>NC_083762.1:13328403-13645903 GCF_963514075.1 Conger conger | reverse complement strand
TCTCTCCTCAGATTACGGAGCAGCGAGGATGAGTCCTAAAGGGGTCGCTCAGAGAAGTTTGACCAAGAGCCCCGGTCCAGCCCGTCGCACCAAGTCCCCGATAGAATCCAGTGAGACGATTGATATGTGATTAATCCATCCTCCATTCTCTGACCGCAGCAGGGACTCTCTCACATGCTCATTATCCATCCGTCCTTCACCCAGAATTTTAAAGCAGAAAGACGCCCTCAACTGCTTTGCTCTTGAATGCTGTTCTTTTTTTTTTTTTGTGTAATAGAAAATTTTCCGAATAAATTTTGGTTGCTTTATTTCAATTATGTTTCGGTGATGTAATTCATGGTTATTATTTCTTTGTATCCTTTACGTGTTTAAGTTGGCTCTGATTTTGAATTTGCATTCTGCTTATCTTTTTGTATATTGAAGTTTTTGCCTCTCCATCTCTTGCTCCTTTTCAGAGTGGGTCAGCTTTTGTTAATTTTTTTTTTTTTTGGTGGTGGTGGTTGTGGTGGGTGTCAGGGTAATTCCCCCTTTTCTCCTGTGTGGAATTTCCAGTTGCACTATGCGCTATGTCGCCCTGCAGTTGAGTGTGTGTGCACCTGCAATAAACTCCATGGTACAGACTGCATTATTCAGGGCCGCAAGCACTATCACAAAAGAGTCCCATCGCTGACAATACCTCACTACCTGTGGGAGCAACGTGAGAAGCTAGAGGAGCTCTTATTCTATGTAGCAGTTATCTGTGTGACCCTGGCCAAATTGTGTCTGCTCCATCACAGCAGGGCTCAAGTAGTCAATTATTTCACACTACTGGATACTTCAGCTCATAGTCATCACATGAAACAACCCAAACTCAATCTAGCAACGTCTTAGCTGTGGGGCTGAAACTGAAAGTGTTTTCACTGACCTGCTTTTTTTTTATACACTGGAGCCCCTGAAACCACCACCAGCAGAATTAGATGCCCAGAAGACGAACTGGCAGATTTGCTCCAAAGAGCAATTTCCAGTACTGCACAAATGACCTTGTGCAACGCTCGATATCAGCCTATAAATTCACTGATTGGTCTATACTAAACACCCCTGAGGAGATTCATTTTCCTTTACATTTACAATGCAGAAGGAAACTAATGATTGGCCATACAATGCTATACTCTTGTGTGTACATATAGTGCTCGTCCAGTTTTAATTGAGGCCGTTTAATTGAGGAGTATTAAACCCAGGATGTGCCCAGGCTGAAAAATATGGTCGTTTTCTCAGAAATAAACGCACACATGCAAGGACCTCTCGGGGGAAGTGCCGAGTCACCTTGGCAACCCGCTGCTTGCCAGAGACCCAAATTAGCACGTTTAGCCCTGCTAATAGCCCCCACTGCAAGCAGATGGATTGATGACCATTCTCAGATCCCAGGGACACATTGACCCTGGTGAAAGGCAAACTTGCCTCTGTGTTGATGGAATCAACCATGGCTGGCAAGAGCTTTATTGCTGTTCCTGTTGTTTCTTGTACAGCTCAATTGAGGGGTATAGAGAGGAAGTATTAGGATGAATTCAGCCCCTCTTGTCCATAACAGCCACTGTGGTGGAAACGTACTGTAACTCCTCTCCAGTGAGATCAACCAGTGCTTCTTGCAATAAGGGGCAAACTAGTGTAACTGGAAGGGCGTGGGTCCAGGAGTCATTCTCTGGAAGAATGAGTTCACCTGAAGGATGGATGTTAAGCAGTCGTGCCCGAAATGCTCAATTAAAGGCAGATGGAGCTATTCTCAGTGTAGGCATGCTGAGCATGATGCAGGCCTGTGTGCTGACAGCCCTGAGGTTATGACGTCTTTACAGAAGAAGGACCTGGGATATTATATTTATGTGGGGGGTTCTTTTTATTTATCTGTAATTTTGGTGCAACATCAATCTATGAGCTTGTTCTTATTCCATTTGGTTTCACACTTTTCCCCACTTGTTTAAATAAATGTAATTATGAGAACTAACATATACTACATGTACAAATTCAATTAATTTGTTTGCTGTTGACTGAAGGGCGTTGACCGCTATGGAGCTCGGTCAGACCCTTGGTTTCTTGCGGCATTACTGTTTGCACTTTATTTCTCTCTCACACTCTATCATTGCTCTCATTTTGATATTTGCATGCCAATTTTGTTCATGTACATTTTGCTTTTTATTCCACAGCTTTCCTTTCAAAATAAAGAATCATGTTTTGCAATAATGTTTTATAGTCTTCTTCTGTTTCCTCCTTAAGCTTTGTCATCATTTATCATGTTGTTTTATTTTGTCTGGTTTAAAGGCATTCTATGCAGGATTTCTTTCCTTGCTTTGCTCCTGCGTTTCGACACGAAAAACGTATACGCCCCATTCTCAACAACACCTACACCCCCAAGATCATTCTGGCTAGCTGTTGGTAGCTTTGTAGCTCCATTGCAGACGACAGTGTACGGTGCTGAGCTAAGAAAACCGCAGTCTAATATGATTTGTAGAATATCTGCTTTAGTAATCGCTTTCCACACAAGCCATTTAGTTAGTTTTTTAACTGACATTACTCATGTTTGTATTTAGTTATAGTTAGTGGCTAGCCTATAGATTGTTCGTTTTGAAAGTTAGTATCTTTCAAAAATGCAGCAATAGTTGCATGCATAGCAGTCAGACAGACAGACGTATGCCGAAATGGCTCGACTGACATAACAATGGGAAAAACCATATTCAGAAACCAGTGGATTTCAGTGCTCTAGCCTGCCATCCTGGAAGGAAGCATCGCACAATTCTGTAATGTAAGAACGCATAATCTCAAACCCATCAATTCATTGTCGCTTTTATTTTTTATCAGACATCTCAAGTCTTCTGAAAGTCCAGGAGTCTTTCGGATTTAGGCATGAGCTCCCTGCCCAGGAGAGGAAATAAACCGGTAGAATCTCCTGAAAATATCAGCAGTAGTACTGTGCAGTGGGACCCACCTAACATGGCCAGCCAGCTGATGTACAAAACTGAATAACGCGGCAGCTACCTAATGTTACGGAACGCTCAGCCACTTGATTAATGGTTAGCCACCAAGGCTAATCTCTTCCACCCCCAGCTCAACACTGCAGTAGCAAATCCACACACGTCTCCTCTTGTCCCCCCTCCCCCTTCTGTTGGGTCACTGAACGTGTATTGGACACATGCTTTTCAGATACAGTGCAGGCCCACACCCAGAAGAGGCCCGAGCAGTTTTTATAGTGACAAATACAACTAGACAAGCAAGGTATAGGGCAGAAGTGAACACAGACACAGGTGGTCAGAGTACCATAGTATAGTATTTTTTTTTGTTGCTATTTTTAAGGTGAAAATCCTGCATAGTATGCCTTTAAATCAGGGTCAAATACATAATTGGTTAGGATTCAATTGCTTTTTTTGTGCTTGATTGGGCTTGCCTGCTGCAATTGAGCCAACCAAGAGGACCAGAAGGCGGAGCTTGCAATTTGAGAGTATTTAATAGGTTTCAATCCATCAGACAAGCTCATTAAAGTCTAGAAAAGTATTTGAATCCACAACAATGACCCAGGTCTGGTTTAAATACTTGATTGCTTTCCAATACATAACTTTAATGAGGGAATTTAGAAGGCTAACAGTGCAAAGGTCAGCTTAGTTTGTGGAACAGGGTGCTTATACCAGCTACCAGTTCTACGGTGATCTTAAACAAGCCTCTCACAATCACTAAACAAACTGGGCTTGTAAGTTAAAGGCTGCGTGTTTTGGTCCCAGCACAAGGGCACAAACTTTGTACCCTTAAACATGGTATTTCGTTGTATGTACGTGCATTATAGTTCAGGTAACAATTGATTTATTGTAAAAAATATCTGGTTGTATAATAGGATTGTAAGGAAAAAATGCAATCTGTGGTGTAATGCTGTATACAGTATATACAGCTGATACAGTACATAATAACTTGAGCACATTATAGTGGATCTCCATGATAACATAAGGATGATTCAATGGGCATAGTTTCGGAATTTCGTTTTTAAGATATTTTTTAGGCCTTTTTCAGCTTTATTGGACAGTATATAGTGTAGAGAGACAGGAAGAATGGGAGCGAGAGAGAGGGGAAGACATGCGACAAATGTCGGCCGGTCAGATTCGAACCGCCGACATCGCGGCTCACAATGAGCATGCGGTCAGTGCTCTACAGGCTGCGCCACCGAGACACCCGGTTTCTTTATTTCAGTTTTCAAACTACTGACATAGAAAAAGTGGAAATGTAGCATCTGGACATAAACTCATTCCATAAATATATTTTGGTAATCGTTGTTCAGAATGTGGGAGGCAATTTAACTTGAAACACTTGATTTATTTGGCGGGGAAGATGGTGAAAGTACTAGTTGCTCAGCTTGCAGATATCTGCAAAGAAAATCAGACCATTCTCAACACCTATGTGTACCTGTATGTAGCTTTTTAACCAGGTTACAACACAGATAAGCAATATCTGGAGTTGATGTGCCTATCACAAAGTCATGCTAGTAGAGGGAAAAGGGTTGTCTATTTTACAGGCTGGGGGATCATTGTCATTGCTTTTAAACAGCTTACAGCACAAGCTGCAACCGGAGCACCATGCTACACGCCAGCCAAGCTTCTGGTGTAAAGTGTCCAGTGGTATCCTAGCAACCATTCAGCACCAACGAGAAGTGGTTGGGACACTCTGGGCAGCAGGCATGACTCCCTGTTTTGGCCAGGGAATGGCTGCAAAGGGACTAGCATTCTACGTGACGGGAGAAGCAGTGTTATTTAACCCCTATGCCCCTCCTTTTCTCGTTTGTCTTCAGCCAATGGGACCGCATCTAGCAGCCAGCTCTCCACCCCCATCTCCAAGCAGTCCCCCATCTCCACGCCAACCAGCCCAGGCAGTCTTCGCAAGCACAAGGTACAGTGTGCCTCCTCCCTGACACAGCACTGCACTGTGGGTGTGAACTCCTGACATACTGATCTTCGCCCTCCAGGGCTCGAGAGAGACCCGTGCGAACAATGGAGTCTGGTTTGAATAAAAATTTGTCCTTAACTGGAACTAAAATAGAACCGTTTTTTTTTAAATATAATTATTTAGCTGAAGCTTTTTATCCAAAGTGACTTACAGCTGATTAGACTAAGCAGGGGACAACCCCCCCTGGACCAATAGGAGGTTAAGGGTCTAACAAAGCCGAGTTACTGTCTACATTTGCTCATAGCCAGATTCACCAGACAGTTTGTAAGAAAGATTTAACTGAGTCAATATTAAGTATAATATTGACAGAATTGGCTTGGAATACCCTCCACTGCACACACCTGGAAGGCAATAACGAGGTGAAGACACATTAGTCCGCATCATCAGAAGGAATACGATTGGCCTTTGCTCTTGAAGTGACTTCTTCAAGGAGAGAGACTCACACTGCTATTACATGTATGCTTGTTTTATTATTACTAGTGTTGTGCTTGTGAAGATTTTTGTTTGTTCGTCTGTCATCAGATTAAACTACGAGGCCCAAGTTCTTATCCTTGGGGTCATTTTCATTCAACATCGTGTGTGAGCAGACAGCCACATGCACTCAGTGACCACTTCATTCGGTGGACCAGACCAGCGGGTTGATGTAAATATCATGGTCTGACATGGTCCAGTTGTTGTTCAGGCCAGGCCACTTTGACCTTGGAATCATTGTTTGTGCCAGACTGGGAGGTTTGAATAGCTCAGAAACTGCTGATCACCTGGGATTTTCACGCAAAGCAGTCTCTCAAGTTTACAGAGAATGGTGTGAAAAACTAAAAACATCCAGTGAGAGGCAGTTCACAGATCCAATGGTGGTATGCAGAAGAGCATCTTTCAGCACACAGCATGTCAACCATGAAGTTGCCAGGTTCTGTGTTTTTCGTTGTCTCATTTTGGTCTAAGTGGTTAGCGTTTCCATGTTTTGTTACCCTCTGTGCTCACCGTAGTCTGTCTGTCAGTTCATTCATTTTCTGTCATTTATTTATGGATTGTTTCCACACCTGATCTTAATTCCCTCTTGTTACCGATGTATGAGAACCCCTCTGTTTGTGCAGTTAGTTGCCAGATTTTCATGAGCCTTAGCCATACTCTCCAGTGTTATTTTCTGATTGACTCCTGTCTTGACCTGTTTTGTTTCTAGACCTCCATCTCTTGATTTACCATTTTGTTCTGACTGGACCTGTTGTGTTTGGACCCTGTTTGGCTACTCGGTTTTTGATTTTGGATTCTCCTTTTGTTTGGACTGCCCGTGTGTTATCAACCCTTTCTTTTTGACATCGACCACATACTGGATTATCCCTGCTGAACCTGTTTGCTTGTCTACCGACCCTTTGCCTGGACTGCCATCTGTCATTACTGGATATCAACCCCTGCCTGTCTATTCTAAATTAATAAAGACTTTAACATTAATTTCTGTGGTCTTGCTCTTGGGTCCAGTGTTCTGATGCCTGACAGAAGTGGCTACAGCGGCAGAAGTAAAAAAAATATATAAATAAATAAAATAAAAAAGTCTGATCTCCGATAGTGGTCACTGAGTGTATAGCTGATATAATAAAGATACCGTCGACTGTAATATAATGGGATTGCGGGCGCAGAGGTGGGTCTGTGTGCTGACTCTGTCCCCCCTTCCCCTCCCCTGTAACAGGACCTATACCTGCCCCTCTCTCTGGACGACTCTGACTCCATGGGGGAGTCCATGTAGACCCCCTCTGCACCCCCCACCCCCAACTCAGCGATCCCCACACAGAGGTATCTTTGGTGCTCACATCTGATGAACCTCTATCTCTCCTCCTGACTCTACACTAAGACTGCCTGCCCTCAACTGCACACTGTACCTGGGAACGCATCCAGAACACCAATCACCACAGTGTTATTTCCATTTGAGAGTTTTTGCTTTGTTTCTTAGGGAGTAAACAGTGGTAGCCCCTATTGGGTTGTGATATTGTGATGTAGGCATTTTACACAAACTGATACATTTTTTTTCCTTACATGAAATGAAGATGATTATTTTAGCTGCAGATGCCTTTAAGTGCATGCAGCATACTCTTAAATCCACTTATACACTCATACACATACGCACATACTCTCAAATATGCACACACTCACACTTTGGAAGTTGAAATACTTAAATGTTTCTGGCAAAAAATGATTCATAAAGGACCGCGGCACAGTGTTTCTATTTTTATTGTCTTCTTTGATGCACCACTTTATTATCCCATTATAATGATGCATCATGTCAGTCAAAAATATACCCTATAATATATGCAGATAAAAGCATAATTTACAGTGAGCTACCTGGGTGTTAACATCTGAATTTTGGGAAGGTGCCATAGGGTTTGTTTAGTCTATCTGCCAGTTACGTGGCTTGTTGTTTTTAATTGATTGATTTAAATATCACTCACTGGGTGTTTCCCAATGTGGAGAAGGCTGAAGGAAATGAGGATATATTTTTCCAGTATTGGGACACACCCAGTGAAAAACAGGGAATTTTAAACTTTTCATCAGGCTCCATGGGTGGATCTCTGAGAAAAGGCCCAGCATTATTAAGTCATGAATTTAGATGCATGTTCCAAACGCTTAACAAAGCCATTTACAATTCCCAATCACAATGCAGCCTGATTACTGTGCAGCCCCTTCAGTGCCCTTTTATTAGAAAAGCTTAACAGCAGTTAAAATTATTGTAGTAAATACTTACTCATGTACATGTAGATTGTAATTGCAATTTGGGTAAATGATGTGGTCACACTTCTGCTCAGATCTTCTTTAGATGTAGGACACATCTTGTATTTGTATAGCTATTTATTGAATATCTTTTTTGTTGTTGAACTTGTAAGATAATTTCACACAACCTACAATTTCTCGGTCTGAGAAAGAATACAACATCAAGAATAACGGGTTCAGGTGAGATGACAGGGTATATTTATTGTGTTATGATACAGTATGCCAATTTTCAACTATTAAAAAATTAAGAATGCATTATATTTCAACTCAATTTATGGAATATAAGTCTTAAGAATGAAGGAATGTGTAGGAAACATATTTATGACACAAATCCAGATGGTATCCTATTTATTGTGAACGACATTTGCTTTAAAATGAAAACACACTGGTATGTGAAGGGTTGAGAGAGTTATAGTTCCAATATAGATAGACTCTAATGGCTGAAATAATAATTTATGCTATCCCTCTGCAAGGGATAAGCCTAAGCCTGTCAACTAGTCATTAAACAAATCTTAAAGAAATATATACTGTACTGTCCTTTCCAACAGACAGTCTATATGGTAAAAATCGTCACTTCAATAAAATTAGTTATAAAGTTTTCAACTGTCTGTCAGAAAACCCTCTGCTTATTTTCTTTTTGTCTTATTCATTATACCTCTCAGTATTTCTAACTATATTTTTTTTTGTTAAGAGTCCACAATCACACAGAATGGCAAACAAAATTCTCTCAACCCCCCCAGTGGTGCTTCTTAATCTTTTCACAGAATAAATGGAGTAACTTTCCTTTCATTTGTTCTTGAGATTAAAGGTAATCACAGTAAAGGGGTTATTACTCTTTGAGCCAGTTTCACAGACACAGATTATGCCTACTCATAGATTACATACAATTTTAACTGGAGATTGTCCATACAAAACATAGTTTAGTCCAGGACTAAGCCTAATCTGTGTCTGTGAAACTGGCCCCTCGTCTGTTACTTTAAACCAGCACAGGCCTGCCTGAATTACAGGGACACTTCACCTGGCTCTCCTCTTTGCTTTGTCACAGTGACTTTTCAGTGCTTTGAAATGTTAATTCAGTGTGTTTAACCCCTGCCCTGCAATGCAGTCTGTTTTCTTGTTCTTGTTATCTCAGTGACGCCTGCTGTATTGCTCTTTATACTGTGTACTCGTGTTGTTAAAATATTTTGTCCAGTGTTGCAGACGTGCTTTTTTCTCTCATTCCCAATTCACCTGCTCATGTTCGTATCTGGAACCCGTTCCCCTAAAATAGTACACTCTTCTCGTATCTTCCCTCATATCTCGTCATATTATACGCTGAGATGTGCAATGTGCATTTCAGTTACAGCAGACAATGAAAGGCAGACACAGACTAAACTTAACAACTGAAATGACTGCTCTAATCATGAAACGTGTGCTCTCATCTGACTCTCTCCACTCTGACAAACCCACAGCCATATTTTCATCTTCTTAAACATCAATCTACCATACACTCAGTGATGAGGAATGGGGAATCTATGGCCACTGCGATATATATCTACCGTATCTTCCTAATAACCGGTATTATATGTGAAAGATAGATTGAGCTGTGGGAAATGGGATGTTACTATCAGCCTTCCGCTGTTGGTACTACAGTACGACTGTTGGAATTAAGAATATCTGCTCTTTTCATGAATTACCCTGTCAGCTGTTGATCAGGCAAGTGTTATCTATCCAAGCTAAAGTGGGTAATCCCAACAATGTTTGCCTCTTTTTGTGGAGCCCTGAAAGTTGACAATCCCATCACATAAGTGACAGTATGCAGTTGCATCTGTGTCTTTGTCCAGGACCATGCAGTTATGTGGTCTGAAATCAGCTATAAAATAGCCGATTGAAGAACACAATTCATGGAAAGAATACTCTTTTGTGAGCCAAATGATTTTTTATGTAGTAGACTGCTGTCAATTCAGCAGACCCAGCTGACACACCCACACACACACACACACACACACACACACATTGTTAATAGAAGTTAGACTTTGGTATCGATGTGCTGTGTTTGAAGTCGAGATGTCTTGAAGTCTCCATTTATATCGTGGCCAAGCTGCACACTGATGGTCCCTGTTTTGTCGATCTGCTGAAACCATCAGAGAACCCTTATTTCACAGTGCACTTTCACTGCTTTTAACTGTAACACTTTAACTGAGGAAGAGGAATGAGGGAACAAGGTCTCAAAGCAGAGATGAGCTGTAATTGGCTAATGTCATAATCTCCATCATCACCTACCTGTAACACATTGATAAATGTCTCTTTTTCCATTATCTGTATTCTGTGTTGTCACATCCCTCTCATGGCAAGTATACAGTATGTAAAACTTTATGTCACAGTATATGCAGGTGCACAGGACTACTACTGTAAATACATGGGTGTCCTATGATGTAACACACTCTTGTTATTGAATATATGCTGAAATACCTCTTACTCTATTGGGGTATGTTTTGATTTATTTAAAAGTCAAACAGAATTGAAAACCATAATTCATTGGTCTGTACATAAAATGTCCTGCATGGATTTTCTCTTTATCTGAGTATTTAAGAATGCAACATTGATTACTGAATGTGACTGTAGCCAAAATTGAAGCCATTTTAAAAAACATTTTAATTTTGACCATATACAGAATGGTCCCTTATTGTAAGTGCAATCTTATTGGTACAGTATGATCACTTTAGCCACTGAAAGGTACTCTGCCAAAACACATCATGTATCTTATCAGACAACCTGTGTATAACAGTTTCACTAAATGCTGAGCGTACTTTTTTAACAGCACTTCCTTGCCAATTTTGTGGATGCTTTTATATCATATTTATTGAATGTTTGTATCAAAATATCACAGATTGTCAATCTGCACAAGTCACATTGTTTGCATCTCTGTGACTACGGGAACAATCTTTTGTTTTTGAATGGTCTCCACACCTGGAGGATGTAATTATTTTTTTGATTTCAGAACTGGGAATTTATATCCTTTCCTATTCTCTGTAGGGGGAAATTTTTTATTAGCTATTTTTCAAATTGCCATTGTGCCAGTCTATTTGTACATACATTTTTATGATTGACTTTTGACCACTCTTGCTTTTAAGTGTCTGTTTACATGGTTTTCAAATAAGCCATAACAATACTGGTGCAACAGGGCATAAAAAGTTTTACAATTAGTTACAGTATGAAATATATTTTACAGCATATTTAAGGTGTAACCCTCCTTTTAAAAATAACCGCTGGATTCTGATGTATAGTCATAGGAATTAGTCATGGCATCAGTGGCATGTCCATTTGTGAGGTTATTGCTTGCAGTTTCATTTTTTTTTTTTTTCTTAGGGGAAATAATGAAATGAAAAAGCATGGTGTTTATACGCAGTATTACGGGTGCATGCTCACAGTGGCGGGATAGCCGGACACTGTAGAACCCAAACAAGAGAGGACGAATTAAGTTTGATTCCAGAGAAAATGTAATGGCTTTGTTTAACACACGACGGGGGTAAGCTCTGTAAATGGCTAGATGTGAGAATACTCATTTTTGTATTGAGATTTCATATGGATTACGTTATTTTGAATGTGACATCGCCGACTTATTTTGAGCACCGTAAGGATCTCAGCATGATTAATCTTTTAACCTTGTATAAAAAGTCATAAAACGGGGGTCCTGTCCATCGATATTATCATCATACAATGTGAAAGAACAGAACTGTAAACGCTTTCCGAAAGTCCATGATTCAGACCTACTGATCTGTGATCGTACAGTCTGTCTTTCCAATGTGCATTCTTTGCTATGTACATTACCAGTGTGCTGTACTATCCAAACCAATAAATTTGATTACAAAATGTGTTTTGCATTTTCTTACATGCACGTTTGAAATGGATACGCTTCTTGCTGTTTTTATAATGTAAATGTGATCCGGCCATAACTAATGTGGATGACATAGTATTAGGGGAGACAATAATATTCAATCAGCAGTGGTTTTCACATTGTGGTAGCTCTTACAATGTTATAGGAGGTGTTATATGCTTTTGATGAGGCAAGAGCATTGTATTTATAGATGTATTGAAAAGCAGTGTTCAAGATTAAAATTAAGCTGGTATAAGCTCTCCAATTCATGAACACCATTCGTACAACACAGATAATTAATCTAATTCATCACAATGATTCATTTTTACCATTAAAAACTATGCATTCATAGTTCTCTTCATTTCATAGTTCAACTTCATAGTACTCTTCATTTCGTGCTGTATACGATGGGTAGCCTAGATTGTTGAGGTATATGGAAAATATGGCGATCGCGGCCCCTGCAGGACAAGAAAAGTACTGACCCAGAAGCTGCGACCTGGAGGTGAAAGAGGATTACATACCTCATCATTTCCTGTGTCCACTTACGATATCACAAACTGAATTTCCTCTGGATCACTGTCAGACTCCCCTGGACCACAGTTGTTGGACAAATGACCCATAGGCGCGATTTTTGATTTTTTTCACACACAGTAAAGTGATTTGATATTCCTGAAAAGGATGACATCCAATACATGCAGGGAACTCATTCACTCCTTAATTTTTACCATGCCCTTGAATCATACATACAAACATACATGAATAAATGTTTAACAGCATTTACTGGTCATTGTTTTCTATCGAAGCACAGGTCATTGTATTTGTGTGTGTGGGTGTGAGTGTGTGCCAGTGTGTGTGTGCGTGTGTTTGTGTGTGTGCATGCATGTGTGTGTGTGTGTGTGTGTGTTGGTGTGCGTGTGTGCATGCATGTGTGTGTCAGTGTGTGTGTGCATGTGTTTGTTTGTGTGTGTCAGTGTGTGTGTGTGTGCATGCATCTGTGTTTGTTTGTGTGTGTATGTGTGTGTGTGTGTGCATGCATCTGTGTTTGTTTGTGTGTGTGTGTGTGTGTGTGTGTGTGTGTGTGTGTGTGTGTTGGTGTGCGTGTGTGCATGCATGTGTGTGTCAGTGTGTGTGTGCATGTGTTTGTTTGTGTGTGTCAGTGTGTGTGTGTGTGCATGCATCTGTGTTTGTTTGTGTGTGTATGTGTGTGTGTGTGTGCATGCATCTGTGTTTGTTTGTGTGTGTGTGTGTGTGTGTGTGTGTGTATGTGTGTGGGTGACACATCACTTCATCCCCATGTTGGTTTCTTCCATATGACTCATTAATCACAAATTTGACTGACATATTATTTTAAATATAATTGTTATTGGCTGTATACTTAAATTACTCACTGTGTAATGACATTATGTATTCACTTACTGACCCTCCATTAAGTCTATTCTGTTGGCTTAGAGTGTGTTGTATTTTATCCCTTAATCTGATGGAAATGAAAGAAAAATTGAGGATTTCCTGTCCTCTAGAGTAGCAATAAACACATCTTCCAAGTCTACATTTATTATTGCAATGTAATTTATTGTGCCATAAAGTGTTTGTTCCTGGGCAGGAAGTGACCAGTCTAGCTATTTCAACCTCATCACATAAATATATGCTGTTGTGTGGTTTTGGCCTGATATGTGGAGACAGACAAATCTTTCTTTGGTGTGCCATCTAGTGGCTTCAAATGGATTAATGAAAGCATTAAGCCAGTGGTCTGGAGGGCTGTGTGTATGCTGCTTTTTATTCCAGCCTCCGATCTTGATTATATAATTACGTAGTTCAAGGATTTGCTGAATTAGTGCTGTAGGTTTGCACATACTATAATATATATGAAGTGAAATTTGTGTTATTTCTGTCTAAATGCCAACTGTTGCTTATATTCTGCGCTTTCATGCAGTTAAATGCAAATGGCTGAATGAATCATTGGAATTAATGAAGGCAGCATTAATTGACTGGAATCATAGCCTGCATACACACAGCTCCATGGCAATGAATCTGAGATCAGTGTATGAAGGCCCAATATTGGAATCAGAAAAAAACGGACTCAAAAACAGAATTATTCAAATCAAGTAAAGTATAAAGCTTGTGCACTTACTGCTAGCCTGTTAATGTTCTGCCAAGTGTTGTGCAAGAAATGGGAGGACGCTTCAGTTCTTGTGTTGAGTGGTACACTCTGTCCACTTAAAAATCCAGACTGATCTTTGACTCAAAAATAGCTGACCGCATTTTTGTGTCTGGGAGTAAGGGGTGCATCCTTGTAAAGTTCTAAAGTTTAGCGAATTTCCCTGGTGCATGGTGGTATCTGGTTCTGGTGTTTAGTGGTTCTGGGCTTACTCAATGCCAGCAGCACACCTCACAGAGCCAGGTTGAGTTTAGTTGTAGTGACTAGTTCACAGGTGTTCATCCATCTGCTGTAATCGGGGGACAGCAATGCTTGATCAACAAGATTCAGACTTACACAATCTTTTCATGTTGCTTGAAGTGATGTTGTTATGACTATCACTGTTGTCATGACAAATACTGGCATCTGCCCATAGTGTGGATCAATAGTGCGGATAAAGCAGGCTGAAATATAATTTGGCTTTCTGAAAATCAAGCCATTCACCTGGATTCCTGATAGCTGAAGTGAAATCCACCAATGGCGGTAAGTGATATGTTTTTGTGCGGCGCCATGGGTGAGAGCACGGGGCCTAAAAGGCCGGGTCTCCTGGTATTCCATGTGTTCATGGGGCGGTGGGAATGTTTGGACATGGCATTTAAGTGTCGTCATGGGCTTTATGTTGGGGGGAGAGGGGGGCGGTGTTTGTCATAAAAAAAGGTCATTTCCTGGTTCATGTTATTTTGCAATTCTGTACATGCTGTTGTGAGACTTCATAAAGGTTTTGTTTTCTTACAGTTCCCACCGGTGCTGAAGCCAGATGAAAAACGCTATAGGAATAATACCAATTACTCACAATTTCTTTCAAGTGCTGTTGGGAAAAAAAAGGGATTGTGAAAATGTGTCTCACAGAGTGCATTGCAGAGAAACAATAACAGAGCAAATAGAACAGGAAGTGACTGGAAAAGACAGTAGAAAAGTACAAATCTTCTGTAAGCACAACAGAGTAAAAACCCCCTTTGAAACTTTATACCATGGACCAAAGGAGAAAAATAGGATGTTCCTGCATTTGGTAACACATTCAATAGCAGATGGTTATTCTTAGGTATATATGGGGTGAGATTGATGGCAGTAGAGCATACTCATGACACTCATCCAGATACTTAGATTTCCCTTTTAAATCTCTGAAGTGGCTCACTGACATGCACAGCAGAGTGCTCTGGGGAGCTGGTGGGGTGCAAAACGGCGGGTGACGAATGACGAATGAACCCCTCCCTGCACTCTCCGAAAAGACGGTTCCAAAAGGAACCCTGTGGTTTGGTAGAAGAACCGCATCTAATTCACAGGTTCTTTGTTGGGCAGAATGGTCTTGGAGCTTTCACATTTCACACCCATGAACCTAAGGGTTCCATAAAGAACTAAAAGGGTTCCTCGATGAAAAGCACCCTTTTTTTCAGAGAATCCGAAATTCAGCCATAGAAAGCATCAGGGTGAAACATCAAATTCCGCAATACTACCTCCCGTGCTACTCTCAAGCCCAGTGAAATATATTTGTAAAATATTTCTTATACATACAGCTTGTCGGTGTCATTGAGATAGGTGAGCTGGTTTGTCGTTGCAGTATTTAGATTCTTTGGGATATGGGTGACTCGCAAGTTAATATCCTCACCAAGTCTAGCCCTCCCTGCTGTAAAATCCAGCTATGCCAGCTTGACCAGCCTGAAAATTGAGCCAGTCAATCTGCAATAAGCTGGTCAAACTGGTTATGAGCTGGTCAACCATCATTGTAAACTGGTCATAATGCTGGAGTAGTTGTGTATGAGCTGGTCAACCAGTTAGTACTGGTTGCGTGTCTGAGCTGGTAGCTGGCCTGAACTGGTCAACTAGCTAAACCATGTTGAACAGGGAGCTGGTCTGAGCTGGAAAAGCCTTTTCAAAACCTAGCTTGAGCTGTTTTTTTTCAGCAGAGCTGATGTTTGACGTCATCCCCATGGCTGAATGCTTCACTAAGAGAGATGATGGGGACCAGTAACATTTTTCATAGCTTCCTTCAGAGGATAGAGACAGACACAGAGCAGCAGCGGGGGAAAACCAATCAACAGCTGTACAGCCTCTCCTCTCCCGTGGCACGGTGTTTTGAAACAGCTGTGATTGGACCTCAGGCTTGGCTGCATCCCTCCATCTGATCGCACTGAAGTACATCCCCAGGTATTCCCACAGTGAAGCAGGATGAGCAGCCATCATACATCTCTCACTGTAGACAGAAACCGAAACCGTGTGCAGGAATAATATTAACGGCTGCTGCTACTGGCTTATTTTTGCCTGAATATTTGTTTGGGCTGACGGTGATGTTGCCACACACCACACGTTTCGACGGAAACAATTTACAGAGAGTGTTCCAGCATAAGATAAGATAAGGTCTGATAAGATAACTCACAATGTACAGCAACAGTAAATAGGGAGCCTGTGTGTAACTGTGAGCATAGTAGCTTCAGTGGAGGTACAGAATAGACGTGAAGCCCAATAGGATAAAATTAAGGAGATTCATCTGCAGAAGAGACAGATGAGTACAGACAATTTCAAAGTTTTGGAGACAAATGTGAGGAGTGAGATAATTTGAAAAAATAAGCTGTGCTTCTCTTGAGAAGAAAGCATCCAAAGCAGCCAGTACAATAGTATTGCACATTCCTCCCCTGTTCTCATTTTGCTCACTCCTGACTTGCATGAAATGCGTCATTGTTTTGGATTCAAATACTTATCTGTGCTTGATTAATCTCGAATGATCTCTCAGTTGGTGCAACTGAGCTGGCCAAGAGGAGAAGAAGGTGGGGGTTGTACTTTTTGAGAGCATTTCACAGGTTCCAATAGACCAGACAAGCTCAGTAAAATGTCTAAATGTATTTTAAAAAAGGGTGAGGTATTTGCCGCAGGTCTGGGTCAGTGGCATCGGTTTGTGTGCCTGCACCCACTGAAGAAGCGCAGGTGTGGTTGGGGAGCTGGGTGGGCTGGTTGCCCTCAGGGTGACACAGGGCACCTCTGACAGGTTCACAGCTGTCCGTCTGGTTTGCGTTCTGCTGTGGGGCTCCCGCCCAGCCCAGGTCTCTAAAATAAACCAGCGGTGCACACAGGAGGCCGTGTTCTCGGGGGGCTTAGCAGGAATGGGCTGGGATTTAATGTGGGATAATCTCGCTACACTTTTTAGGAATGTTGCGTGCCTGCCAAAGTTTCTATAATACTTCACCACAACTTCTGGGGAGCCAGGCTCCCCCCTACACACCCCCACCTTGGAGAAGAAAAACACAGAGTAATGAGCTATTGCTGTGGGCTGCAACCTTATGATGATGATGATGATGAGGATGTTGATGATGACGATGCCAATGGGGAGGTCACGGGAACACAACACAGCCCCGGGCAGGAACTTCCAGAGAACTATGTTGCTGTCCAAAAAACAGAGAGGTGTCAGTTCAACCTCCTCACAGTCGCGGGAATATCTGACTTCAGGAAGGGACTCGGTCTATCCAGAGGTAAGAAACACGACCGTTCTTTGTCGGAATGCACAATTAAACCCTGCTCTCTGTGATGTGTCTCGCAGTTTTTTGCAGAGCTAAAGCACTAGAGCTAAAGCGCGAGATAGCTCTAGTGCTTTACTAATTATAGGCAGTAGGTATGAAATACCAAGAGGGACACTTAGTGTGTCTATTAATGTTCATTCAGTATTGTGGTTTGAATGAGTCTGATATAATGCATGCTTTTAGCCTGGCACCCAATGTGAATGTTTATTCAGGCTTTGTCTACACATTTATTGAACAAAGATGTTAAATATGAACTGCATAATTCAAGATGTGTGCCTGATAGTCGCTCCTTTGGGTGCGCATGGATCTGCTGCAGAATAAAACAAAACCCAACAATTGAAGATGGAAACTAAATTAGTAGAAGTACGTATATGATTTGGAGGCTGTTATTGCATGTACAGTATCACCGTAAATGTATATGATAGAATATCTCAGAATTCATATTTTTTATATGTTGTACCATAAATTATATTTCCAAAGCTCCCTTCTTAGGCATCATGTAAATTTAAGTATGTAGATTAGACAAACAAATAACTATTTGCATTGTAGAGTAGATAAGCTATTATTCTTTTTTGCAGTTATAGAGTATATCCATGCAAAGATTTATGTTACTTTTTGTTTAATCTTTAAACAGGGCATAAAAACGGTTTTTTTTTATTTAACAAACAATAAATAAAAAACCTAGCACAAGTAACTAACTATTCAACCAGCCATCATCAACTAGTGAAACTTCTTGAACACCTTGAGTCAGAGTTTTTGGTTTTCTATTACTGGAAATACGTAAAATGAATGCATCCGCCACAGCATAATATTTATGTAGCAATCAAATAATCAAATCAAAAACATCTGGTGACCAAATTGGTTCCCACACAATATCAGTGTTCCTCATGTAAGATGTGCCCAAAAAGTGAATCAGAGAATCAGTGTCCTTGTTTACAATCTTATAACTGAAAAGAACTCAAAATCAGCTCATCCCATGAAGCAGTGAGTGAGTGAGACAACTGCAGTGAATACAGAATACAAGTTACTTTTTGCATGCAAAACTCAACAGTAAAAAGACAATAACAGTAGTTACAGCTATAAAAATGACATAAATGAACTTGGTGGAGTTTCAATGTTAAGGCATGGGGTTGGGGAGTGGGGGGTCGTCATCACGGACAGGGGTGGGGTGGTGGGAATAATTTACGATTATAATTTTTTCGGGTGGGTTTGAAGATTGCAGACTGATTCGGGGGGAGATATTGTGATTACAAACTGGTTAAAACTTTGGGTGGGACACGGCCCCCCTCCCCAATGCACGATTTCACATTCATTATTGCACATTATTGGAGTCAAATACTGTACATGTGAAAAAACATGAATAATAAAAGAAATAAAAATGTGAATTTATTATGGAACAATTCTCACAGGTGCCAGATTGTCTGCATGTACAGTTTGTACTGGCTGGATTGGTTCATGTCATGAGACCCAAATTGGAATCCATGGATCACAAATTCCTCAGGGAAGGTGATGGGTGGAATAGGATGCAATAAAACATTTATATAACCTATACACATATAATAATAACATGGCTAAAAACACGCTAAACCTTCAATAATGAATTGATTTATCTGTGTGTGCATGTGTGTGTGTGTGTGTGTGTGTGTGTGTGTGTGTGTGTGATATTTACCCCTTACAATCTGATCACTCCATTATATGAAGTCATTAAAAGTTCCACATTTTACTTCTCTGATGTTTTCAAAACATTACCTATGTCATTTATCCCTACTCCTTGAAGGTGGTGTCTATTTTAAAGGACATTCTGACTTTCAGGTTTCTCACACTGGGCTACACTGCTGCATAACCATTTTGCCCATAGCAGGCATCGATGCGATACGATACGCATGGCACATCACTACCTGGGTAGAGATTAGTTGGGTGACATCATTGAGGATCTGCCGTAGACTATGAGGTAGCACAATGACTGCACTGTCCTTCAGTCCTGAGAAAGGCTGTCCCTCAGGCTCTGAATGGCTCTCAGCCACCACAGCGAGATAGCACACAGGGTGTGGAGAGCTTTGGGGAAGGACTGGAGACTGGTACAGAATCCTGATTTCTCTTCGCCAACTCTGAGAAAGTCTCCCTCCTGCTTTCTATCAAGCATAGCTGACATTTTTACATGACCTTTTGGTTTGGACTCTCATATGTGGTAACAGTTTCATAAAAAATGAAAAAAAAAGTTTTATTTGTTGAATGTGTATGCGTATGCGTGTGTGTGTGTGTGTGTGTGTGTGTGAGAGTGTGTGTTAGTTTACACATACATAGGTACTTGACTGTGTGTGTGTGTGTGTGTGTGTGTGTGTGTGTGTGTGTGTGTGTGTGAGTGTGTGTTAGTTTACACATACATATGTACTTGATTGTGTATGTTATAAACTTTGTGTCCTTATTGACCAAGTCACTGAAGAGCTGACATTTGACCTTTTCAGTTTATTCATGGAAAAGGACCTTATGAAAATCAACATTATGAGAGGATTTTTAGCCCTTGTATCCCCAACAGACAGCAGCTGTTTTATGGGACATTTCCATGTTCGTGTTTCCATCTCTGTCAGCAAAATCTTCTCGAGATTGATCTCGGAGACTTTAACAGCGCAGAATATTTAGGGAGGAAGAATGCGTTAACTCCCCACCAAGAGACCAATAAACAAATTTTAAACACTGATGTTTCTGAGCTTGTGGACTGAATTTTATGTCATTTTCATTTTCATTAAATAGTAAATAGACACAGATTTTACGTATCACTGACAAGATCATTGTGTCACAGGTGATGAAGCAGTGCTTACATGAGATGTAAAACATCTAACCTCTGTTTTTGGAACATACCCATCAGTCTATAAGGAGATTACAGTAATTATGACACTAACCAAGGTGGACAGCATTTCTATTTAGATATCTGTGTTCCATGGGATTCTTTTTCAGACTCTGGACATTAGTCCCAGAGTCAAAGGCAAGAACACAGTATTATATGGCAACCATCCACAACCTTAAGCATAATTTACAAATGTAAGATGTGGTTTAATTGTTTATTATTTTATCCATTTGCAGGGAAGAAATTCCTCTTGAACGATGTTCCGCACGTTTACGCCATACAAAAACCAGAGATACTACGACCTGAAGCAGGAATGCAGACTGGAAAAGAACCTATTTGAGGACCCAGAGTTCCCTGCGACAGATAAGTCTCTGTTCTTCCAGAAATCCCCCCCTGGAAATGTGGAGTGGAAACGGCCTAAGGTGAGAAACCCCAGTGGAGCCTGCCGTAGGTCTAGAAGAGGCCACCGGGACAGTGTAGGCAGCTGTGGTCCTGGGGTGCCTGTGATGTTTCTGTTCTTTGCTTTTTGCAGGGGCAGCCTGTGGCCTAGTGGCTAAGGTACACGACTGGGACAGCCTGTAGCCTAGTGGCTGAGGTACATGACTGAGACAGCCTGTAGCCTAGTGGCTAAGGTACGTGACTGGGACAGCCTGTAGCCTAGTGGCTAAGGTACGTGACTGGGACAGCCTGTAGCCTTGTGGCTAAGGTACATGACTGGGACAGCCTGTAGCCTAGTGGCTCAGGTACACGACTGGGACAGCCTGTAGCCTAGTGGCTAAGGTACAGTACATGACTGAGACTCACAAGGTTGGTGATTTAATCCCCGCTGTAATAGAATTTGCATGGCTTTTGGACCATTGAGCAAGGCCCTTATCCCCACATTGCTCCAGGGGGATTGTCCCCTGCTTAGTCTAATCAACTGTAAGTTGCTTTGGATACAAGTGTCAGCTAAATAACATGTAACCTAAAGTTCCATCTGTGAGCTTTTTGAGTCTGAAATGTACTATTCAGTCTGAATGGTAAAACACTGAATAACTGAAAATGTACTTTTTAAGCCTGTTAATTAATCCAGTTATGAAGTTACATTTTTAGATGGAACATCTCTGGGACTAGAATGTTCTGTTCTTAGATCCGTTTATTAAAACGTCTGTAGTACTTCTGGGACTGAGCAAATTAGTTTTCCTTAAAAGGCAAATATTATTAACATCGCAATAACTGCCTCAAAATTTGCGGTGTTTACACATGTATCACCAAGCAGATCACTGCAGTTATGAATACATTTATACTCTGACCACGGCAGGTTGATTCACTCCACGAAATGGTGGATTGAAAAAATGATACATGGGCACACGGCCACACGCATCCTACTGGTGGCCATTCTTGCTGTTAATAATTCATTTGAACTGGCGTATATCCTTTGGAATCGTGCCTTTGGAGCAGACTCAGGTGCTGACAAGATATCTTTACTTTATTCACATGACAGCTGAATGATCAATATTTCATAACATATTCCAGAGTGAAAAATAAATATTTTGCTGTCATTGATGTCATTATGGAAATAATTCTGTCGATCAGGCTTGCTATATTCAACCAATTGCAAATTAATTGACGTTCTGCTTTGGTGCGGATTGCTGACTGTGTGGAATGAGTACCTACAGAATTGCTTTGGAAAAAAGGAAATGCTCATGAAAATCAAAGATATACTTGTGTTTTCCCGACAGTGAATAGGCTTGTTGGAGGTGCCAAGAAGAACAAATAATCTGTTGATCTTTGGAGCACCATGAAAGGGTACAGGTACTGCCAGTGCCAGGCACAACAGTGGCAGCAGCTGCCTTTGGTTTCTTACTTACTTTAATAACAGTCCCATTTGGCCAATGTTATAAAGGCAGCTCAGTTTGAAAGGAGAGGAGAGTCTGGCACCGTGTTTTCTCAACAAATGTGTGTCCTTTGTGTACAAATACATTTTAACTTTAGCCTTATTTATTATGATTAAGAGAGGACAGATGAATAACAGGATGAAAAAAAGACTGAATTAATTTCCCCTCAGAGTACGTGTATGAATCTTCGTTTAGAAGCAGTTTGTTGATCATCAGCAATAACATGCCTTGGAGGATACAAAAGGAATGGTGTTTCATGGTCCAGAACACAGCTGGAAGTGCTGCATTGTTTTCTTCCAGTTGGATGAGAGCCTAAACCTTGTCAAAAGCTGTCTGGAGATAGCCAGAACAAGCTCCCAGTGAAGATCTATTTGGCAAAAACATTATTGTTTGTTACTATCATGTTTTGTAGAGGAACCTATCACTGTGTTCATGAATTACACTTCCCCATGAAATATATGGAGTAACATCTGTAGCTAGCAAAAAACAAAAACTTGGCCCCATTAATGGATTACACAACATTTTCAGTGCTCATTGAAATCATTAAATGCAACAGAACAGGACTTTCTGACAGTAGATGATGCAGAGGTCTTGTATCTCCAGGATATATGCTATATGCTGTGTTATTTGTAGCAGGTCCCCAGGTGCCACAGTTGGGGAACAGTGGGGGAATCTCACCTCTCAACTTAAGGAGCACTATTTATAGGTCTGACTAGCTGTTACCAGGGTATGGATAAGCACATACAACAACATATCGGTTGAACATCAGATCCATTCTTTTTTTTTTTCTGGAATGTAGGCAAAATTGCAAGTGTCCAGAAGATGGCAGCAGGAGTGTCTTTTCATTAATTATTACTTTTCTATATATTCAGCTGCAGTCAATGTACAGGACATTGCTTCCTCACCAACCATGTAAAAGAAAAAAGAAAAATTAAAGAACCTATACATTACCTGTAGCTGGCTTATGTAACTAACTCAGTTGGAATATCTATCAAGGTATTGATTTCAGATGTGAATATTAATCTCAAGTTGAGTAAAAAGGTACATGTGTGTGTTTTATTGTGCTATTTTGTTATATTGCAATAAACTATGAGATTTGACATTGACTTAATCTTGTCATTCAAGGTCTGCACAAAATTACTTACAGTACAGTGTCCAACCTGTACGGTTCAAGAATGAATTGTCTTTATTGGGACATGGGGTTCACTTGTCAGCTGCAACGATGTTGCACAGAGCATAACGGACTAGCCACGCGGCCATTTCCCTGAATTAAAAATAAAATAAAAAGGACTCATTCGATCAGGGACAGGAAATGGCTTGAAGGTCGGCCAATTCTTTTCAGCAATTGCCGTAGTTAAGTTATGGAGCGCAGCCACCACAGCGAGTGATTGGCCCTGCATAAATGCACCCACAAGCGCATTTTAATAAAATATGAAGGACTTGGCTGTTGAACCACACCGAAAAGAGGTAGGTTCCGATTAGCTTATGACCTCCATTTTGACCTGGGGCATGTTCAGTCTGAAAACGTTTTGCTACGGTTTCTGTGTTGAACGATGTGTTTTCACCCAGCGATGTGCAACGTTTTGCAACAGATTCTCGGAGGTAAGTTTACTCCGGTTTGGTGGGTGTGTTCCGAATCAAGAATGATGTAAGCCTATACTTTAAAGCCCAGAGAACGCCTTCTCAGACATCGTAGGAGCAAACTGTCTGCCCAACGGTTTGCAACAGGATGTTCAACACGCCTCCGTTCCTGTTTAAATAAACGCTTTGCTCCGTTTTGTCGGGGCTGAATGTGGCCCTGGTCTGATCTGTAGCCTCACTGACTTATGACCTACAAATAAAATGAGAAAAATGTCCTCTAAACCTCTTACAGGAAATCTGTGACAATCCTCGCCTCATCATAGAGGGCATCAGCGCCCATGACCTGAACCAGGGAATGCTGGGTAACTGCTGGTTTGTGGCAGCCTGCTCCTGCCTGGCCATAAAATCAGAGCTGTGGAACAAGGTGAGGGTGGTGTACACTTATTTCTGGAGTGTGAAGGTGTGGGGTCCCTGGAAAGGGTGTCCCTAACCAACATTGTGAAACAGCCACACAGGCAATTTCTCCTGATGTCATTATGAAAAGTACAGGTGCAGTATGTATATAAACAGGCATGTACAACCATTCAGAGTCTCTATCCTACACAAATATGTACATGAATTCTTATTTTAATGGTTTGTTTTCTTAGTTTCCTTCTCCTATTGCCACATCTGATGACGATTGGTAAAAAATGCTAATGTTCACAGAAACCACTGCACTCACAAAGGTGGTATGTGGACTAAAGGTATTCCCCAACAAACTTGATTCATAGGACCACACCCCTAAAAAGATTATTTAGCGTGTCTACTCAAACAGTATCCTCAAACATTCATTCCTTGCTGCTGACTGTGGCTTCCCGATTCTCCAGGTGATTCCTGACTGGAAGGAGCAGGAGTGGGATCCCATTCATACGGAAAGCTATGCGGGAATCTTCCACTTCCGATTCTGGATATTTGGCGACTGGGTGGATGTGGTGGTGGACGACCGACTGCCTACCATCGACGGGAAGCTGATTTACTGCCACTCCAACATGCAGAACGAGTTCTGGACCGCCTTGCTGGAGAAAGCCTACGCTAAGTGAGCTTTGCACTGGCCTTATAAAGACCATAACATAGCATCATAATGACCAGACATAATAGCCATCCAGGACAGCATGCTCCCCTTATCCTACCAGTAAAGTCTACCTACAGCTTAGTTTGCCTAAAAGCTAAATAGCATCTATCGCTGTATCAAGCCTGGTCTTGAAAACCCTGAGTTTCTGCTTCCATTAGCTGAGATGGCAAACTATTCCCCGCAGAAATTAATCTGCGTTACCACTAAATGCTGAAATACAATCAATCATTTAAAAGGACATAATAATGTAACTCCAAATTAGTTTGCATTTCTACTCTTTTGATTCCGTGAAATGAGAAAGAAGCATCTTCATTCCACTGGCATCTTCCATAAGCATAATAATATAATTGAAGCCATTGGAAAATCCAAATATTATGATTTTTACCAAATTAGTTTTAACATATGAGCTTATTACGTATTGAGCTGATATGTTTCTAACCGGGTCATTCTGATTTTTCAATCAATCATGAAAGTAATTTCAACAGCAGCTATTCTAATGTTAATTGAACAGAGCAGGGGGCTTACACTCTTGGTGTTCACCGTAAATGAAAACAATATGGCGCATCTTGCAGACCTGACAATGACCTTCCACAGAAGTAACACATAAAGCCCAAAGTTGAGGTTCCATTGTCCCTATGGCTACAGGCTGTCTATGTGCTATGAGTCCTTGGATGGGGGAAACACAGCAGATGCTATGGTGGACTTCACTGGGGGAGTGGCTGAATCCATTGACATGGAAGAGGGGAAGTATGCCACGAGCATCGCTGCACGAATGAAGCTAATTGAAGACCTGCTCCACGTGTTTGAGAGAGGGGGTATCATTAGCTGCGCCATAAAGGTAGGTCAGCTTTGGATTTGTAACGCATGCAGCTAGCCCGTCCTGCCAAACTAGAGTATTTCCATGTGTGACACGCCCCACAGTCTGGTGTCAGAACCTTATTGTGCAAATGGGGTGCTCTAAAGATGAGCGTAATCCTAAAAATAGTATCACCTTAGGAGTATGAAAAAAAAGCATCATCAGGTGAGCTGGTAGCCTGTTTTTTTGTTCGTTTTGTTCTTCAGCTTTAAATGAATACTGCATGGTTCTGGTACTTGTAGTGTCCAGGACCATCCTGTGTGATCACATTAAGAAAAACGTACTGTATACAGTATGCATGTTGGATGCTTAATGTAAGCTTTTTGTTCATCATTTGTATTCCTTAATATAAACTGAAAGTCACTGTACTCATTGTGCATTGAATTAGATTATACATGCACATAGTATGTACTGTACTTGCCATTCTTATTTGAATAGGATGGGCTCAGAATTTCCTGGTTAAATACGGGACCTTTAAAATATATTAAACAAGTCTTTCACAGGGGGTTTATTTTATTTCCCTGAAAATTAATATTGTCGGTTATTAAACGGGATTCCAGATGTTGAACAAGAATATCAGGGTTGTTTTCATTATTTATAGACTAAGCAAAGAAAAGTCAAGTAGTGAACTGACCTTTTGTATTGCAACACATTTCAAGAACATACCCATGAGAAAATATGAGGTTCAGGCAAGGAAACTTTTAAATTTCATCAGAATTTCCAGGCTAACCGTAATTTGTGGTAATAGCGACAGGAAATCCTGTTTTCTGGTCAGAGTTGTATGGAAAACTAATCAAAGCATTGACTGATAAGTCTATCTGATCTACAAACATGTACAAAAACAAATGACAACAGCTGTAATTAATGAATAAATATCTGTGGGAGCATGCTACAGCAGTTCTCTTGGCCTGTTATTCTCAAAGATACCATTAGTTTATGATATTTAAATATTATCAATTAAAAATATGGTATTCAGTCTTATTCTGTACAACGAAAATGCAAAATGAAATATCCTTTTACATATTTTAGCATATTATTAATTTTTTTTAGAAATGTAAAACTTTTGTTCTTAATAAATTTATATTTGCCACCATTCTGCTTGCATGATACTGTATGTACTAGTCACAGGTCAGAAACTTTAGCAAGATAAATTGTATTTAATATTACCTGGGCAAACAATACTGAGTCCTCTTGGTTTGGCTGCTTGGCTGTTTTCCCCTGGTAACTGCTAGGTGATGGGTTCTGTGGAACAATCCAAAATGTGTTTACAAAATTCAAATGTTATTAATATTCATATCAAGTAGAATACCAATATTTTGGTACCAATAGAATTGTTATGATTCAGCAATTTCATAGTCTTACTCCCTGAGCCATTCTTGCCAATCAGAAGACACTGTCCTCCTTAATAGGATTTTTTTGAAATGCTGTAACCATTTTTGACATTTTTGAAACAATTACAAATGCGAGACAGAATGAATTTTCAGATTCAGATATTTCCCATGATGAAAGGTCTTTGCCAGAGCTTGCAGTTGGAAGTAATTTCTAGAGGGCAATATTTGTGAAAATTCTCAGAGGCCCCGAATTGAGTTAATCGGTGACAAATTCACACGACCCTGAATTGGCCGTCCATACTGGATTTGTGTCTCACTCCCAGGTCTCAAAGTCGGACAGAGAGATCCACTTGGCTAATGGTTTGGTGAAAGGACATGCATACTCTGTGACAGCAATCCAGAAGGTGCGGATGGGTCAGGGCCTGCTGGCCCTTTTGAATCCAGAGAAGATTTTCTTGATCCGCATGAGGAACCCGTGGGGAAAGACAGAGTGGAAAGGGATGTGGAGCGATAGGTGGGGATACCTCACTGTCAATGAACCCTGTTGTGTGGGATGGTGGCCATTTTGTGCATACCTCACCTTCAATGATCCCTGTTGCATGGGATGGCAGCCATTTTGTGATGCTTGTATGCATCATTATTACTCTCACTCTCTCTCTATATGCAGTAATTTCTGTTGTTCGCTTTCTGTTACAGCTCAGAAGAGTGGAAGAGAGTGAGCAACACAGAGAGGACTGCCTTGGGCCTCACCGTAAAGAATGATGGCGAGTTTTGGTATGCATATTCGTGTCTCTATGAAGATGTGTATGCCACAATTTATTGAATTTCATTTCAGCAATATATGATATTTCGTAAAATAAGAAAATAGAGCCTTTAGACCAGGGATCTCAAGCTCAAATCCGGGAGGGCTATTGTTTCTGCTATGTTTTGCTGTGTGCTTAATTGAATCATTGACTGGCTAAAGAGTCTGTTGACTTTGTTTCCAATCGCTATATTGGCTGCTGATTGAAAGTAAATCAGCAGGGACTGCAGCCCTTCAGGACCAGAGATTCCTGCTTCAGAATCTGATGGCACAACCTCCAGATCCATCCATTAAATCTCTGTGAGTGTCGATGTATACAAGTCGTTTCCTGCTGCAGGATGGCAGTTGAAGACTGGTGTAAGATCTTCACCGACGTGGACGTGTGCCGCCTCATCAACACCTCCCTCCTGAGCATTCAGAAGACGTGGCACGAGGCCGTGTTCTTCAGCAGCTGGACCAAACACGCTGAGCCGCGGCACAACCGCAGCGGGGGCTGCGTGAACAACCGGGACACCTTCCTGCAGAACCCACAGGTAGGGGTGAGCGGGGTCCGTTGTGACACAGGATCTATTGATACGCAACGTTCTCTGACCATGAAATTCACACAAAACAGGTCAGTTGAAATCCGAGGGGGAGTGCAATGTGATTTACAGCTTGTTTCTGATCGAAAAAAAAAACTTTGGGTAACAATGGCCCCGTGTCCCCTACATATCCCTCTACCTGCTGCTGAAGTGATGAAGTCATGTGACAGGGTGAGGAGGCTACTGGGCCGGCCAAAAATACTGTCCTCTCCTCAGCAGATACATTTAATAAAAATGAATGAACGAAATACTGCCTGCAAAGTAATATGTACACATAATCTGTGGTTGGCGGAGCTGAACCTGCTGC
Source organism: Conger conger (assembly GCF_963514075.1). Lineage (NCBI taxonomy): Eukaryota > Metazoa > Chordata > Actinopteri > Anguilliformes > Congridae > Conger > Conger conger. Next base: position 13,617,340 of record NC_083762.1, on the reverse strand, counting down.
CTTCCAGGCTTCACTGAGGGATGGAAAGTACCATGGACTACTGAGCCCTGGGGCCTCATAAGCCATCTTACAAGTGACAAAAAACTCAAAACCAAAAAGAATGGTTACAAAGGCTATTTGAAGACTCACAGAAATAGAATAGACAGTGATGTGCTTAATAAGGTGACTTCTTTTTAATATGTATATTAAAAAAGTAATAAGACAAGTGAAGAATAAAAAGTTGTAAGCCATTTTTCCCAACATCTATGTACAGGCAAATAATGCAACTGTACAGCAGTCACAGTTAATAAAGTCATGTGACTCATCACTCCCCGTATTGTTCCGGGGAAGCCAAAAAGGGGAAATGAAATATGGCAGGCAGGATCAAACTTTTTGTGAGTTAAAACGGCCTTAGAGAACTACAGTGAATTTAAAATGACCCCACATCATAAATCGGTCTGGTTCACAATGTCTCCCACACAGAAAGGTTTTCCGTCTGTATTAAAAGCAGACACTTTCACAGCTATGCAGCTGGATTAAAACTGACAGGTCTTCATGAGCTGCATAAATAGGCATATGGTAATTCTCTGTTTATTTCTTTCACAGTTTGTGTTTGATATTACGAAGGAAGAAGATGAAGTGCTGATTTCCATTCAGCAACAGGACATGAAGATACACAGACCAGAGGGCCAGGGGAAAAACCTCTACATCGGCTTCTCCGTTTTCAAGGTAAAAGGCATGGAGAGATTGAACATTTGGAGTTCATTTTTTTTTAAACTAAAATGAACAGACAGGAAATCGAAACAATTTAAATAACTGAACTGTAATATTCAAATGTCTTTTTCTAGCCTCCATTTTTTTAAATATACTTTAAATCATATAGAATATAGATAAGTCCAAGCCTTAAGATGTATACAGTGGTGAAAATGCCAAATATAAAGAAAATGTAACTGTATGCTATACTTTCATTTGTTACAAAGAGATTACTTGACAACTTATATCAGCCTGGTGACACATAGTTAGATTCAATCTATAGTTGATCTGAACTAAAATTTTGATAAACTGTGTGAATTCATCTGGTGACTGTGCTTTTATAAAGGTCAGCTAAAGCTCTCTGTGTCCCGAAAATGATGAAGCTCCCAGCTGCTACAGACAAGACATGTCTGGCAGACATTTTTGGAAAAGCTCTTGGCTAAATAAATGGTTTCTAGCTGTTTCGCCCTCTTGAGCAATCCATCCTCCAGTAATTAAAACAATAAATGTTTTGACTTAGTGGGCCGCGGTCTCAACTGGAGAAACTCAAGGGTGGGGAACAGTCTTGTTAAATTACAAAGAAGTTAAATTAAATTATTTTTAATGTCTGAACAAATATGTTTGTATTTTAAAATGTCACAGTGAATAATATCAACTGAATTCCAAAGATGTAGATTGTAGATTTTGTTTAATCAAGAATCAATGGGTGAGCGAATGATAGAATGACAGTTATATGACATATACAGTTTGATGTTCTTCAGGTGGAACTGAACAGAATTTACCGGATACACAAGCTCATAACGCAAACAAGTGCAGCAACATCTGCCTACACAAACACACGGACTGTTTTCATGCGTAAGCTGCTTTCGAAGGGCCGCTACATCATCATCCCCTCCACATTCGCCCCAGAGGACCTGGGAGAGTTCATGATAAGGGTCTTCACAGATGTGAATTCCAGCTGCAGGTACAGTAGTGCCTAATTGCCCATACTACAGGTGATCACCCTGTTCTAAAATTTAGCTATCCTCAATTTTCAAGCAGGCCAAGCTGATCATAAGCTGGTCTAGCTGGGTATGAGCTGGTCAACCAGCATGACCAAGCTGGTCATGAAACTGGTCGAGCTGGGTATGAGCTGGTCAACCAGCTACTGCTTGTAACTTGTCTGAGAAACTGGTAAACCAGCTACCATCTGCTTCAACACATAGCTTGAGCTGATCAAACCACATCAAGCTGAGAGGTGGTCTGAACTGGTCAACAGCTTGAGCTGTTTTTTTCAGCAGGGTACAAGATCATTGGTTCATTGGAGGCACTCTATCTGCAGATTAATTTTGGGACATTATACGTATATAATTATGGCATTTTTAAAGAAGGTGGTCAGATTACATCTCACTAGTGCCACATTGTATATCATAAAAAATTATTTGATCAGATGGATATTATATAGGGCGGCCTGTAGTGTAGTGGTTAAGTTACCTGACTGGGACACGCAAGGTCGGTGATTCGATTCCTGGTGCAGCCACAATAAGATCCACACAGCCATTTGGCCCTTGGGCAAGGCTTAGTCGAATCAACTGTACGTTGTTCTGGATAAGAGGGTCTGCTAAATGCCATTAATGTAATGTAATGTAATATGTTAAACATACTAATTGTGAGTTGTTCAGGATAGGTGTATTCTGTTCAGCAGATGATGGATAATGTACCTTGCCCCTTCCCTAAGGGAGTTAACGCAGGACAAGCCCAAAGTGACCTGCTGGAGTATCTGTCTGGGATACCCTCAGCTGGTCTCGCAGATCTACGTACATGGAGCCAATGGGTTGCAGAGTCAGGACAGTGATGGTGGTGAGTACTGGAACTGCATATCTAAGGACTTTCATTCCAGAGTGGAAGGGTAATTAAGTGCCTTTGCCTCGACTGTACTTTTTTTTGCTGACAGTGATGCATCCTGTGATTCAATATAATTTGAAGTAAAGATCTTTAGTTAGTTGACACTGTAAGAGTACTTCTAGGAAGATAATTAAGAAAGGCTATAATTTGTACTGATAAAAACTGGCAAGCAGTTTATTCCATTCAATGAACCATTTCCCTTAATAGTAAGTAGCCAAGGAATATAATGGAACAGCTGTATTTCATATGGATGTATTTCTATGTGTTCCACTTCCAACACAAAATGTCCACCACCACTGTGAGCACTGAACTGAAGGTGTGTAAAAACCTTAAAGGTAAAATACATGCTTATGATGGTCATATTTAACATAGACATACCGTGGAGTATACTATTGTGTGTTTTACCAGGCTTTTTACTTGACGTATTACTGTCTGCCCCTGATAGTAAATGGTCTGTGGTGTAAATCAGTGTGTACACAACTTCTCTGTACTATTTAAGTGTGTTGAACTTGGGTTGTAAAGGTCTCTCACCATAAATGAGGGGGGTATGGTCATATAACTGTAGTGGGCTTCATTCATGGCTAGCCAGCTTATTACAGCTACACTGCAGCTTTGTGTAGTCAGCAGAACATCTGTATTTGGCTGGATTCCAGTGATTTTTTTTTTTTTTTTATGCATACAATGATGTGGACAGAGATATGCATGTTAATTGTATGCCTGTTTTTATGTCACTATTTATGGGGCGTGTCTGGGAGGGTCAGATTTAATAGTGAACGTTATCTGAACCGTGTGGATGTCCTAGTTTCATTGCATGCTTCATGTTTGCCAACAAGACAATGAAAAAAAGGCTTGTGTATAATCAAATTAGGGAAAATGCTGGTCGCAAAGCATTGTGGTTCGTATCCACCTTTCTAGCGACTGCAGTGGGATATTTCTAGCGCCCTCAAACTGTGAATAAAATTGGATTTTTGAATTTGGACGAGGACCAATCTAGTTTACTAGTTAGTGATTTGTTTGCCATTTCGGACACAGCCATAGTCTCACACACCATTTACATAAAGGCACTCAGATTATAAAGCTATGCTGTATGAACACAATCCACTGCATATAAATATTGAGGACACTTTCTTTTCCAGGATTTAATAATATAGTAATGTCGTCTTCATGGCTAAATTGGTCAATTCAAAACTTGTTATTTATTGAAATACCATCTAATTTTAGGTTTATGAGAAAGGTTGCTTAAAAGGGTCAAATAGGGTAACATTGGAAAATGCAATGAAAAATAACTAAAAAACAGAACAAAAAGACACCATATTGCCCACACTGATGCCCAGATGAGATGGGGATAGTGTCCCTGTGAAAAAAGTATGCTGTGTTTTTTATCAAAGTTATCCACATCGTCATCACTACCTCTCTGCTGTGCAGGAGCAAACCCCTACGTGATTGTATACTGTGAAGGAAGCTCAGTGCAGTCCACTGTTCAGAAAAATACCCTGGACCCTCTCTTCGATTTAAGGGCAATATTCTACCGGAAGAGGCCCAGAAAGGCTATCACTGTTCAGGTGAGGTGAAACTAATATGAGCACATTGCCTCTAGCTTTAGTGTGGAGCTACTGGCCTTCACATTACTTGGACTAAACATGGAGAGCTCAAAAGATCTTTACTGCAATCATACATAAAGATTTTTTTATTACCTTTGAAACATAGGCTGTTATTTGTACCAATAGGGTGCAGTGTACCTGAAGGTAGTATTCATTAAGGTTTTGGCTTCTCTGAAGAATACAAATGAATGGGGGATAGAGGGTGCACTGAAACTAAATTTGGTAGTCCCAAACTGTGCATGCAGCATTATTTGGTCTTTGTCTAGGAGCCTTCACACTTTGCACATATGTATCTATGGCAGGGGTGCCCTGGTTCTGGCCTGTGCTTGAGCACAGTAAAATCAGTAGGATACACTCGCAGTCTGCAGCTGTAGCCAGCACTCATACACATGTCAGATAAGATATGATTCAGTCAATTAAATAATTAAGACCAGTAGTTGACACAAAATGAAATGGACCCTGCCTTATGGAGACAAGCAAAAGAACACATTTTTTCTCTGAGAGCGCACTGCAGAAGCAGTCCCATGATTGTGTGCTATGTACAGGTGTGGAACAGCTGCACAGTACAGGACCAGTTCCTGGGCGAGGTGGTGCTCCCCGCCACCCTAAAGGACCTGGCCGAGCCCCAGAAGCTGCAGCTTCACAAGAGAGGACAGGGGATGGAGGAGGAGATGCCCGGCACCATCACATTTAAAGTGGTCACATCCAGCCAGCTCACCGCGATGTAAAACGCACAGGGTCATGCCACCCACCTCCAACAGCCTGGCCACCGTCTACTGGCTTCTGCCTTCAGTCCTTTGGGAAGGATCGTGGATTGGGCAGAGGTGTACAATCCATGTTCTGAAAGTAAAAGTCCTCCCCAGTATTTTGTTTCGACCATGCATCTGGGTAATTAGCACAATTCTTCAACCAGGAGGTACTGGCTAATTCCAATCACTTATTTGTCACCATCTTTCTCCTTGTTCCTTGCCTGACTTGGAAATCGATGGAGGTCTGCCAGCTTTAAGGAAGTCCCAATCCGTTAAATGTTCCTTCTAGGAGCTAGACGTCAGGAGCTAGGAGGCTCCCGAAGATTTCTTGAGCAAGAAAACATGAGCACCTTCTTTAGCGGAAGCATTTTGTTTTTCAAAGGGTGATATACTATCAATGATCAACCTGAGGATCCATCTCTCCCCATCTGCCATGCATCTCCCATGTCTGTAACTGACATGGCTTCAAACTGACATTCCATACCAATTTTCTCAATTCCCTCACCTTTACCCCCCTTTTCTCACTACCTTTCGTGCCTCCCCTGATGGGTAGAGCTAGGAGCAAGGAAAAGACACTAGGAAAGGAGAAAGGATGTGAAAAATAAGTGTTTGGAAGCCCCTTATTAGCGAAATCAGCTGGCTGAGTTAATCTGAGGAAGAAACACATGGCAGGACTTTTATTTTCTGACAACTGCAGTTTATACCTCTGACATTGGGTCTTTGGTTGACCATGTGACAATTCGATATTATATGTAATTTAAATAATTCTGCCTTCCAATTGAGAATAGTCCAGGACTATTAGACTACTTAGTGCTGTGGAATCATGTACTATGCCTATATAATAGGACATACTTATATGCGGAGTCCACATTTGCAATAATAATAATGGACCTATTTACAGTTGTTTACTGGAAAGATGCACATATATTAATAAGAATATTTGACAAGACATATTTCTTGCATTCAAGCTACTTTTAAGTGGCATGTATACAGTATAGGCGATATGTAAAAGCAGTGCTGACGATAAATACTCGAATGGCAACTTTATAGCCTTTCATGAGCGGGGAATGTGATTTATGTAGAATAAAGGGGTTCACAAGCATGTCATATAGTATACAGTCAAGCCTTGTCGTGCTGAATGGTGCTCCCCAAGCTAAAGTTATGCTGTTTTTCAGACGCTCACTAATACCCGAAAGATGACTTAGCTGGAGAACAGTTTTGCTCTACTTAACAGAGTTGAGAAGGGGTCTGAAGAATATTGAAAAGGTAGCTGAGATATTTAATTTAATTTAATTTTGTTTGTAAAACACAGGAAGATTGGTAGGAAATATCAAGCTAACTCACCAGTGAATTGGGAGTAAGAGAAAATAACATGTTCAGAATTATTGGCGGCATAATTAAGCCTGGGCGTTTTGGTAGTACAATATTAAACTAATATACAGCTCATATATTAGCTTTCACTTGGAGTCTAGTTTTCCATACAGTAATATACATTTTTGAAATAGTAGCCATACTATGCATACGTATTTCACATTCAAAAATTATTTCTGCTTTTGCTTTTTTTACTTCTTTCTTTCTTTTAAAAGGGAAAACAAAGTTAGCCAATGTACAAGAGATGGTTCAGCAGCTTTGATTTTGTAAATTCAAATAATTTAAAACAATTTTTATTTCTGTTTTTTTTTTCGGATATACATTTCAAGAGCAATTTCACATCACGTGTACAGGTCACATCATCCAGAAAAGGAATGTAGGGGGGTATGGGATGCCGACATGGTTTCTGTGCTCATAGTCTCAGGCTTTTAGACAAACTCCCAGACAGATACCAGGGCCAACACCTTCTTCACAGGCTCACAGTAAAGCCCCCTTTCCTGTGGATACATACTGCACAGTACCACACAACAGAACCGTTTCCTGTGTTCCAGCCTACACAAGAAGAGCTCTCTCTTACTCTTACTGATCTAAAAGGGTCACATCGATTGGTTCGTCATGGTTGACTCAAATTATTTACCGTTCGTTGTACAATATGAAACTAATATACAGCTAATTTATATTAGCTTTCACTTGGAGCCTAGTTTTCCATACAGTAATATACATTTTTGAAATAGTAGCCGTACTATCCATACGCATTTCACATGTATGTATATTTATCAACATGACAATAAAAAAATATTTTGTTGTTTACATTTTTTAAATATGTATTAATCATAATTTTCTGTTATGAGACACAGACACTAAAAGCACAAAGATATAACAAGTGCTGGAAAATATTACTTGTGGGTGGAAGAGGGATTATTTTGCATTCCTTATTTTGGTTTGCTGTTTTGATGTTTACAAGCCTAGAGTATAATCTATAGAGACGGCAATAAACCAACGGTGAAACATTCCGCCACACAGGGCTGCGGTTTCACTCATTCGCGCATCCTCATTGTGTCCTCGGTCACATTCACAACGTAGAAAGCGCAGGCGAATGAACCAATGAAACTTGCTTCCGCAATTGCCAAACGAGTGCACAAAATTTAACGCCAGAGCTTTTTTGGGAAAACAAATATCTAAAAATATAATACAAAAATATGTAGCCTGGATTGAACATCAGTGCGTGGAACTATTTTTAATTTGCTGTCAAACATGAATGGAGTCCAATGGAAAAATAGGCTTTTTGAGTGAAAATATAGGTATCACTAGGGGGCGACCTCATATCAATTTGCTAAACGAATTTGCTCGAAAGCTGGCCCCTTGCTGCGAGCACATGAGGATGTTTTGTTTTACCCTGATGTTTATAACACTCATTCATCACACTAATGATAAGGCTAGTCTACAGATCTACAGACCTGCCAAGTAAAACCAGAGAAGAAGACACAAAGACACAAAGAGTGACAGGCTTTCAAAATAAATGCATTCAAAATGAGGATTCAGAATTTTTCCTTTTTTATTTCAGTCCACTTTTCAAACTGTAGTATATTTTGTCATATTACACTCAAGACAGCCATGCACGGTTCATACAGTAATTCCAAAAATTTCTATTGCTTCAACCACAAGTAAAAATAGCATATCGAAAACTTTTTTTTAATGAAATTATTTTTGCTTTTGCTTTTTTTACTTCTTTCTTTCTTTCTTTTAAAAAGGAAAACAAAGTTTGCCAATGTACAAGAGATGGTTCAGCAGCTTTGATTTTGTAAATTCAAATAATTTAAAACAATCTTTATTTCAGTTTTTTTTTTTTTTTTTTCGGATATACATTTCAAGAGCAATTTCACATCACGTGTACAGGTCACATCATCCAGAAAAGGAATGTAGGGGGGTATGGGATGACATGGTTTTTGTGCTCATAGTCTCAGGCTTTTAGACAAACTCCCAGACAGACACCAGGGCCAACACCTTCTTCACAGGCTCACAGTAAAGCCCCCTTTCCTGTGGATACATACTGCACAGTACCACACAACAGAACCGTTTCCTGTGTTCCAGCCTACACAAGAAGAGCTCTCTCTTACTCTTACTGATCTAAAAGGGTCACATCGGTTGGTTCATCGTGGTTGACTCAAATTATTTACCGTTCTTTGTTGAAATGAAAAACAACAGCCGCCTTCCCTTCATTCCCTTCGTAACTAGTAAGTAGGTCGCCATTTTAGCTTCCAGCAGGGGGCGATCGATAGAATGAATCACTGTCCCTTGTGACTCATACATCTCAGTAGGATCGCGTATGATCTCAGCCATAGCTTCCCAAACCGGACCCATTATAACGATGTTTCAGCAGTAACAGTAGAGGCCAGGGCTACCTGAGGTAGCCCCCCTGGAGGAGGAGGTACCCCCTGGGTGTAGTGCTGTCAGCCGGCCCAAGCTTTGCAGGCCCAGGCAGTGGGTCTCCAGTAATTACAGGAGCAGAGAAGTACAGTATATTGCACAAATGGATATGGATCCTAATGTTGTGTGTCATGTTTATGTTTATTAAAGGAATCCGTTGGAAAACTGCTCTCAACTCAACCACCGCTCCCTCCTCCCCTCCCCTCCCCTCCCCTCCCCCCAGTGAGAAATGCACCTACTCTAAAGGAATTATGCAAAACCTCAAACCATATGACATTCCACAGCCTTTGGACAAAACTACTAACTAATTAAAGGAGTAAACATTATGAACAATTACAAGGCCATACTGTATGTTTCAGAGAAGAATTGGCAGAATTTTAAATAAACAATAAGACAGGTATTATACTTCCTAATCTGAAGTTTTGACTGTATCCTAGTTTTTTTTTTTTCCTCCTGAAGTATTTATTCAAGCTCCCTTAAGAAAATGAAGAAATATGAAACAACTGAATTGAAGTAGTCTTTGATGGCAACTAAAATCGGGAAGCAGTCACAAAACAATACACAATCACTTGTTATAGCCTATGGATTTGTAAACACTTGAAGTTTCCCCACCATGATTTTGAGGAAGTAGCTATGGAGACAGAACATTGTAAGATAATTTGTTTAAAAAATGTCACCCCTTGCAAAAGGTTTATACATGTTTCATGGAGAGAGATAAATACACAGTACACAGACAGCATATATCCCTGATCCATTCATCAATCCCAATAGTTTGCACTGTCTGTCATAATGCACATTGAATCTAATTTCCATACATTTTGTCTTTCCTCATTGGAAAAGACATGTTCTAGTTTCCATACAATTCCACTCCACTTTGTCCACTACAGTACACGTGGACACAATGGTGTTTTACAGGTTCTTATGAATTGCATTTATAACAGCATATATATATTTGCTAATTCTGCAGTCCCGTAACCTCCATTTTAAATGCTGGATTAGCCCACACCAGGCTTTCACATTATATTTACACACTTACCTTCATTTCTCTCCAAACTCTTGAGCTCTTCCAAAGCAGGCACACATCATTTCAGCCAGCAGTTTACATCAAATTGGCAGATTATTTATCATGCACTTGTATTGGGGAGTCAGCACGGTGCACTTGGTCAGCATAAATCACTGGCATCTTGTATTGAAATGTACAGCATGGAGGTGATGGTCCACTCAAAAACCCAAGGGCGAGTTCAAGGACCAAGGTCATAACAGGGTAAAAATTGAGGTTTGTAGTTAAAAAAAAAGATACTTTTCTCACTTCTCTCTGACACCTTTTCCGAATCCAGAGAACTGCAAAAGCACAGGTTTTCTTCTTTTTAACCATACTCGGAGATGGCTTCTGCAAAGCGAGAATCCTCCACTGGACCCGATTTTGACAGACGCCACACTTAAGACATTTAACAGAACGCTTCATGAGACATGAATGAGTCGGTGCTTGAGAGGAAAGCCTAAGCACAGATGCCCTTGAATTGCTCCTTAGAGAGGCAGTATATTTGTCCTTGCGCTGTCCCATGGCCCCCTCGTCTCAGAGCCAGAAGGGTCCATGTTCTCCAGGAGGTTTCTTTGGACGGGCACGATCCCTGCCCTTAGCGACTGCTGTTCTTTATGGCTTCCTTAGCAGCTACAATAAGGGGCGTCAGGCTGGAGAGGGGTTTGGCTAACTTCAGGAACGGGTGCTTGAAAAATGGTAGAAAACAAGGCATAAAATATAAGATATAATTTTCCAAGTCTGAATTCATTGTGCTATTTTTTTTAAAGTTATTCTTGCTTTATTACACAAACCTGATGACTGGTACTGTGCATATTATACTCCATGGGACAAATATAGTCCAGGGATCATCAAATCTGGCCCTTCTCCCGGGTAATTAAATGAACAAACAGTGCAATTGTTTGGCTAGTCTGTCATAACACCTAACTCCCAGGAAAAGTGAGGGTGGAAAACCAGCAGTTCTCAGCCCTTGAGGACAGGGGTTTGATGATCCCTGCTCTAGTCAAGACACCACCACAGTTACAGTAAATAACAGTCCTTGGTGAAATTGTTTTGGATTAAAATATTATTCTATGCTTGAATACTGAACTTGTCTGGTGTATAGGAAAAAAGTGCCACAAAAAAACCACCACCATCTGGTCCTCTTGGTTGGCTCAGCTGCACTAGGCAGGATCAAACCTATTATATATTTGACCCTGGTCCGGTAAATATCAGACAGATGGAACATACCTGCAGGAGGTCCTTTGCAGATCCTCTCCTGTCAACGTCCATTTCCAGGCATCGGTTGAGGAAGTCACGGAACACAGCGGACAGCTTCTCTGGGTTCTGCAGCTCTGGTGTCCCATTGGTAGCGATCAGATACAGGGCCTGGAGGAGGTGAGAGGTGAGAGGTGAGTCACTTAAGAGGTCATTGTGGAAGCCAGGTTGTAGCAGGCTGCCACATCAGAGAACATCAGGCACAAGCCAAAATCAAGCTCCTTGATTTCACGGTTGAAAAATTATTCACAGGACATTAAACATAGTTAGATGGGCATTGTATTTTGGAAAGTTTTACTCATCTTGGACGGAGTGGCATGACCACACAAGGTCAGAGACTGCAATCAGCATTAAACTTCACCATATACACTTCACTACTGATGCGCTTAATCTACAGTATATATTGGCATACTACATGCTTGTATTCAGTATTATGCCTGTGAATTAGAAAACAAGCTGAAATTCGACAGTTTGACAAAAACAGCAGCCTTCTGTTTGGAAAGAGACCGAGATGCACAACCCGATGCTATAATGGTACCTGTAGCACCTGTAGCAATACACAATCATTTTGGATTCAAACACTTTTCACTGCTTGATTGATCTTGCCTGGTGCAATTGAACCACCCAAAAGGACCAAAGTACAGGGTTTGCACTTGTTGAGAGTATTTCATAGTTCCCAAAAACTCAGTAAAGCTCAGTAAAACAAGAGATGTTTTTGAATCCAAATCACCTATGCGTTTAACCCAGGTGTGGCCAGAATGCTCTTACCCTGAGAGGATTTTCATTGAGGTATGGAGGCTCCCCTTCTACCATCTCAATAGCCATGATGCCCAGGGACCAGATGTCCACTTTGTTGCCGTAGGCCTTGCGGGTCACCACCTCGGGGGCCATCCAGTAGGGCGTGCCCACCATGGTGCTGCGCTTGTTCTGCTCGGGGGTGATCTGGGCGCAGAAGCCAAAATCCGCTGCAGGAGGGGGGGGGGGTGGGGGTGGGGGCAGTGTCACACCACGTTTCAAGGGTTACTCTGCACCCATAGATCAGCCATCATCAAAGATGGACCTTGAATCCAGAACGGCCCTGGTTTTCCTTTCTCCCAGGTAATAAGCTGAACAATTAGTGCTGAATAAAAAGATAATTTCAGGATGTAGTCTAGTCTAAGCTAAAGCACTCTGGATACTGCCGTTTAAGTTACATTGACTGGCCTTCTGCCCCATTCTCCCTTCAAGAGATTCAATTCATCTCAACAAAAAAAATTATTCCCACTCACTGAGTTTCACCGAGCCGTCCATTCCCAGGAGGATGTTGTCACTTTTGATGTCTCTGTGGATCACCTGATTGGAGTGCAGGAAGTCCAACGCCTGAAGACACTACAGGAAACCAAGCACAGCCCAGTCAGAACAGGCCCATTTAATCCAGTTACTGCACATTAGCCTGCTGTGACCACCAGACCTGGGACAAATGTGTAATTATTTTGGATTCAAATGTATTTCTGTGCTTGACTGACCTTGTCTGGTGCAAGTATTGCATAGGGTCCAATACACCAGACAAATAAAGTAAAGCATATAAAAACACTTGAATCCAAAACAATTACATACAGTATTCGACTCTGGTTGTGACTGTTGCGTTATCCCGGTCATACTAAGAGGTGACTGTGGTGTTATCGCTGTGACTGTGGTGTTATCCCGGTCATATTAAGAGGTGACTGTGGTGTTATCCCGGTCATACTAAAAGGTGACTGTGGTGTTATCGCTGTGACTGTGGTGTTATCCCGGTGATACTAAGAGGTGACTGTGGTGTTATCGCTGAGGGACCAGGAGTGTAAGCCCTACCTCTCTGCAGACAGCAGCAATCTGCCCCTCATCCATGCAGGTCTCAGTCACCACGTCAGTCAGGGAACCCCCGGGGAGATATTCCATCACCACCCACAGCTCGTCCCCCACCAGGTAGCTGCAGTAAACAGGTCAAATGCATTTATTTATACAAAGGTGTAAAATGTAAGTATCTTCTTTTAAAAAAGATGGGGAATGCACGGTAATACACATTTATTTTTCACAACCTTTCGCAATACCATTGATGATACCATATAGAGGCGCTGGTTCAGAGAAGGGCAACCAGATTGATTCCATGTATAAAAAATCTGAGTTAGAGTATAGATGCTTAATCACACTTTAAGCTTAGTAAAAAGAGACAAGGCTTGAGACGATGCTAGATACCATATAGCTTTTAGGCAAACTAGGCAGTAGGTATACTTAGAGGTAGGAAAAGGTGTGCATTGCTGGGCTGAATGGCCTGTTCCTTACATTACCTTATGTTATGTTATGCTACTAGAGGACAGCTTGGACAGGCATACTGCAGGCATCCAATTATCCAGAGGACCATAAAGCTGTGTGCAGTTTTTTTAAGCATTGACTTTAAAAAGGCCTTTTGCCAAAGTGTAACATCTGTGTTAGTGAGAAGATGTTTACTCTAATCATGCCCTGGAGGAGGTGGAAAGACCAGGGGTCAGAAAGCAAAAGACCTGCCTTGTGCCTCTTCCACCATGTACTCTGCCAGCTGATTTCACTAATTAGTTTTACCTCCTGGCTGAAGAATTGTGCTTATTAAGGGGATTGGACCAAAATGCTGTGGAGGGCTTTTATTTTGTGAACCTAGATTTTACACCACTGGTGATGACCCACCTGTCCAGGTAGTTGACGATGTTGGAGTTTTTGTTTTCCCTCATCACTAAGATCTCATTGATAATGAGCTCCTTCTTTGGCTGCTGCTGCAGGTTCATCTGTTTTACAGCTACCTGGAAAACAATAAGAGAACACTCAGAGAGCACTTTATTAGGTAGACCTGTACACCAGCTTGTTAATGCAAATATCTAATCAGCCAATCACGTGGCAGCAACTAAATGCATAAAAGCATGCAGACGTGGTCTAGAGGTTCAGCTGCTTTTCAGACCAAATGTCAGAATGGGGAAGAAATGTCAACTAAGTGACTTTGACCGTGGAATGATTATTGGTGCCAGACAGGGTGTTTTGAGTATCTCAGATTTTCTGGGATTCTCACGCACAACAGTCTCTAGAGTTTGCAGAGAATGGTGCGAAAAGCAAAAAAGAAACGCCTTGTTAAGAGAGGAGTCAGAGACGAAGGGCCATCATCCTTGTCCATACATCTTTGTGCACAGGTCAACATTTGTAGACTCCTTCTCAAAAAGTGGTATTACAGAATTGCAGAATGACATAGCTACATTCAGGTAAAATTCAGAGCTTACCAATAAAATCCATTTTTTCAATTTAGTCACCAAGCTCAGTAGCTAATGAAGTTGAAGTGATGGTTTGCTAAGTTCACTAGTCTAAAGTTAGCCATCTACCTGATGGTTCACGATGGCTAACTTTACGAAAATATTTTTGTTGCCAGCGATGCAGGAGCAGATACATCACAAAGCAGGATCAATGCGTTAGCTGGATAAATTCACAGAGTAAAACACGGAACCCTTCCAAAACTGGAACATGGACTGAAGTAAAAACAGCTGATTTGTGTTTTACTCAGTGAATTTGTCCAGTTTCTGAATAATCCTGCTTCATGATACAGCCCCCAGGTTGTTTGTCCGCCATTGGTGAAACTCTTTCTCAACGTTTACACATGCAGCTACTGACTGTTGATTGGCTAACAATGTTCTCGAACTTTGTTTACATTACATTACATTAATGGCAGACGTCAGTTTGGCAGACGCTTTTATCCAGAGTGACGTACAGTTGATTAGACTAAGCAGGAAACAAGAAAGTTTAGAAAACAAGTTTAGAAAACAAGAGCCAAATCCCAGGTTTTAGAAGCAGATTTCAGGGTGTAAAACATTTCCCTCACAGCGCCTCTTTCTGTGATTGCTACCAAGTCAGCAAGACACTCTTTTCCCAATATCTTAAAAAAAAAAAAAAAGGATTTGGCCTACTGCTGTTTTAAATGACCTACAGACACTACTGGTTGGGGCACCTATCTGCCTGCCTAATATGTTGAGACTCAAATAAAGCAATTTCTTAATTTCCATACAAACACACAGTGTGCGTGTCCTGGAGCTCACACACAAACAAATCATTGTTTCGCTAAATAATTTATGAAACACGGTTGGTCTTCCAAGTAGCAAAATTCTATGTCATTCATAATTCAAGAAAATGGCGTAATACTCTTTTGCCAAAATGTCATCAATAACGATTCTGAAGAGAGGGAGAGTGAAGGATTCCTCACTATTCTCCATCAACGGTGGTGGAAGGACCAGACAGGCAGGTAACTGGTCACATAAGAGCCTGATCATTTAGTTCCCATATCTGTCATTATATTTTTATATTTTAATTTAATGTTTATTTGTGAAGGGAGAATACAAAGAGACATAGCATCATTACTGGCAGTTTACACCAGGTTCATGTAGCTGATGTTTTGCATACAGAGATTATGGCTATTGGTAGTTTCCAACTCCCATCCTTAGTTAGGCTTTTTATAAAAAGAAGGGAAAAAGATTAAAAATGAGACACAAAGTGTAAATGGAAGACACTAAGAAACATACTCACTTAAAATAAAAACATTTAATAAATGTTAAATACATAGGATACATGTGAGTTATACATTACAAAACAAATGCAAGTAGAAAAGTATTTAATACAAAAAGCTAACTTGATTTGATGACTAAAAATGCAAGCAGTTTTTCTTTCAGCCAACATTTGAACATTTCACCATTCACCAATCACCATGGAAACCAGCTATAGTTGTTTGCCCTGCTGTAAAATCCAGCTTGAAAATTGAGCTGGTGAAATAGGTCATACGCTGGTCCAGCTAGGCATTACCTGGTGGACATTTGATTTAAAAACTGCAGCATGTGTAAGTGCAGCCGAGAGCACGTATTCGTGGCTCCGTAAAAATGTGATCAGAGGTACGTACACCCCATGAGACCGCAGGAGGTAGAAATAAATAGATCAACACATGGTTGGGGGAGGGAGGGGGGGAATCCCAGGTGCACTGTAACAGGTAGTGCAGCTGAAAACAAATATGGCGATCAGATTGTGGGTCACCCGGTGGGTGGTTGTTCAGTGCTTTGCCCCCGTGTGTGTGTGACGGAGAAGTGGGCACTTACCTCCTGACCCGTGGCAACGTCAATGGCTGTGTACACAGTCCCAGATGCTCTGAAGCAACAAAAGATGTGGGACAATTAATTTCCAGTGCTGCTGTCCTGCACGTGTGCTCTGCCTTCTAGTCTCTCAATGTACATCTATGTAGCTACGCATCTACAACAATACAAAATCCTGAATACACTGTTAGTCCACAGTAAAATGTCCAGTGTAAAATCAACTCTGACAGAGTGCGCATGGTATTGCTCTGGACAGGAGTAACATTCTGTTACATTACATTACATTATTGCCATTTGGCAAAATTATACTACGAATGAATGTTACTGTAGCCAGACTGACCGACTGTACCTCATAATGTTCTTCTTCTCATTATTTATTTTCAAACTATACAAGGATCTCTCTCTCTCTCTCTCTCTCTCTCTCTCTCTCTCTCTCTCATATACACACATTCACCTGTCCAATCAGCCTAACTGGGGCACTCTTAATGAAGTTTAATAATTAATGTTAGGGGGAAGAGAAGGTCCACGCATCCACTTCCATCTGCTACCAATCAGCATTAGCATATGCTGGTATTGACCTTTCCTCCTGAAGTGCTGCAGTCCACCTCCTCTCCATCTCCCCTTTCCTTATATATGCAGATTACTGGGAGCTTTAACGGCAGTCTGAGCCAAACACACAGCCTGCCAGCCTGTCCTTACCATCCTCACAACCTCTCCTCCATATTACTTTACAGTTCTGTGACAGTGTTTTCCTACAATGCACCTCAGTTGTCCTCATTCTGCGCTAGGTGTGGCCCGTAGATCCTTTCTTTTTCCCCTCTTTGTCTGGCTCTCCCTCAGAGAACTCCCCCTCACACCATCACGGCAGGTCACGGCTGTGATTCAGCGCACACACTTACCCTTGTCCTATTTTCTCGAAGCGCGTGTACTTCTTTTTCGGGTCTCCCACGCTCACAATGCTCCCTGGGAAGGAGGGAAAAGAGGGGGCACTGCTGGATTAGGACGCCCCTGAATGCCAATGAAGCCTCTGGCCAGCCCTGTGGCACACCAGGCCGATGTGTACCAGGGCTAATGCTACTGAAGCGACAGGAGTCTGCATCTGTGGGCCCTGGCTGGGTGTGTTCACTGGTTCATTCGTAATGTCACATTAAATAACATACAGTATAAAATTATGGCTTTTTAATCATCAAATGTTCTGCACAAGTAAAAAATAATCCTAAAAAACAAACCGAGGGTACCACTCAATAACAATCTACTGTTGATTATTTAAAATAAACGTTTTGATGTTTTGAAAAGTTGAATACTTGAATACTATTAAAAGGCCACAAAGGACAGAAATAAAAACTAAAAAAAACATGTACTGCTGGTGAAATTCTTTTTTTTTTTGTTGCCAAAAATAAAATCAATATATTGACATAAATATACATGACAAAATAAAGTGTGTGTTTGTACATACATATAATTATGTATAAAGCAATTGGGGCAACAAAATTAGTAAATTAAGTTGGCCTGCCCTCGACATACGGTAGAACAAATTACAGCGATAATTGTTCCTTTGTTGTTTGGTGAGTTAATTTGTAAAATGATTGGAGGATTACACTGAATGTGTCTGGAGGACGATGTCCCTAGATGACAACTGAGTCTATACAATCTCAACAATAGCAGAAGCACAGAAGTGATGAAGTGGAAATCTATTTATAGCCATTTTATGACAATGAATGTGAAAACAAAAACCAGCAGACCCAGTAGCTCTCCAGGACCAGGGTTGGAGACCCCTGCTGTAGACGTTCCTGACTGGGGTGTTCAGGCGGAACACTTACTCAGCCGCTCCAGAATCTCCTCGTCGGTCATCTTGGACTTCTTCCTCTGCCGGTCTGTGTGCCGGTACATGGTGCTGGAGGTGTCCTCGGGGGCCGAAGATTCAGGAGAGGTGGACTCCTCTTTGACTGGAGCAGTGGGTGGGACAGGCTCAAGGACAGAGCGCGTGAAGATCTGCAGGCGTCAGACATGACAGGCTTCAATCAATCAATCACACAACCACAGCAGTGTGTGTGTGTAGAACAATTTGGACAATGATTTGAACTGGGGAGCTCCTATTTCCTAGTAAACTAAATAATGGTTGATAAAGGTCCCTTCCCCAGCAGAATAATACATGGCAGGAGTCCTGTGTGTGTTTTCTGTGTCTGTCCAGGTATAACGATGGGTAAAACCATAACAGTGGTTACAAATGCATACACTTCCCTCCATGATCATTTTGTGTAAGGTAAAATGCTCCATCATTTCTACCCAGACTGAGTCTGTGTGAGGTAAAATGCACCGTCATTCCTACCCAGACTGAGTTTGTGTGAGGTAAAATGCACCGTCATTCCTACCCAGACTGAGTCTGTGTGAGGTAAAATGCACTGTCATTCCTCCTTACAGATTTTGTGTGCTCTGGCCGAGGAGCAATGACAGGGGGAGGCACATCATCGTCGTCCTCTTCTTCTTCATCCTCCTCATCGTCATCCTCTTCATCCTCTTCATCAAATTCCTCTTCCTCCTCTGACACAGGGGCAGCCAGTGGTGGCTCAGCTGTGGTCTTTGTGGCCTGTAGGGTAGAAATCACAGTTATCTCTGGAAAATACAATCTGATGCACAAACTTGATCTACTGTAGCATGACCAGGACGGGATTCAGCATGGATGTACAATATCAGAGGCCTTCGTTTGAAGGAAACTATCAACATGTAAGACCTCACTAATAGTACTCTTCCTTTCTGGATGAATACTATGGCACAAGGCACTTCTGCTAGGGCTATATTTGATCTGAAAGGGGTTTTGTGCGTATGTACTAAAAGCAAGCCCTAAATGTATGCTCCACTGTCTCTACAACATGTCATCAGCAGCAACAGCAAGGTGAAACCTTCCTCATTGCTTGAACATCCATTTTGTGATGTATGCAAAGGCAATGAAGACAAAGACACATACATATATATCCAAAGATTCTTTAAATCCAAAACATCTCTAGCCAGTTACAATATATCCTTGTGATGAGCACCTTTGCTCTGGAACTATATGTAACTGGAGATATATTCATGGTACAAAAGCATAAGGGAACTAGCAGGGTGAGACACAGGAGTCTGGGGCCATGGTACAATGAGAAACAAAATCTTCACTTTCATCTGGGCCATGAATAACTAAAGCGAGGACATACTAAAACAGAACAGGTTCTGCTGAAGAAAATCAAAATGAAGAGGGGAAAAGGCGATTTTCATATTTCTAATAATATGTCTTTTTTATTTCTGGACCAAACTTCAAGGAAGAAGTTTTGTTTGATCTTTATATTACACAGGGATATATTCAGAAACAATGTACCTGCGCATAAGCCTTAGTCATCTCTGAGAAAACAGCTGATTTATCAAAAAAGCGATCCAGGTAGTTTGAAAGCACCTCTAGTACTTAAAGAGGAAAATTAATTTTAATTTCACAGTCTTTAACAAAACAACATGAAATGAGAGTTGTGAAATTATTTGCTAATCATAGTCGTGATAATTAGCTAAACCTGAGACTCTTAAACTGTCACACCTTACCTATTAAACAAGATGCTTTTATCAAAACATACTTCAATAAGAATGCAATAATAAATGAGCAAGTGCAAAATAGCTGCCAACAAGAATGTTTTGCGAATATGTATTATACTGTATGACTACATAACCACCAAGCTTGATATGGTGACATTCCACAGACCTGTTTCAATGTATCAAACATCGCAATTATAAGTCAATGGTGGACATGTTATGCATATAAATGTTTATATTTCCCTTTGAAATATAAATAGAGCCTTTAATGTAAAGAAACTTTACAAAATGTTCTGTCGATCAGATTTATAATTATAAAAAAGAATTCATAAACATATAACAAACTCAATATCTGCATTTCCACTGTCCTCATGAATGACATACACAAATTACATGTGTAAAGATTAAACGTTATTTGGGGGTGATCCACCAAGGTGATTACTAATGACTTTTCATTTTTGCCATCGCAATGTTTTCTTGTGACTTCCCTAGCAGGTTAAATATAATGTAGGATAATGATTTGGTTGATCAAATTTCACTTCACAAATATTTAATGTTACAGTTAAAAGTTTATTTTTTAAATGACAATGTCATGGCTCCTTTCCTTTAAGTAAGCTTTATGTTTGTGATGAGAAAATAAAAACTGAGTAGCACATCTCTTGACTCTGCCTCATGCAAGACAAGATTTCCAGTTCAAGATTTAAGATCAGTTTGCTTGTATAGTGTCATCATCTAGTCACTCTTCACCATTCTGTATCCCAGTCCTCTCTACATTACTTACATTTCAGGCATTTGAAATTGAATGGGGTGCGGTTGGAGGTAATAAAAATGGGACAATAATAAAAATGGAACAAAACACAAAGGTGCTACGTAGCATCCGCCTTGCTTGGATGCCTAAACATAACTGCAAGCAGCAATGACGGGGGATGAGGGTAATGTGCAGAGTTGTACATAAAAAATAACATGCACTCTCTCTTATTTGCCAGTACGTGTCAGTACAACATTCAGAATATTCAGTCACTTCTGGTCCTTGTTTTTGTGTGACATTTTCACGATTCAAGCTGACACTCAGGGCAACAAATTAAGCATAACTGCAATTGAAAATTATACCCCAATATTCAATGCAATGTACAGTAAGGATAGCTGCATAACTGATTTAATCTTTTACGGAAAGGGATGAAGGTATTCATAATGGTGACTCAATGTTCAAACCATAATACTACCTATAATTATTCATTTATTTTGTTTATCTTCTTACATGTCTTTTATTGTTAATAATACATGAACTGGTTTGTTAAAAAAACTAGATGACTGGCACAGCATGACAGTGAATATCACGTTCCTAACACAGCACAACCTGATTGTGAGATTAGTGTCTGTCCTCGACAATTGTATTCTCATACTCTAAGAGGAACATTCACCTACGCAGGAGCAATGAGCAGTCAGCTGAATGGAACAAGTGAGAAAGCGAGAAAGCATTCCTGACTCACAGGCATATTTTATTATCATAATACGAGTGAATAAAACAGTGCCCGTTTCAGATTTCAGCTCAACAGAATAATGTGCTTACATTTGCCAAGGGTGCAGTGAGGCAAGCCTCCAAATCCTCAAATGATTTTCAAATAAAGCACAAAAAAAAGCACAAAAAAAAGAATAATTATGTGTTGTTAATAGATTGCGCATTCTGTGAGCATTTCATATTTTTACTGAGTATAAAACCATTCTTAATTCTTTATTAGTATTTAAGAAAATGAGAACATGATGGTATTTAATGATGAGAACAGGCCATGCAGTCTACCTAGGCTTTCCAGCATTATTATCATTATTACTGTTAATACCAGCATTGTATTAACCAGCAATGCCGTACACCTGGGTGTGAATATACCGCCATAGAAATACAGATTCCCCTCAAACTAAATGGCTACTGTATGTATTCGTGGATGCAATTTGACTCTCAGGAGGGCATACATGGCTGTAAAGTATTGATTTCTTTGCTAATGTTGGGATCCTTATTTACTTTCTACAAAGAGGTATATACGTATGAAGCAGGGGAAATATTACCTTGTCAAATAACGCGCTGCAGGATCTAAGGCTGAGAGGAGGCCCAGACAGGAGGCGTTTCTGAATGTAAAGGTTGAGAATGGCAGGATTTACTCAACACAAACCCAAACAACACACAAAAGCAAATGGACTTTGGGGGCTTTTCATGTACTATTACATCCCTTTGTGAGATAGATTACAGTTGCACTCAAGCACCAGTATATAGCAGCCCATTAGCCCTGGTACTGTGTACGGCTATTCTCTGAGAGGCTGGAAGAACTTAAGAGCAGGTGTGTGGGAGAAAGGTCGTGTCTGCTTTGAATATTTTGTGATGGCTCTCTTTCATACAGGTGTGTCACTGTGATACACAAGAACTGAAAATGAAACAGATAATAACGACATAAAAGATATGAGGATGTTGATGCTATTTTTGGATGAGTTTAAATAAGTTCAACCTGAGCTCGAAAAATAATTTTTTTGACGAGTCCAGCCTAATGCAGTTGGGCTGTGTGCGGTGACTTCCAACACAAAGAACCATCATCTCTCAAAAAAGCACTCTGAGTATATAGTATATTTACTACACAGACACTGGGAAACTGAAAATATTACAGTAAATATCACCAGTTTTTTTGTTAGCCTCAAAAACATACACACACACCAGCAAACGTCCAACGCACAAACACACACACACACACCCACAAGCAAGCAAACGCACATGCGCACACATACACAGACAAACACACACACACACACACAATGAATACATATGCAAGGCACAAACACATTTGAGGACTTGCAATTACAGGAGAGATTATTTAGCATATTTTAAGTACAGACTTAATACATTAACACTTAATGTATTGGTTCAAATGTTGTACTTTGTTAATTTACTACAGAACAATATGGCAATAGCCATCGCTGATAAACTTGGACAGACAGTTTGCATAATTATCATCCATTTACCAAAACCCTGCTGCACAGAGATTATGAGCATGTGCACATGTACACTGCTGTCCAAGCACTGCTCACAGTCAGAGTGGGAAAGCACTGTCCGTCTGATCCTGAAGGCGGCGGGTGGCTGGAATATCCAACAGATCCCAAAATGTCTGCACTCACTGCTCTTATAAATGATTTGGCTTTCATACTGCAAACACGTTAGTATATCATATTTACAAATGCACTGTGCACTTAAAAACTGCATGAGACCACATCTCTCAAGTGATTTGGGGTAAATTGCTTGAATTTGGATCCTGGCATTACTAACCCCCAGTTGGAGTTTCCAGATAGAGCTTGAAATACACGGAGTTGAATTTCTACTACTTTCTGCGAGGAAGAGTCAGTTTAGGACAACAATGGCTGCTGGCTTACATTTAAGTTTCAGTACAACAACAACAACAACATCAAATTTAAAATATACACATTAAGGAAGAACCTCCATTTCAAATGTTTTATGTTCACATATTAATTTATTTATCCATTCAGTTACTGTCCATTCTGAAAGTGGTGTGTTCTTTTCATGGTAATTTTGAGTACAGTACCATTAAAGCAAGAGTAACAATATTTTTTCCCCTTACAAACTATCCCAAAAGCAAGAAAGATACAAAGAAAATGTGATCCTAGATCATCCTGGTGCATAATTAATTAATTGGCAAGTGAAATGTCTTCAGTATTTTATTTTATGTTGTCAGATTAGGTTTCTGTGTCTATCAGAAAGTCTAGATGTGGCCATTATTACTTAATGTAATATACTGTATAACCCTCTCTCTCTAATTTACTTGTTGTTTTAAACTAGTCACGAAAGCCTTATCTTCTTATCTGTCCCATTCCCAACTTTTGTGGGAGCGCTTATTTCTGTCTATACCAGGCCCTCTCTGAAGGACAGAACCCTGGAGTCCCACCATCTACACAAACATGACAGGCCAGGAGAAATGTCAACCTATGTTTACCAAACAGTACCTCGTGGACAGACACTGCAAATCCAGTCAATGCAAAGCAAGATGGCAAAGTTGGTGTCAGCTGGCTTAGCTCATCTTACAGTATGCTACGGCTTTGCTCCTTACTGCATGTCATAGTGACAGGAACATGATGCTGAAGTCACAGCCACAAAGAGAACATTTAGCTTTCTACTCAAACAACTGCACATAATACAGGCAAGAGATTGACAGGCAAGAATGAAACTCATTTGGTAAGAACTATTTTTTTTATATTCTCTATCTATGAAGCTGCATTGGTTCTGAAATGTGACATAGTTGCTGTACATACAGTGGGGTCCAATAGTCTGAGACCACTTTAAACCACTTTTTTCTTTTTCTTTTTTTTACATGCAATCCTGGAAATAAACAGAAGGTTTTAGGATTTTGAAAAAATGTAAACAAATTAAAGTCGCTTCAAAGCTATGCAAGAACTACTCGCAGGCCAAAGAAGAGCATGGAGTGCTGCACAATTCACAACCACCTGACCTCAACCCCACTGAACATTAAAGCCTGAAAACTGACAAAAGCCAAGCATTCAGTGACATCACAGGATGCTCTGTGGATCATTGTCAAATAATGCTGGGATAAGATGAATCATCAGGTTTTGCACAAATTTGTGGAGTCCATGCCAGCTTGAGTGCACACTGCCATTAAAGCAAAAGGTGGACTTACCAAATACTAAGAAATTCTGAAATGAATTAAATTTTTTTCAAAGATTCAACTTTTCACTCAAATTGTTATGTTGATAACATAATTAGGATTTAAAAAGTTGGTATTACATTATAAAAGAATGCAAAATAGAAGTATTTTCACTGACGGTCTCAGACTTTTGGACCCCACGGTTCATCCTGGGGCCAGCAGCCGTGCCACGCCCTACCACCTTCATGTTAACACTTCAGAAGCTAAGGCAGTGAGGGCTTTGTTAGAACATGGATGGCAAGGTATCACCCTTCTAATGAGACCATAAACATAAACAAGTCCCGGCTCAACAACATAGGAGTGTTAATCCTGGCACACTTGGAAAATTAGCACACAGATTCTCCAAGTTCATCTACCTGGTTAAGTAAAGGTAAAATACAAAATATAAAGTCTAGGTAAGATCACTGGTTTACTGAAATCAAACAGAACTTTTTGATGTAGTAACCCTACAGTTGCCATGGTAATGAATCACAATATAGTAATATGTATATTGCCTTCTTGTTATAGTTATTTAACATTTAACAGAATCATCATGTTTTTTTATCAGCGATTAGGTTACCATGCCCCCTGGTTATATATTAACCTGAGTCAGAATGCAATCAACATACTATACTTCCTATATTTTGTTGCCATTGGCAGCTGTATAATATAGTCAATGTTCTGTGGATAATACATTGAAGAAGTTAGCCTTGCATAGCATGCAGTGGAACTACAGCTTCGCCAAAACATAACAGACCAATGCACACCTCAATTACAAGGCAACTTTAGCGTTAAAGGTTTTACAATTAAAAGGGAATGTAATCTAATGGCTATTCTGTAAGTATAAGAGAGGTCTGAGCTATAGTACTCTTAGTAGCAAGAACACTGTGGAACACACATACAAGCAAGAACATACCCCCTTACTTAAGTATATTGCAGCTTACCTTGCAACCTATTAAAGTATCACTGCCCATCAAAAAAGTTTATTGACATCAAGCACAATTCCCTCATCCCTTGGTTCATCCCTCTCTGATGTTCAAAAGTTGTCTATTAATTGCACCAAATGTTCATTAAGCAACAACATAAAGCTATATATTTACTTTAATTATAAACATGAATATATAAACATGAAAATAATAAGATTTCCTTTTCACATAAAGTGTGTCATTTCTAAACATATGAACTGGAAGCCTGACATAGTGTGTCCATTCCATAAGGATATTCACTGTAAGCTAACTTTGGATTGGCAGCTCATTCAATGCTCACAGTAAATAAAGTACAATAAGTTCTATTTATGCTAAACTTTTGCTTACATGCAGTATACAGTAGCTACAAGGCACACAAGTAGACAGCTATAGAAAACTAATTATAGATGATGCGGAATTGGCTCTATACATCTCCTCACGTCATGGGTTAGGTTTGTTTTTAGCTAAATATGTTTGTCCTGTTTGAACATTGTTTATATTTAGTTACAGAGACAGGGCAAAAGGAAATGTCAGCTGATGTCACACACTGGCTGTGTTTATGGTCTTTAATGGGAAGTAAGATGAAAACCCCATAACTGTCATTGGAAAACACCTGCCATTCATAATTCACAGGCAGCTGCTGCGCAAGGTGACCAGAAACACAGCATACATCAACGGTCTTCTCTTTTTTATCTGCAGTTCCCTAACCAACAGTCTAAACACACTTCTGACCACTTGAGCACACCCGCCCCAGTTTCAGAACAACCGTCCTCTCACTAGTCTGCAACATGCGAAGAGCATTCACAAAGCACAAATTGTATATCTTCAATCTGCTGTGGTAACAAGGCAATGTAGGCTAAAATTGATACCGCCAAAAGCAAAATCTGATCAGTTTGATTGATCTGAGCTGATTAACTCACTGGTGCATCTCATTACAATTAGTGGCTTTGTTGATGTGTTTCCATGGAGACAAAGGTTAAAATAATGATTATAAATTTGAACTTACCAGAGCATTAGGTGCTATATAACCATGTGCTGATTTATCTGAAATAAGAGAAATTATAATCCTTAGACAGATGATTGATAAGATAGTCATATAAAAGCTGATACTACAGTAGAAGATAGTTATTTTTATTTTGTAATTGTAGGATGTAAAAGGAAAAGATGTACCATAAGCAGGCCACTCCATGCAAGTACAAATATGAGTCACAAAGCGAGTGACCCCAGCCAGCTTCTTCTCACCCCACCAATCAATTAGTAGAGCTGTGGTAAAATAGCTCAGGAGGACTGCTAATGGGGGCTAGTTTCAAAAACATACCCTGTGAGTGAGCTGTACAGGAATCGTACCTGGGTCAAATACGTAATTGTTTCGGACTCAAATATTTGTCGGTGCTTGATTGGCCATGCCTGGCGCAATTGAGCCAATCAAGAGGACCAGAAGGCAGGGTTTGCACCTACACTGAGTATTTCATACTGTAGGCTCAAATACACCAGACAAGCTCAGGGAAGTGTGGAAAAGTATTTGAATGCGAAAACAACTGAATATCTGATCCAGACCACGCTAGGCCCTCACCTCCAGAGGTGAAGCTCATGTACTTCTGGTTGCTGACGGTCTCTTTGGAGTTGTAGAACTTGAGGACGTCCAGCACGGCCTGTGGGTTCTTCTTCTGCTCCAGCTTGGTGATGTTGGAGGTCTGCAGGAGCCGCGCCCACTGCTCTGGGATGCCCTTGGGGGAAGAGGATCGACACAATCACTCATTTCCATCTCGTAGCACGTGAAAGAAAAACTCATGTCAGGCATCAATGGTACCTGTGCAGAGTGATTGTGGATGTGCTTATCATTCTTGTATGCTATAAATAACCATTCATTACATTACATTACATTAATGGAATTTGGCAGATGCTCTTATCCAGAGCAACGTACAGTTGATTAGACTAAGCAGGAGACAATTCTCCCCTGGACCAATGCAGGGTTAAGGGCCTTGTTCAAGGGCCCAACAGCCATGCAGATCTTATTCTGGCTACACCGGGGGTTTGGACCACCGACCTTGTGGGTCCCAGTCATGTACCTTAACCACTATACTACAGGCCGCCTGTTCATCATACATAATGTGATTTGGTTGCATTGATTTTATTATATTATTCTTCTAAACAAACCCGCAGACAAGTGTCAAGTAAAACTCTTACAGTGTGCAATATGGTTGTGGTCAATATTTTTATAATATAATATTCTCTGTTTGCTGTTGCCCGAACATCTCATCATCACATTGAGAAGAATGATTAGCTTGAGCTGAATTTATCATCACAGTTTTAACAATCATCAACATGCCTTTGAATTAAGTGACGCAGTTGCAAAAAAATAAAAAAGCGCACTGCATGGGTTGTTTATGTACTATACCAGTGTTGCCCAACCCTGTTCCTGGAAATCTACCATCCTGTAGGTTTCATTTAAACTGTAATTTGGCATGCCTGATTCTACTAATTAGCAGCTCAGTGTGATCTCTAGCTGTTGAATGAGGTGCGCATTGTTGGGGCTGGAGTGAAAACAGACAGGGCAAACATCACCAGGGGCAGCCAGCCCTGCTCTATATTGTATATGTGCTTTGGGTAGTATTTGCTCATATGCATCCATTAGATTAGATGAGTAAGTGTCATGTAAAGTGTGGAAAGACACACAGCAGCTGATCGTGATTTCCGACGACTTCATGATTTCCGATGATTTCATGATTTCTGTGCTTCTTCCTTATCACTCATAGTTGGAAGCAAACCATGGCAATGCGATTCTAGTTCAAGCTGATCTGGTGACAGAGATCCCCAACTGGGATTTGAGTACAGGAAACAGATGTGGCGTAATAAAGGAAATCTGAAACTCGTCCTGAGATACATTTCTCTTTAATCCTAATTTAACCAGGGGAGGTCTATTGAGAACACGCTTCTCTTTTTCCAAGAAGTGAGAAATGTCTCCAGTCAGAAATGCCAGAGAGAACAGTTTCAAGTGGGGAGAGCGAGAGAGAGAGAACCGGGGTAAATCCCCTGCAGCAGTTTTTAGGTTCAAGGGCCCAACAGTAGAGTTTTAAAACAAGTCATTTAAGGTCCCTATTTAATCTCTCAAGATGCAAGTCATATGTGCCCTTTGAGGGATCGAATCAGCAACACTTGCCTGTCAAGCAACCTACAACTAGGCTAGCATTTGATGCCATGAACTTGAATCTGAAAATGGTGTGAACATACAGTATGTACGAAACGTAACATTACTTGAAAAAAAAGGAATCAAGAAAGACCATTTCTAATAATGACGGAAAACAATACGAGTCAGATCTTTACTTACCGTAAACTCTCCGGTGACCGCATCGAAGCCCACGTGGATAGTGTGTTCGAAGTCAGAGGGCAGCGAAATCTCAGGACGTTCCCTCTCCTTTTTCTTGTTGGCTACAGACCAGAACAAAACAATATTTATGCAGCTAATTTCACCTCATCTTGCGTTTGTCATCCATAACGGTAATGGAGATATTGTTTGGGGGTTCTTGGTGCTTTTGTGTTTATCTACTGTTGTATTCAGACACTAGAGAAATAAGAGAATGGCCTTACTAATAAAACAATGAATATACTGTCACTTAAATTAGAATGAATGAAGAGGTAAGCTACTATTTTGTCGAGCATTGCTCTAACTTGCTAAGTGATGAATGAAGGTAATTCCCTTAATCTAACTGGTTCTGTTGAGCCACACATCTCTTTTTACACTATTATCTCATGATTGACTTTGCAGAGGGAGCATGTACGAGGTCAGATGGCGGGGGTTGGGGAGGGGAGGGCAGTCATGGGGGCCTGTGCTCACTCTTGTCACCTCCTGGAAATATCGAGCGCAGACGGGCCTTCTTGTTCTTCTCCTCGGGAGCCATGGGAAGGGGTTTTGAGCTGTGATTGGCTGATGAAGAGTCTCGGGCGTTGCTGTTCATTCTCAGGGGCGGGGCTGGAGGTTTCTCTTCAGAGCCCGCGCTATCAGACATCTTCAGCAGCACTCGCCATGCCCTGAGGTGAATGGAGATAAAATAAATAAAATAAACATCAAATATCAGATTCGCCGCTGCGCTGAATGAAAAAGCCAGTCCACCCAGTGAAGATGCATTACATCAGCCTCTGTAGTGAATCGCTCAGTTGTGTCCACCAGATAAATTATTTAAATGTTCACATTAACCTGAGAGGGTCACTTCTTTCACTGCTCTGGCTATGCTGAACTGACTGCCCTCTCAGCGAGAGAATTAGAATGACTACAATAGTTACACTCAACGACAGCCAAGGCGAAAGAGCTGGTCTGGCGTGATCTCCTCAGAAGGATGTGCAATCTCTACAGAATGTGTGCTTCCTTTAACTATACTATACCATGGACGCTTGCAGATATCCTTACAGAAACCACACACAGATCCTGGATGCCCTTACAGAAACCACACACAGATCCTGGATGCCCTTACAGAAACCACACACAGATCCTGGATGCCCTTACAGAAACCACACACAGATCCTGGATGCCCTTACAGAAACCACACACAGATCCTGGATGCCCTTACAGAAACCACACACAGATCCTGGATGCCCTTACAGAAACCACACACAGATCCTAGATGCCCTTACAGAAACCACACACAGATCCTAGATGCCCTTACAGAAACCACACACAGATCCTAGATGCCCTTACAGAAACGACAAACAGATCCTGGATGTCCTTACAGAAACCACGCACAGTATTCTCAACCCATACATGATGAACAAAAAAAATAAGTGATTTATAAGAATGAAGCCATCACAGGACAACTGTGCACTCTGAAGCAAGGGGAGAGCCGGAATGGCCTTAATGTAGTTAGCTTGTCCAATGTAATTATCTCTGGTTCCCCTGTGCGTGATGGTGTGGAGCAAAGCTTCGACACTGCTCACCATGTTTAGCTTTTCCGTCAGGACAGAATGTTTATTTTTTCCCCCTGCAATGCTATTGGTGAGAGTTCATTTCAGGTCTCCAATAAAGCCGACAATTCCAAATTGGGAAGAGAAAAAGTCTTCTCTGTTGGCATTGGGAGCAACCCAATGATAAATGTTGTGAGGCAAGCTAATGCCTATACACGGCCACAACTGCGTTAAACGTTTTACAGCGAAACACTTTTATTACATGTCATTATTATAAATTGCACATAATAAAAAAATGAGAATGCTCAGGAATGTTTTGCGGGTGTGGGTGGGAATGGGATTATTAAAACAGTCCCGAGCAGGGCTCTCTGAATGTTAAAAACATATATTTATGGTTCATTCCCATTTTTAAAATGCATGTCCATGTTCATGACGACCAACACTCACAGACATATTCTATATTTAAAAGCCTACAGTGAAGTAAAGCAACACACAGCCTTCAATGCTTTTCATTGCTGCGTCAATGTCAAGGCAAATGAGCAGAATGAGACAGCTAGACGTAGTGCCTCCTCGGAAGAGGCCGATGTTGGCTGCTCTCAGCTCCATGTTACATTTTTAAAAGCGCTGCCTGAAGCCTTGTGTAGCATGTGGCTGAGAGAATAGACAGGGGGTTTAGGCTGCCCGTATTCTGTGGAGAACAGCCCCATCACTGAGCCTATAAAAGCATCAGTGTGTGTGTGTGTGTGTGTGTGTTTGCGTGTGTGTGAGCGTGTGTGCACATTTGTGAGTGCGTCTGCCTGTGTGTGCGTGTGTATGCATGTATGTGCGTGTGTGTGTGTGTGTGTGCCTGTAGGCCTCAAACCGGAACAGCTGTGTGAAACATTAGGCCCTTTACTGGTTAACCTGATTACATCCTCTCACTGGCTCTTCATCACGGTCGCCGCCCCCTACGGGTAACAGTGATAGCGTTATCTACCAAACAGCCTGCATAGCGTACATAGGCAAGGCAAGAGTTAAAGCCCATTACCACCAGCCTGCCATAAATCACCGCTATCAGACCATGGGCAAGGAAACTGCAGACACAAGTAATATGCCTCTAGCATGTAGCACTACGTATCGCAGCAAATGTGGTGATTACACTGAGCAAGGGCTGTGAGAGGGGGGAGACAGGTCCTCTAGGACGAAAGCCGGCCCTGTCTGCGTGTTTCAAAGGCGCTCACATTCACACCAGGAACCCGTGGCACAATTGGGGCGTGACAAGTGACACCGTTTCACCTTCCAAGAAGCCACAGCCGTTTACGAGAAAAACCGGATTTCTTGGAGGGAATTCATATTCCTTATCGCTGAAGACTGCAGAATTCCCCTACCCTTTAGCAAAAGCCAATCAGATTCAGATTTTATTTTACATAGTGAAAGCAGTTTAACTGAGTGTTGTACTTTTTTAGGTAAATAAAGGATTAAAAGGTTAAAAGCTACAGGGATTTTTACATTTTAGTCTCTGTAACCTGAACTGCCTGAGAAATGCTGAAGTTATCTAAATGTAACGTTATGTCTCAAGCTGTAGTACCTGTTAGTGGTTAGTTAGCTAGTACTGACCGGCAAAACCTTCTCCTAAGAAACAAACCACATAATATAACTGATAATTATAACACCTTTCTGAGAAATGAGCTGGCAGTTTTAAAGTGGACCATGTCAACCTGTCCGGTGATGAGATATTTTCACATTTCTAAAATGAACCACCTTGGCTAAAGTTTACATGACAAATATTTGAGATGGTTTGAGACCTGGGGGGCGATATCCCATTCTGCTGGAATATCCTGACACTTGGCATTTGCAAGCAGGTTTCTTTCTTCACAAAAGGAGCTGACGTCTCGTCATGACCTCAGGCCTACTCACTCCACACAGCTTTCGGCTGCTTATGCCTGGCTCACATTTCCTGGTAGGCAAGCTGGATGGAGGGCTAACAGTCTTCCTGTAGCCTGGTTCAACGAAAATTACATGGGTGGCAACAAAGTACCTTGGATGGATCATGGTACTCGCAGTTTTTAACGTCAATGTCAAGTGCATCTGAAGTAATTAGGCATGGTTTATTTGGCAAAACGTTAGCTAACTTATTACTTTTTATGTCTTGCCTGATAAGTCAGTGATGAGTTTGTTTCCATGGTGATGAGTTGAGCAAGGACTCCAAGACGTCCATTACATAAAACAAAGTAGAAGAACGAAAGATGGACGATGAACAACAAAGTATTGTCAGTCCAACACTTATTAAAAAACTTATTTTTCCTATGAGTGCTTTTTATGAAAAACCTTTGTGTTCATTTTATTAGGAGAGTAATTCAATATGGTTGTACCATATCCGTCTTTTTGCTTGTTGTGTCCATTAGCATCTTATTAACAACCAAAATTGGGCCTTTAAGTGCGCCTGTATTGCACCTCTTAATTGTGGTCTGAGTGACATGAGTTTTCCTACTGGAGTTTTCCTACTTTATTAGTAACTGCTGATCTCCTTGGATTTGCTGAAGACTTAATAAGTCTAAAAAATAGGTCAAATAAATACCTAATAAAGTGCTAACTGAGTGTATATAATATGCCTTGACAACACATTCAAACAATATTACTCCAATTAACACATTTCTAAGGCAATATATATTTATGCAAAGGCAGTGCATATTATATATGATGTTGCATGTGTGTACATTCATAAATATGCATGTGAATAAAGTGTAGGTAGATGAAATTATGTACGCATATTCAATGCTAATGAAAGTAGTAGACAATACCTTATGTCAGATGTAACTCAAATTTTATCTCACTTTCAGAGAAGCAGTTGCATTTTGTTGTGACTCCAAGCCAATTACTCACACTTCCCTCACTACTGCCCCTGTCCTATTAACTGGAGCAAAATATACTTCCTTATGTTATAGTTCCGGGGCGGCACGGATGGTGCAGTGGGTAGCACTGCCGCCTCACAGCAAGGAGGTCCTGGGTTCGAATCCCCGTCGGCCGGGGCCTCTCTGTGCGGAGTTTGCATGTTCTCCCCGTGTCTGCATGGGTTTCCTCCGGGTACTCCAGTTTCCTCCCACAGTCCAAAGACATGCAGGTTAGGCCGATTGGAGAGTCTAAATTGCCAGTAGGCATGAGTGTGTGAGTGAATGGTGTGTGTGCCCTGCGATGGACTGGCGACCTGTCCAGGGTGTATTCCTGCCTTTCGCCCAATGTATGCTAGGATAGGCTCCAGCCCCCCTGCGACCCTGATCAGGATAAGCGGGTTCAGATAATGGATGGATGGATGGATGTTACAGTTCCCACAACGAGGCCTGTTTGCCTTTGATATGATAAGTATTTGCGGGGTTTGTATTTTTCGTGAGCATCACAATAAGTCCATTTAAAAAATGACTGGCCATTTCCGAAAGGGAGTGGATATTTCAAAATCAAATCAGGAACTTCAAAATGAAATCTTGAAGGAAGGCACCATTTGTTTCGCCTTTCTGTTTGCCTAATGTGAGGGCAGTAGGAAACACTGTTTAATACGTTCATGTTTAATCAAGCATAAAAGAAGGCCCCCTAACCAGAATAGGGCAATTTCAGATTGTTTTAATATTGTACATTTTAGAAAATTAGAGACAAAGGCTGCTGAAATATTAATGATAGGGCTTAAAATTTTGGATATGTTAAAGACAGTTGATCTCACTGGAGGTTGCTGTGATAGAATCGAATAAATGCTATCTAATTTAATTATATGCAGTTATTTCAATAGTTCTTGCTAATCGAATTGACCGTTGAAATGCATTGTGATAGGGCTTTCTATGGGTTTTCTATACGGTGCCTTAGGTTAAAGGTGCTATCATCTACAGTATCCCTTCTAACCCACATTGGGAACTGGCTTGAAGCTTCATTCAAGTTATCCAACACATGTGGAACCAAAACCACATTATACAGCCAGGCATCTTGGATTACTTGACTAGTAGTCAAGAGGCTAGGCCAAGATGGCCTTTGTTATTTTATTTTGTTATTTATTCCAGGGTGGCAGTTAAATTAGGGAAGCCCTGCTTGATGGGCCATGAGCCCCCGTTGCTCGTAGCAATTAAAGCTGCATTAGTATGTGCTGGTACAGGAAAAAAGACGGGATAACTGTCACCGGTAAATATATGCGAAAGCAACTGGCAGTAAAGTGAGTGAACTAGCGAAGTGAGCTGAGGAGACAAACACTGAAAAATGAAAAAATAAATTATATAAACACATTTAAGCTGTAAGGTTTTCAGGGAGACGAAAGACGGGATAAAAGGCGACTGACAGCTACGTGCAGGACGACAGAGATTTCTGGAAGGAGAAACAGCAGCTCTGCACTTTAAGCAGAAATCCTGCAGCTATTTTAAACACGGAGGAAACTGCTAGAATCCACATACCATGTCACACAGTGGTGGAAGGACTTGCCTACCACTGTCAGAAGAGCCAAATTCCTCCTCATATTTTGACGCAGACTATACCTTAGTCCTCCCTCCTGATATCCCTCATGTCCCCCCTTTATTAAAAGATAATAATAATAATAATAATAATAATAATAATAATACTTGCGCTTATGGTGACTATTGTTTTTTGGTTAGAACTGCTCTTCATACTTGTTTTGCTATTTATGTATTTGATGCTTTTAACTTGAAGAACTTCTTGTCACTTTGGATTAAAAGCGTCTGCTAAGTGACTCAAAGGTAATGTAAATGTGCGCACCTGAATTCACACATGGTTTCATTTTAATAAACACTTTTTCACCCCTGCCATTAATCAGGATAG
The DNA here is from genome assembly GCF_963514075.1 of Conger conger. Classification (NCBI taxonomy): domain Eukaryota; kingdom Metazoa; phylum Chordata; class Actinopteri; order Anguilliformes; family Congridae; genus Conger; species Conger conger. The sequence continues at coordinate 13,582,280 of NC_083762.1, read as the reverse complement.
CTATGCCAAGATACGGTCTGCAATACACGTTAAGTAAACATTCAGAAAAGGGGTCAAACCAAAGTGGAATATTTCTATTTTCTATCATTGGTCATGGGAAATATGGATATCCAGCAAAGTGTTGTTTTTATGTCCGTCATTGTGGTTCGCCCAACTCAACAATATTTTCTCCTCTTATTCCATATGATACTAAACAGTAGTCAGTGACAATGTACTAGTATTACCATACATACATAACTCTTACATTTACATTTAAATTACATTTAATGTGTCCATTTAAATCCTATGTAAGATCCTCCAGCCACCATGGTCCAAACAGCTTTGGCTAACATTTAGCATTTATTTTATAAATTAAGCCATTATGACAGAAATTAATGAATGTGAAACACTGTAACATTATATAACATCATATCATCATATTATTCTTGTAGGTTGTATTCACATTAATATATTTCATAGTTGGAGAGAGTAGGTCCTATGGGTATTGGGTAGCCAAGTCTACAATTTTCAAGCAAAAGTCACTAGATCCAGTCATCAGTGAAATGCTCTCTCTCTCTCTCTCTCTCTCTCACTCACTCACACGCACACACAGCCAACATAACCTCATCTTTCAAAGACCACATCATCATTGGCCTACATTACTTTGGCCTATAAACACAGCCCTTTTTTCTGACTACAATGGCATCCATTAAATGGCAGCATCTGCAAACGCTTATGCATACAGTGTACATTTCAGTTCAGCAGATCATGAGAATGAGAAAAAATTGGAGGCTATATAAAGCAAGAACGCAGAGTTATTCATAAAAATACATGCATATAAATGTCAAAATGACACTCTGAGGGTATATTCAACTAAGAGGATGCTTATTGGATTTTGAAAATAGGGGCCATACATTATACCAAGTAGGCTATTTATGTTATTTTGACATAACGCTCTTTTAATGTCCTGTAAGGCTTTGGCACAGCCTGATAATACACTCAGTGAGCACTTTATTAGGTATTTATTAGACTTATTTTTTAGACTTATTAAGTCTTCTGCTGCTGTAGCCATCCACTTAACAGGTTTGACGTGTTCAGAGACGGTTTTCTGTATACCACTGTTGTAATGTGTGGTTATTGGTGTTATGGTCACCTTCCTGTCAGCTTTGACCAGTCTGGCCCTTCTCTTCTGACCTCTCTAATTAATAAGGCATTTCTGCCAGCAGAACGGCTGCTCACTGGATGTTTTTTGTTTTTAGCACCATTCTCTGCAAACTCTAGAGATTGTTGTGTGTGAAAATCCCAGGAGAACAGCGGTTTCTGAGATACTCAAACCTCCCTGTCTGGCACCAACAATCCTTCTAGAGCCAAAGTCACTTAGATCACATTATTTCCTTATTCTGACGGTTGATGTGAACATTAACCGAAGCTCCTAAACTGTATCCACATGATTTTATGCATTGCACCAACTGCCACACGATTGGCTGATTACATAATCACATGAATAAGTAGGTGTACAGGTGTTCCTAATAAAGTGCTTAGTGAGTGTGCATATGAGAAGACAAGGTGTCACACTTATTTACATTACTGAAGTACAGCACTTTGTCTGTGTGTCTGTTCAGGGAGGGGGTCTCCGCACTAATACGTAATTGTTCTGGTTTCAAATACTTTTCTGTGCTCAATTTATCTTGCCTGGTGCAGTTGAGCCAACTGAGAGGACAAGGCGGGGTTTGCAGTTTGAGAGTATTTCATAGGTTCCAATACAGCAGACAAGCTCAGTAAAGTATAGACGAGTATTTGAATCTGAAACAACTACACATCTGACCGAGGTTGGGTATTGACACTGTACATGTGTGCCTCACATGCCTGCACTGATGTTGGAACTAGGCATCACTGGTTTGAATCCCAGCCTTGACTCAGTTTACAGCCCTGCTTTCAGCTCAGCTAAAACTATTAAAAATCAATGTAGTGGACATTTCAAAATCGAATACATGAAATTAAGTGGCATAGCTGGTATTGCACAGACATGATGGATACGCTACATGTCATGTGATATGAAGGTGGCATGTGATTGGTTGCCTGCTGGGCCAAGTCCTAGAACCACTCACACAAACAAAGGAGCAAAACCATGCATGTGCCCCGACCTGTTGTCTCTTTTCGTCATGAAACTGTGAAACAATGAGACTTGCCATTTGCTGTAACGCTCCAAAATGAAGGCTTGATATGGCCAAAATGTCGACTCAACTGTCAGATTAAATTTTTGATTTTGGAGCATTACAACAAGTGTGCGAGCCTCATGAATTGACAGTTTTTAGGCTACTCCTATTGACTGCACCTTCTGCTGTTTTGCTTGGTGTGTGTCTGTCTCATTTAACATTAGTTCTTTTCTCCCATGACAATATTCCTTTTAGCATAAACATGAGCCCAGTTCTTAAATCTCATTTGCATGTGCTGTTGAGTTCTTGTAGATACTGTAAGTGTAGGCAAGGTTATTATTATCTTTTTCTGTTGAAATACAATACAGTATGATACAGTAATTTTGACCATTCAGAAGAAGCTGAATGGGGAAGGGGAAATGGCAGAAGAGTAAGTAATACACAATTGATCTGTGCTGTCTGTACTGAAATCAGCAGTTTTGTCCAGCTGATATGATGTGTAAGAATGACCAGTGACTATGTGTATGGGCTAACATTTGCATATGCGTGTTGGTGCTATTAATACCACCTTGGTTATTAATAACAGCCCTGTTGTTGTGGAAAATGTGCTGAAAGGAGACAATATCTGTACGAGAATCCTGCCTATACCTCCAACCTTCTCCTCTGGAGAATTTAGCAATGCTGAGCCAGATGGCTTCCTCCACTGATGCTAACTAGATCCTGCCCCTCACAGTATTTCGCCACCTGCCTCATATTCAGAACTGCAGCTTGTCTGTTATGGCTGTGCTCAGAGAAGAGATTGTGGTATTCAGCAAATGGATGTCCCCGTATTATCATACTATTGCATCCTTTCGGGGGAAAAAGTATGAGACATCTCAGACCCAAGATTTAACCAAATCTATCCACACCACTGTAAAGGCAAGATACTTTTTCTTTGTGTTCTACCAAGCCAACCTCATAAGCATCAGCCTTATGCTAAACACTGTAAATCAAGTAAAGTGTGTGCATTTGTAGTGAGTGTGTGTGTGTGTGTGTGTGTGTGTGTGTGTGTGTGTGTGTGGGTGTAATAATAGCAAAAAGTGTGAATTGTGGACTGTAGAGATACAATGCAAAGAAATATTAGTAAATATGTATTTAGTTAAATGAAGAATGCCATTATAGATTATATAAGTTATTCAGTGTTTTGAAGAAAATAAATATTCATATTGTTGTCAGTGATATTTGGAGCATATGGTATGTAGAAAAATGAATAGGGGAGTAACAAACACTTGTGACTAAAAACAGGTATTTTACTGTAAAAGTGACTGTGTGGCATGCGGTGGCATGCTGAGAAACCACAAAACACCTTTATTGTTTGTAGACTAATTACACATTAGCCTTTCCTGCCACCATTTCTGAAAATCCCACCATTTCTAAAAATGTCTGCCATTCAATTATACAAGAGCCCTGCAGGTTACTGTAGCATGCAATAAAAAGCTAGGGGGAAATTTTTTTTGATTCAAGACCTAGGCTATATCAGCCCCCAGATTGGATGGTAAAATGACTCCCATCCATTTTGGAGGTCTGAAAATAAGTATGTGGGTGGAGGGGGGGCGGAAAGGTGCAGGAAGTGGATGGATGTGGGCCCTCACAGGCAGATGATGACAAAGCACTGTTAGCCAATAGCATGTGTGCCCCCGACCTCCTATCTCCAAGGCAACGTGACTTCCCAACGTCTCCCAGTCCGTGATGCCAGCACAGGGTGACGGTTTGGACAGGAAGAGGAGGAGTATCCAAAGGCATTCGGAGCAGTGCCCTTGGTCTACGCATGCCTGTTGTGTAGGATGCTGTCTACGGGTTGAAAACAAGCCTTCATTGATTCACTGAGAAATAGGTGGACATTATTGACCGACTCCCAGTAAATCAGCCACTCAATGCTGATCGCACAGAGACAGAGAAGCTTATTTAGAAGGCAAAGCCACCCTTCCCCCACGAAACCCAGCGAAGTGATTACATATTGCATTTTTTTCAGACATGCAAACCATGTAGCTGCACTGTCAACAGTACCGTTTGTGTCGCTACCAGAAACGGCAGCATATCTCAGATGGAGGTAAAACGATATGAAGCACATACACACAAAGCTCAATAGACATGGCACATAAAACAATGAAGAATATCTGGCCATTACATTTATACATGTCCATCAATACATATAATATAAAACGGGGCTAACCCCGCCCCCCAAACAAACGCCGTTTTAGCCTTTCACTCTTAAAACAGCAGTCTTTTTGTTAAAGTGACGGCACTGCAGCTGCTGTTATAATGACACACAGACGCGCGCGCACACACGCATAGCCTTGACACATGCACCTATTCAGCACCCCCACATAAACAAAGATGCTTTATGTAAAAAATAATAATACTAATAATAGGAAGAAGGACATTCTGTAAAATGGCAATTGAAGCCACCGCCAGTCTTTTCATGAATATATGCATGCTCCCAGCTGCACATCCATTTCCTCTCGCATTCTTTTTCGGGGAAAAAACCTCAGATCGATCTGTGCTTAGTCAGGTAGCCAGTCTATGGTAAAAAAAAAAAAAAAAAAGGAAAAAAAAAGAATTAAATCCGGTGTTTACCTGAAATATATCCTGCCATTATTTCCCTCTGTGCGTAGCCTTTAGATCCAGCGTTCTGCGGGGTTCATCCCGGTTGGAGAAGACCTAGTGACAGCCTGCACACAGGATTGCCATTCTGTTGTCAGACCGGTTCCTGACCCCAAACGCTGGCTCGTTTGGCAGGCTGGATGCCTCGCTGGCTCCGTTCTGTTCCCTAGCACATGATGTCATCATTTCAGCCCAGCCCATTGGCTGAAGAAAAACATTAAGTGGAACCAGACAAAATTGATATTTTGTTTAACTGGCAAGACAAGTTGCCAGGGGGTTAAGGAGGGAGGGCGAATAATGGCAGACATGCATCTGAAATGCATACAGCCACAACCAGCCCTGCCAGCACACGCGCACACATTGGTTCAACTATTCTCAAGATAATCAAGACGCTGCAGATGGTTAAAATTAAATAACGACTCTGGTTCTCTGTGAAGGAAACACTCTGTGTTTATTCTGCTTTGTATTGATGTACAAATGCTAAACCAGATAAATGACTGTCTGGTGAATTTCTATGATCTGATCTCAAATGCATTCAGATCAGTCATACGGGAAACCTTACACATTGAGTCACTAAATAAATCAACGCAGCTTGTTGATAGGCACAAATTCTCCTGTTTTATATATGCTATGCTCAATGGGTGTGTCCAGTACAGGAATTATATTTTTGCCTCCATCTTCTGAAGGCCACAGTGTTTCAAATAATAATATTGCGGGCGGTCACAGCAAACCAAGATCACACCATTTGCCCTAATTTGCCTATGATGTCATCTTTTCCCTTGCTAATCTGTGATTGGACAATCACCCCAGCATCTGCTCCCATCTCAAGGCTTGCTTCTTGCATGAAGTGAAGGCCTATCAGAATTATTCTCATGGCTGGTTGTCGTGACAACCCATGTGTTAATTCTTCTTTGAAGAGTAATATGCTTGTTCCATGACAGAGTTCACCGATATGGTGAATTGGATTGTTAAGATTTAAGTTCTTGCTGACACCTGCCTTACATGAGAGCTTTTTTTGTTTCCATGTAAATGAGCGAAAACAACAAAACCAATTGTTTTCTGTTCCAAAGAGGAACATGGCGTTGCACAGCCCCTGCAATATAATACGTAGGACTGCAACATGGTGTGCGATTTCCATAGGTGGAGGATGTTTGCATATAGCTGAAGGCAATTTGCATCAAGGCGTGGTAGGGTAACATGTCAACACTAAAATGTCACATAATTTATTGATGAGGTACAGGTTAGTCAGACGAGAATGCTACACAGTATCCAGCATGCTTTTAAGATGATTCGGGTCATGGCCTAAACGAAGGTCAAAATTACACAATGCATATTTAGTCTCTCTGAAATATTTTTATGAAAGCCTCTCTTGAGCTGGTCAAACCATGTTGAGTATGGAGCTGGTCTAACTGGTCAACTAGCTACCAGCTGTTTCAAAACCTATCTTGAGCTGTTCCTTTCAATGTGGTTCAAAAAAAATCCACCGAATTGTGCAAGGCCTGTCTCCATGTGTATTTGCTGATTAAATCTTTAATCTTTAAAAATGAAACAAATTCTCAGCTTGGTTGATGGATGAATATTTAATAGATTTTATTCCCCTGAGAAAGCTGCAGCCATGTATCAAACACACCCATGTGGGGCTTTAAAGGCCGGGTAATTGTCTTCCAGAACACATGGTGTCAGATCCCAGAGCTGTCCTTTCAACACCATTCTGCGCCTCATATTTCTGTTATTGGGGGGGGGGCAAAGACATATGGTGTACACTATATTGATGTACTTCAGGTCTTTGTATTGGAAAAAGGTTTGTACAATTCAAATGTGTTAGCAAAACAGTACATTGGAGAGGTTTGAGTTTTGAGGTCTGAATTGAGTTTAGTTAAAAAATTAAAAAAAACAGTCTACACAGTCAGTATTGTACTCATATACTCTCAGAGGAAAAAAAACACTTGATGGGTAAAATATCTGGGATCTTTCACACTTCACACCTATGTTAGAGGGTTCCACAAATAAATAAAAAGCGTTCCTCTGTGGAATCAAGCCAAAGAAACCTTTTTTTCTGAGATTGTAGTGGTTTTGCACAGTTGTTTTTTGTTCCATTTTTTATCATAACATGGACTCTCGGCAGCATGCTTGGCACACGTACTTCCTGATGCTGAACATCCCTGCACTCAACACTTGTCCAACTGCAGCTGTCCAATCTTAAGGACTGTGTAGCTGATGTACCTGCTGATAGGCCACATGTCGTTTAACTTTCTACTCAAAATTCATTGTGTTTTGCACAAAATCACAAGGGTTGTAAAAACTTGTATCTGCATCCGTGTCTCCACATGACAATTTGAGGAAACACAGAGGGACAGTGATGTAGTGAAGCACCAGGTCTGCTGTGCCCCCTCCCCCTCCAAACCATCTGCCCTCCCCTCCCAACCGCGGTCTTCATCGCTACACACCGCACCAAACGTGGCATCGTCTCAGAACAGCCAGTGGATTGCGCTAGACTGCCATGGGAACCCGCGCAGTGTTCGCCTGACAGACAGAAGCCCAAGCATCTGATCCCATCAGCGGAGGATGAGTTACGAGATGCCCCAGGACACGCGGTGTCGTCGAGGGTGCCCTGGTGGTGTGCAGAACCCAATCTGTGATGTGTGTGGGGGGAGGGGGGGGGGGGTAAACACACAGCGGCCCCCCGGGCCTATATTTAACAGCAGTGGATGAGCGTAACAGCAGGACAGTGCGAAAATGTCACAAGAGGCTTGATAATAATGGCTGTTCGTTGGCAGAGTGAAAATACCAAACGCCTGGTTATTTCTGTTCCGTCACACTTGTCTTGATCACAGGGCTTAACGCAGTGCTAATAGCAGAGGGACGGATTGTGAGCATTCATTGAACTGATCCTAGACAATAACACTGGGTTTAAATTCCCATTTACATTATAATTTTTAATTATTAGTTGATTTCATTTGGGAAATAAACTTCATTGAAAAAGGTTTTACAATGACAACTGCATATTTTAACCTGCTCTACACTGAGGCTACATGAACTCATAATGGGAGCTACAGAAACTGGATAATAAACTTTTATATGATACCTTTTATACATATGAATATAAATCCTGTGGTGTAATTAGGATGTATTGTGTGATAACCCGCTCATCAAGGATAAAGAGCATCTGCACTCTTTTTGTGTCTCATTAGGTGGGTGCAGAACTTTATGAAAACAGACATTTGAAACCACCCACAGGAGATAAATGTATTGCATTTCTGTCAAAATATCTCACATCACCTGGCTTAATAGGTAGAATTAGAGTTTTTATGTTTAAGATATTATAGAATCCCAGTCCACAGACCAGATGAGTGGGTGGCAGTAAATGCACCATTAAAGTTGTGTGACAACTGCCAAAGATGAATGTGCATATACAGAGCTTGCATACATCCTGGGCCTAGGAGGAGATATTAAACAAAAATGTAAGAATCAATTTTCAGTAAAAAGATTCAAGATTTACATGTGCTGTCAGCTGGCTGGTGACTTTCCAAGAACAGAAATTGTACATAATGCTGTCAAAGAAGAAGCAGAAGAACAACAACAACACCTTTTTTTGTGTTTGAGCACCTACACAGTACACCTTTATTCTAAACCGACTGCTTTGTGTATGCCTTTTTTGCATATACAGTCTCCGCCCTTTGGTTTGGAAGCTGGCAAACTGCTTTGCTGTCGAGCATAGTAAAGAGGGACAGGCAGCTGCTTTGTCCAGGTGAATTTGTGAGCTAGTATTTTGTTTCCCAGTCACATATTCCGGATACACCAGGTCACAGAATAAATACCCGGTGAAATTTCCATGGGGACTTGTTTGCTGCTTGCCCTACTCGTCGTATTATAACTGTGATGACATGTGTATAATTAGGACAGGAATTAAAAGCAAGTTTTAACAAGGATTGAGAATGAGATCAGTTTCTGCAGCTCTGGTGTTTTCTGGCAGATTAGGGGCCTGCAGAGTGACGGCCTGGATGACAGTTGTGGAAATAGCGAGTTAAAGGCGAGAAACGAGGTGAAACATTCTCCCACTCTCCCTTCGGTGACATTAAATGTGACACTCGAAGACAGGATCCATGTTTCTTTTCTGTAGATTGGAGAACCAAGCTGACATAAACTAAATGTAATTTGGAATTGGTACATGAAAAGGCACAACTAACAGAAAAAGCACAATACGCAAAGAAGAAATAAATGTTTTTGTAGGCTTATCAAATAATTTATATGATTTGTTGATGTATGCTGAAATTTCCCTGTAATTCATGGGTCCAGCACCCTGCTTACATAGACGTCCAGTTTATGATTCATCATCATCACTCGTTTGACAGTAATGTGCTTTTTCCAAATATTAGGTTTTGCCTACAGAAAATTAATTCATGCTTATGGAGCCATTACAAAAGTAAATACAAGTGGTCTGTCTCTGCCTCAGCTAACCAACTGTATTTTCTTGCAGAGTAACTGATAACTGAGTCTGCGCGGTTTCGTCAGAAATAGTAGTTGAACAACACCGCATTTCACAAACTGAATTGATATAATCATGTGGTCATGTTATCATTCATGAAGCGATAATAAAGTCCATTACTGAGATTTTATGTGTAGATTCCTTCCAGTGCGGTGAAGCATGCACTTTGTCATCAAACATATCAAATCGAAATTCAAAAAAAATCTAAGGTGATATCATAAGAACGTTATTGCTGTCAAACAGGGTGTGATTCAGGAGATGAGATATGGGTGTGCCTCAAGTAGAATAAGCCGTTGCTATCAGTTCTGTAATAGCTGGCTATTCAGCACAATAGTCCGTTGAGCACAGGTATTCATTTAGACTAAATCTAGAGATGATCACACACACATTTATTTGTGGTTACAATGACCTATTTTTTTATTTGAATTCAAAGAAGACAGGTTAAGTGCCTGGCACACAAACACAACGGTGGTGTTGAATCTCATTTTAGATCCACCGCCCCTCGATGCCGCAGCCCTGATGCATTGATTGTTGGTAATTTCACCAACTTGTCCTCTCATCAACACTTTTCAGGGAAGACATGTTTATGACCAGCGGGGATTAGCAACATCATCTGTGCATCAGTTAGTCACAGTCTCCCTCGGAAGACAAAGAGCACTTTAGTCAGGGATTTAAATGGAAAGTGCTTCACCAAGGGTGTAATTTCGAGCTCTTCAGACGGGTAAGATCGAGATGCCAGGGTGGGGGATTTCTAAGCTTCCCTAAATACTAATCAAGCTTTCCAGTGGGAGGGCTGGCTGGGGAGAATCTGGTCTGAGGGGCATGTTTCTGCCGAGGGTGGGGAGCAGCAGTGAGACCCATGGTAATAACCTACTAAACATAGCTTACAGATCAGATCTTACATGTCCAAAAGGGATTTGGCAACTGAAATAACTGCCGCAGTAATAAAGCAATATTCAAAATGATTTAAGTGTATACAGTACATTTACGTACAATTTCACAATATACGTATTTCCGAGGTGGGCAACAAGAGTTGTTTTTTTTTTTATACCAGCTTTTGGCTTTTATCTGGAGTTAATGCCCTTTGATATTTTAGCCACATATTTTGATAAAGACAGCCTGGTGTCCCTATAGGAAACGTTGTATTGTGATCTAATCTGTGAGAGGACCGGTGCTGGTGTACTGTAGCTCAGGATAATTGGTGGAAACAAAAACCTGAATACACACCGGCCCTGCAGTACCAGAATTGTCCACTTCCATGGTAAATCAGGATTGAGAGATAAAAAAATAAAATAAAATAAAAAGATTTTGAGAGATAACCAGGCTTTACTGTTGTTGAGTACAGTGTTTTCTGTCTGAAAGTGCTTTGTCAACTTGATCAATACTGTTATTTGTTCCATTGACACGGTACTACTGCAGTTTAGCCCAGGCATGCAGAGCTGGAGAGCCATACACGGAAGAACTACAACTGAACAGGAGATGATTCTTTTCGTCTTAACTGATAACATTTAACATTTTTAACCAGTACAGTGCATAAACACAATGATATAGATGGACAGGTAAGCCAGAGTTTGATCTAATTTTCTTTAAGCCAGACGCTATTACTGTACCGGTGAAAATTATTTGCAGATTTGAGCTGCTAATTGAAGTCCCAGGTTGTTGATCAGCCACAGGAGAGCTGATCAGAGGCCTCATGTCCTGCCTGGACCGGTGCCAATAATGGGGGGTGTCTGCAGTGACTACATGCATGCGCCCCCAAAATGGCAGATGGCTTCCAGAGGCTTGGGCCACATTAGCATGACAACAGAGGGCTGTGGAGACCGGGGACTGGGTTTGGTTTGGATGTGTTCTCGCTCTTTTTAATTACGGCTCCTCCCCAAAGACACACAACTTACCACAGCATAATCTACTGCCTCTGGTTACAAAGCACAACAGGGGTTACAGAGGCAGCCTGTCAGCATGTGTGGAATACATATGATTCCTATAATACAAGGAGGCCTATACTACCTCCGCACCTGATTACACGGCACAGCTGATTACCTGGTAATTAAAACATGAATAATTTCAGGTTACTTTTATGTTTTCCTACATGATTAACATAATTAAAAGCCCAACCACAAAAGGAAAAATAGAGTACATGATATGCAAATGGAATCTATAAGAGCTTAATTAATGTATTCCCGATATACACTATATAACAGCAGATGTCTGTCTAATGTTTTCTTGTGATTTCTTCAGACCTGGACACAAGCAGAATGTCAAGCATCTATTTCTTATTTCAAAGTTTATTTTTTGCTGCACCCAAATACAACACTTAACAACTGACCTTTTTGTTTTACTGATCTCTGGTTTTTGATGAATCACCGCAGCTACACTCAGTGAGTTGATTAGATAATCGCATGTAAACCGACATATTCATGCCATTATGCAAATTATCTAATCAACCAATTGTGTGGCAGCAGCAATGCATGCAATCATGCAGATATGACTCAGGAGCTTCAGGTAATGTTCACATCAGCCATCAGAATGGGGAAAAAAGTGACCTAAGTGACTTTGACTGTGGAATGATTGTTGGTGCCAGAGAGCATGGTTTGAATATCTCAGAAACTGCTAATCTCCTGGGACTTTCACTCACAACAATGTCAAGAGTTTGCAGAGAATGGTGCAAAAAAACAAAAAACATCCAGTGAGCAGCAGTTCTGCAGGCAGACCTTGTTAACGAGAGAGGTCTGAGGAGAATGGCCAGACTGGTCAAAGCTGTCAGGAAGGTGACAGTAACACAAATAACCACACATTACAACAGTGGTATGCAGAAAAGCATTTCAGAACACACAACGCATCAAACCTCTAAGTGGATAGGCTACAGCAGCAGAATACTTAATAAGTCTAATAATCTAATAAATACCTAATAAAGTGCTCACTGAGTGTATATCGGATGTTCGGCATAAAACTATGATGCTGCAGACCATCAACTGGTGTTCATTGTGAATTTCAATTCCTTAAATTCAGCCGTAATCTTGAAATTGAACCTTATGATAGAACTCTGACTCTGTTCATGCATTTGTTTTTAAATCTAAATGCGTATGGACTATGTATAGTGTGAATACTGGTGCAAAAGTCTATATGTGGTGTCAGACACACAGAAGAAGTAAGAGCGGATTTTTTCCCTTGTGACCTTGATTTTTTAAGATCAACAGCCATCTGGGATTAAGCAAATGGAATTAAAATTAGAGTGAATGTTGGGCTGCGTCACTGAGGAGAGATGCGCCCAGAATTTGGCAACTGGATACCGGATGGTAATCAGGTGAACCACTTAATGTATAATTACAAGCTGAAGCAATATTCGGTCCTCCGACACTGACCTTCTATCTAAGGAGATATGTAAGTTGTTTGCCATTTACAGATAATTCAAAGAGTGATGTCGCCCTCAGCAGCATATGAGGTGTAAAAAATCCCAACGATTTCCTATATTCGATGTCGTGCATAAGAGAGAGAGAAAAAAATTATATACAAGTTTTTTTTGCATGACGACTCAGTTAAGCTACATATGACTGGAATATAAAGCATTGTAAAATAGACAATGAAAGAATACACTAGAATCAATTAGCATTAATAGCAACATTGTTACTATTCATATACATATTAATAATATGCATGTTCATAGTATTAGTATGAATAGGACTATTATTACGATTTAGAAACTGGCAAGTAGGCTGTAGTATCTAGCTATGAATATTGCAATCATATTGCAATGGTTTACTCTACTGAGTTTTGTTTTCTATTTCCTCCCTGGCGCAATGACGTACTGACGTTGACTCTCATTGGTTTCGGGTGGGAGCGGCGGATTTTTTGAAAGTTGCGGGATGTTAGCTACAGGCTAGACAGTAGCTAGTGGTTGCAGCTAAATTTAGTACAGCAAAACGGAAAGGTTGTTGATGGAAAGCAACGCATGTGTTAGATATAGAAATATAAAGCAATCGGCTAGCGACATACAATTAACGTGGCTGGCACATTTTTAAAGTTAATAAAGTAGATTTTCTTTCGAATCGGAGTTGTAAAACAGATAAGGTAATGTTAAGCTTTTTTTGCTAGTAGTTGTGTGTTGATGGAAACATTGCTAGTCAATGCTAGCTGTGACTCGCAAGTAAATAAGAATAATGTTAATGCCGTCTTCGTGTAAAACAACTGTCCACCTACAACTTGGTTAAAGTCGGATGTCTAGCTAGCTAATCGTTAACTTGATAGCTAACGTTAGCATGTAAGATTAAACTTGAGTAAACGGCAACCTAGTGATCATTATCTTACTGAGCTGTGGTGCCAACTAAATGGCACGTAGTCTGCTGTACACGTTACATAGCTAAGAGCTAACTAATTTAGCTTGGGTGTCCTAAATTATGATGGCTGTCAACTAACGTTAATTTCGCTAACGTTAGCTAATTTGCATACAAGTATGCGTTTTCAGCCAGTGACAACTTTATAATGCGATCTCGCTGGCGATGATGGGTGGACTGGATTATTATGATTAGGCTAGTTAGCTACAGTCTGCTTATTGGTACCGGTAAAGTTTGTCTTCAGATATTGCTGATGCCGATGCCACCATACGGTCACAGGCTAGTCTAGTCATGTTGAGGGCATGCTTAGACCCTGCAGGAAGAGCAGGAACGTTACAGTACACCCAGAACAAGATAACCGGGCCGTGCTATGAAAGAAAGTTGATGACGGGTCAGGCCCACAGCACGTCTCTACGACAAAGGATTATGTAGCCTATATTCTTCTTTTTGCAGGAATACCAACATGACAAAGGATGATGAGAAAGTAACTCCGGTGCGCGTGGCCCTAAGATGCCGGCCACTGGTTCCCAAGGAAATCAATGAGGGATGTCAGCGTTGCCTTACCTTTGTGCCTGGTGAAGCGCAGGTAGGTAATCTCTAATGCTGTGTGTTTTGTCTTTATGAAATTGGGAATAATCTTCGTCCTTCAGTTTACAGTGCGCTTCCTGGTATTACTAATGAGTTCATAATCTCCCCCCCCCCCCCCCCCCCCCCCCCAAGGTGATCGTTGGCAAGGACAAGGCTTTCACATACGACTATGTTTTTGATCCGACAACTGAGCAAGAGGAAGTGTTCAACACTGCTGTTTTATCGCTGGTGTCTGGACTTTTCAAAGGTGTTTTACATGCACTTGGACACACACACACACACACACACACACACACACACCAATTAATATAACGGTCTTGGTCAGCACTAGCTTTTCAAATTTTTGGGAAGGTGTGCTATGCACTCACTCCTGGTTCTCTCCGCAGGGTACAATGCCACTGTGCTGGCATATGGTCAGACAGGCTCTGGGAAGACATTTTCCATGGGCGGAACCTATACGTCTTCACAAGAGCATGACCCCTCTGTCGGAGTCATCCCAAGAGTCATCAAAAGGATCTTCAGTCAGACAGATGATGAAATGACACTCACTGTGTCCTACCTGGAGGTGCGTGACAGCCACTGTCCTTATTGTAAATGTGCTGCACAAATATAAATGTCTGTCATATAGATTTGTTTTAGTTGTAGATTGTTTTGTTCTGACTATCATCACAGTGGAGAATAATACTTTGCCACTGAGAGTTTGGTAATCTGAATTCATATTACATACTGTACTAACATTGCATATGTGTCCATATTTCTGCATCATTTCTCATGAGATAATTACACATTTTCCACTTTTGTCATTTTGCTAAATTATGTAGAGAGGAACGTACCTAGATTTCGACTAGCTCTAGTTGGCAAACATTTTTGGAAAAACATCCCCCCATTAGTGCAGTACAGCAACAAAAACTGCTTATGTTTACCAATGTGTCTGATGGGCAGATGGCTGAAGTGCTCTCTTGGGCACAAACTGTTTTTTTATTTTTTATTTTATTCCTTATTGTCATTTATTCACATGTGGAAAATATCAGTGAAAAACCCCATGCTGGTGTTAACACTGCTTTAACCACACAGAAGATGTAATGTATAGTGTGAATTAATGAACGTTCCTGCCGTACAAACCACAATTACTCTCCCTGATGGTGACACAGTCCATTTAGCTGAAACATAAAATCAACTCATCCTGTTTAGATTGCAGTTGTTTTTAAACAACAAAATGTATACTGCTGCGCTGCCAACTTATTCTTAATGTATGGCCAAAAAGTGCCACTGCTGTGAACTTTTGAAGCATGAATCAGCCATTTTACATGTGCCATTAGTGTGATTTAGCAGGACCAGAAGTTATTCCTCATACACCCAGACTCTCTGCCAGTTCATCGGCTGTTTCTGCTGCTCTACTGACAGGGGGATTGTTTACTCAACCAGTGTTTCCTTGCCAGTTGCATTTATTTTCAGCCTTCATTGTTTTTGTATGATTTTGACCCTGTCTTTCAGAAGATTTGTGAGCATAGACTGGGGACTGCAGTGGTGTGTAGACTGCTCAAAACCACAGTGGCTTTTACTTTTTCATGTATTAGAACTAGCTAAATCAGCAATGGACTACAATATGACCACATAATGACATCCCTATGGGTGGATACCCACAGTGTTCAAAATGAACCCGATACTGCGGCAGTCCTCGCTGCTGGTCCTGGAGAGCCGCAGGGTGTGCTGGCTTTTGTTTTTGCCTTAAAATCAGCAACCAATTCAGACCCCGAGAAAGCTGGTGAGGTGAGTTCACTGCTGTAATTGATCAATGAAGTGCTGAGCAACAATGAAAGCCGGCACACCCAACGGCTCTCCAGGACCAGCAGTGAGGACCACTGCTATGCGGATTAATTTGGCAGTCCTGTAACTATAGTAAACCCTGATTTTTGGTGTGCGTCTCAGATTTATAATGAGGATATCCTGGACCTGCTCTGTGGCAACAAAGACAAACCAAGCATCAGCATCCGGGAGGACCCTAAAGAGGGCATTAAGGTGAGCGTGCTTTGCGTCATGGGAAAGTAAGGGCTGGAATAAGCTGATGGCTTCCTGACCACGTTCTCCCCGTGGGGCGCTGTAGATCGTGGGTCTGGAGGAGAGGACTGTGGTCAGTGCCTCAGAGATGGTGGGCTGTCTGGAGCTGGGGAATTCGGCTCGGACCGTGGGCTCCACTGCCATGAACTCCGCCTCGTCCCGATCCCACGCCATCTTCACCGTCACGCTGGAGCAGCGCCGGGGCAGCGACCGGTTCGTCTGCGCGCTCCTACGCCACTTCATTTATTCACCTTGTTTTATTCACCTTTATTATATAACCTGGCAAAACCCTTGAGGGTAGAAATGTCATTCGCGAGCTGGCCTTGCTAGTAGGGCAGCAGGACAGTAAGACAGTGGCATGTACAATTAACAATTACAATGATACAAAATACAATAAATACAAAATGAAATCGGTATTATTCAAATCCTTGTTAACAGGTACAGCTGTAGGATACACTCAGGACAGGAGACTGTCTCTTTTAGTCTAAAGGTCTTTTGCAATGCATTCCAGGATTCAAAGTGCAATAGCCCATTTCCTCATATCAGGAAATGTTCCATATTCCTCCTCTATGTTTCAAAAAAGCATAAATACACTTCACCCTTCACTGTAGAGCCTTGCTGTGCTCAGTCATGCCGAGAGCTCAGTCATGCTGAGAGCTTGGTCATTCTATGCCCTCACCCAGGTCATCTTCACAGGCACTCTACAGAAACACAGCAGCGCACTAACGGGCTAGCCTGTTCTGATCCTGCGCCATTTTCCTGTCCCTGTTACCCTACAACTCTTTAGCAGTGTCACAACTTTATGAAAGATGCCATGACCACTGTTTTTTTTAATGGATTGCCAATATTGTACTCTATTAGTTAGCCAGTGAAAACCAGAACAGCAGATTTGACATGTCTGTCTTTTATTGGAAATTTTTCATGAATCATTTATTGTCCAGCTGCTGGATCCCAGTCGGTCAGGTTTCCATATATGTTGAATAGAACTGATACCACTTCTCGCCAAACAAAGGGGTTCTGTTTTCTAAGTAAAATGGATTAGCCTGTTAATGTTCATATTGGAAATTTTGGCACAGTTCTTAAGCTAGCTGAGCTGATTTGCCAATGTATGATGCTACAGTGTGGGGTTTTCTTAACTTACTGCTTTTTTAGTTATTAGCCACAAAGGCTGTCTTTCTACACCAAGCAGAATGATCATGCTATTTTTACCTGTAGTCAAATGTGGGTTAAGGAAAGTGCGTTCACTCCTCTGGGCTTCAGCGTTGTGCTTTCTCCCCGTGTGCAGGAGCGACACCGTGGTCTCCAAGCTGCACCTGGTGGACCTGGCGGGCTCCGAGCGACAGAAGAAGACCAAGGCCGAGGGTGATCGGCTGAAAGAAGGTGAGCTCCCTCTCCGCTGTGTGACCTCTCTCTCAGCTGTGTGACCTCTCTCCGCTGTGTGAGCTCCCTCTCCGCTGTGTGAGCTCCCTCTCCGCTGTGTGAGCTCCCTCTCCGCTGTGTGACCTCTCTCCGCTGTGTGAGCTCCCTCTCCGCTGTGTGACCTCTCTCCGCTGCGTGAGCTCTCTCTCCGCTGTGTGAGATCAGGTGAGCGCTCTCTCCGCTGTGTGAGATCAGGTGAGCTCTCTCTCCGCTGGGTGGGCTCTCTCTGCTGTGTGAGATCAGGTGAGCTCTCTCTCCACTGTGTGAGCTCTCTGTCCGCTGTGTGACCTCTCTCTCAGCTGTGTGACCTCTCTCCGCTGTGTGAGCTCCCTCTCCGCTGTGTGAGCTCCCTCTCCGCTGTGTGAGCTCCCTCTCCGCTGTGTGACCTCTCTCCGCTGTGTGAGCTCCCTCTCCGCTGTGTGACCTCTCTCCGCTGCGTGAGCTCTCTCTCCGCTGTGTGAGATCAGGTGAGCGCTCTCTCCGCTGTGTGAGATCAGGTGAGCTCTCTCTCCGCTGGGTGGGCTCTCTCTGCTGTGTGAGATCAGGTGAGCTCTCTCTCCACTGTGTGAGCTCTCTGTCCGCTGTGTGAGCTCTCTGTCCGCTGTGTGAGCTCTCTGTCCGCTGTGTGAGCTCTCTGTCCGCTGTGTGAGCTCTCTCTCCGCTGTGTGAGCTCTCTCTCCGTTGTGTGAGCTCTCTCTCCACTGTGTGAGCTCTCTCTCCACTGTGTGAGCTCTCTCTCCGCTGTGTGAGCTCTCTCTCCGCTGTGTGAGCTCTCCACTGTGTGAGATCAGGTGGGCTCTCTCTCCGCTCTGTGAGATCAGGTGAGCCCCTGGTTGGCTGAGTTGCACCAGGCAAGATCAGTTGAGCACAGAGAAGTTCATTTCAATCCAAAACCATTATGTGTTTGACCCAGGTCTGTTCTGGAGCATTCATTATTAAATCAAAATTTGTTTATTTTGCTTGACCAAAAAGGTGTCCATTGTGTGAATAATCCTCTGATAAATCATCCCTATGGTTTGACATAATTGCTTATCACTAGAGAGAGATTTATTTTCACTGTCATTGGTAGGTGGGGTGTGAGAGCGCTGAATACTCACATGGGAGTCTGTCAATTAATGCAAATTCAATGAGAGATATCTGTCTTCAGAGTTTGAAACTGTTTTGTGGACTGTGCCTTTTGCTGATTTTGTATTTGTGGTTTGGATATTTCTCGTTGTCTAAATTCACCAGTGATCTGCTGGTTTTTGTTGTTACCCTGGACTGTGTTCAGGTTTCTTTAGTGTGAATTGGCTGCTGACATTAAGGCGCAAAAAGAAAGCGTTGGACCCAGTGGCTCTCCAGGACCGGGCATGAAGATAACGGCAGTAATGAGCGATTGTGAGGTCATGTCTGGTCTGGCGTCTGCCTCTGTTTCAGGAATCAGCATTAACCGAGGCCTCCTGTCTCTGGGGAACGTGATCAGCGCCTTGGGAGATGAGACGAAGAGGGGCACCTTCGTGCCTTACAGGGACTCCAAGCTCACACGTTTGCTGCAAGGTGAAGAAATGTGTCATGTTTAACGTTGTACCATTTAGAGGTCAGGTTCACGTCTGTTCACTTAGATATTCATTGTAAAAGGCTTTTCGACCAGGGGTGCCCAAATTTTTGCACACTACTGTATGCAGAATTTGTTCACTTGACGTATGGTTCGTTATTTGCCAATTCTTGGCCCACATAAAAAAATGTATTATGAATGGCTTTATAAGTATAATCATAAAATATTCATTTAAAGTGAGTTTGATATAAATTGTTTGGCAGATGATCATGTAGCACAGATTTGGGTTATGTTTTCGCATTTCACCCTTCAAAAGAAGCTTCTGCATTTTGGTGCCTTAAATTCCAACTATACTCCAGAAAAGACATGCTGGGTTAAGTGGAGTTTAAATTGCTGCCTCTCACCCAATGCATGCTGGGAACCTCAACAGCACCAGGGTTTGGAATGGGTCTCCTCGTGCATGGTGTTTTGGGGAATTTCAGGTCTTCTGATGCACGGTTTGTGTACGGAGCCACCGATACAAGGCTGCTACAGGGCTGCTACATTTAGCTGTTCATCTGATTTACTCCCCTTCAAGTGTTCTGACTTTTTTTTTTTTTTTTTAACCATTGATTTTTTTATCAGATTCTTTGGGCGGTAACAGCCACACCCTGATGATTGCGTGCGTGAGCCCGGCAGACTCCAACATGGAGGAGACCCTCAACACGCTGCGCTACGCCGACCGCGCGCGCAAAATCAAAAACAAGCCCATCATCAACGTGGACCCTCGCGCTGCCGAGCTGCAGAAACTCAAACAGCAGGTGGGTCTGTGCCCGACCCCTTCAAACACAATGTCCTCTGTCCACCGGCACTGTAATTCCCTAATAATGAATCCTTGCATTTATGGTTGGCCTTTATCCAAAGCTCTGTACAGTTCATGCTTCTCATTCTCGCACACTTACACACCAACAGCGATTGGCTGCCATGCAAGGCACCAACCAGCTCGTCAGGAGCGATTGGGGGTGTCTTGCTCAGGGACACTTCGATACACCCACGGTAGGATCGAACTGCCAACCCTCCGACTGCCAGACGACGGCTCTTACCTACTGAGCTAATGTCGCCTTTTTATGTAGCGATTTTCTCAAACTCAAAGAGGGAGACTCGCCTCAACTACCACCAACGTGTAGCCACAAACTGGGTGATGCAACAGCAGCCATTTTGCGCCAGAATGCTCACACATCTGCTGAGGTGGAGAGGGGGAGAACTATTTTTTTTTGCCAATTGCATTAGGGAATGATTAGGTGGCAGGTTGAAAGATCCAGGGTTTGAAATTTCCCTATTACACCGGGGAAACCCCTACTCTTTGCGAAGAGGGTCATGGGATCTTTAATGACCACAATAATTGTAACAGTGCATACATCCAAACAGGAGTGTACTTACTGTGTCTTCACACCAAAGTACAACATCCAATACCCTATGCTTCTGAATTGTAGTACTGAAATCGCAGACCAGGGTCAACTATTTGTTGGAGGAAAAGTAATTGAGTGGAGCACAGCAGCTGTTTATAGTCTCCCTCTGAGGTGTAGTAACAGAGCTGTAACAGCTTGTGCCACAGACAGCAACAGGAGGGCAAACAGGACTGGATGGAGTCGACAGCCTTATGGTGGAGCCTCATGGGGACCCTGGAGTGTGGGGACCTTGTGCTTGTCTACGCAAAAGTGGTTGGATTACAAAAGGGAACACATTGCCTGAATAAGTAGCAGACCTGGGTCAAATCCGTAATTGTTTTTGCTTCAAATATTTTTTGACGCTTTAATGAGCTTGTCTGTTGTATCGGAACCTACAATATGACATATTCTCAAAAAGTTCAAACCCTGCCTTCTGGTCCTCTTTCTGGAGGTATTTCAATCCAAAACAATTATGTATTTGACCATGGTTTGATAAGTAGGGGGAATGGATGGAGGGGCCAAGACCTAAACTTCCAATGACGGCCCATAAGATGGCTGCACGTCAGTTAGTCAGGAGCCTTTGCCTAACAGCCATTTTCCTCTGTCAATCTTCCAGGTCCAGGAGCTACAAGTGATGCTGCTGCATGCTCGTGGAGGGGTTGCCCCAGTGCTTTCTGGGTAAGCGGTAAACAAATCACTAATTCAAAATTCGTAATTCCACTTACCAAAGCCAAACTGCTAACTGACTCCTTGTAATTTGAATCCATGTCATTTGAATAAATAAATTGTTATTTAGCTGACACTTTTAACCAAAGCAACTTACAGTTGATTAGACTAAGCAGGGGATGATCCCCCCTGGAAAAATGCGGGGTTAAGTGCCTTGCTCAAGCCTTGCTTATCGTGGCTGCTCTGGGGCTTGAACCACCAACCTTCCTCCCCCTGTCTCCAGGTCTGAGCCTCTGGGAAACATGTCGGAGGTCCTGGAGAAGAACTCCTGCCTGCAGGAGGAGAACGCCAAGCTGAGCCGCGAGCTGAGCGAGTCGGTGGGCCAGACTGCCCAAATGTTCGAGAGGGTCCTCACGGTCAGGACCTGCCCGTCTGCCACGTTGCCTAGCAACAGTTACATTGCATTACATTTTATTTGCCCTACACTTTTTATCCAAAGCACAGTACAAAAAAAAAAAAAAAAAAGGCTGGTTACAGTATATGTAATGGGGCGACATTGGCTAAGGAGATAAGAGCAGTCGTCTGGCAGTTGGAGAGTTGGATCCCGCCCTGGGTGTGTCGAAGTGTCCATGCGCAAGGCACCTGACCCTCATTTGCTCCTGGCTGGTGACTTGCATGGCAGCCAATCAGTGTGTGTGTAAGTGAGAGAAGTGCATTGATTGTACGGCGCTTTGGATAAAAGCTCTGTATGAATGCAAACCATTTAATATTTACCATATATACAGCACTGCGGGGGGAGACATTCACTGCCTTCACCAAAGGACTATTGGTTCATTCTACCCCAGTGTATGGATTACACGGGCTCATACACTATGAGGGGTTCAGGCATATACGTTAGTCTATGGGGTCAGTGGGGTTTTTTTTGTTGTTGTTTAACTTTGGTTTTGGTTAGATTTTTGGTTAAACTGTGGTTACTGTGTGTTTCTCCAGACTGAACAAGCCAATGATAATCTGCAGAGCAAACTGGAGGAACTGAAGCGGCACGCTGCGTGAGTGGACGTCTCACTGTAACTTTATTCCATGTAAAAAT
The DNA here is from genome assembly GCF_963514075.1 of Conger conger. NCBI lineage: Eukaryota > Metazoa > Chordata > Actinopteri > Anguilliformes > Congridae > Conger > Conger conger. The sequence continues at coordinate 13,559,903 of NC_083762.1, read as the reverse complement.
GAAACATTTGTGACTGGGGGAATTTATCATTACAGAGTTGGATAAGTTCACAGAGTAAAACCCAGAACTGCTCTTTTTACTTCAGTCCATGTTCCAGTTTTACTTTGTGAACGTATCCTTCTAACTTTGTGGTCCATTCAGATGATTTTAGCAGGCATACTCATGGCTGCATCGCTCACTCCTTGACCGGCTCTTATCCCTGCAGTTGTAAGGTTGACTTGCAGAGGGTAGTAGAGAACCTGGAGGACCAGGAGCTGAAAGAGAACGTGGAGGTCATCCGGAATCTGCAGCAGGTCATCGTGCAGCTGCAGGTACCTTCCTCCATCGTAACCCATTTCGACTTCTCAGTGCTTTACTCTCAGTATTTAAGTTTTTAGTGTTCTTTTTGTATTGTTCTTGAACATTTATTGACTGTTGGTTTTTAATGAGGGACATGGCGGCCATTGAAATGCCCCCAATTTGAATTGGCCCCATCGTCTCCAATTTTGCAATAGCCTACTTGTGCTTGTGTTCCCTGGCAGTGCATACATTTAGAATTTCAAGAACTGAAAGGCTTCAATAATGTGACAGGAATGTTATTCGTTAAAAAAAGCGGCATCTGCACACTATTATAGAAGACTTTACGGTCTGTCCTCAGGATGAAAGTGCAGGAATCGCAGCGAGCATCGAGGCCATGCCCTCAGAGGACGCCAACCTGGATAAGGAGGGCGAGCCGAGGCCCAGGCAGGATGCATCAGGGGTCAGTATTAGGGCCTTGCTGACTTCACTTGAGTTGTATTGTTGCGCATGTAGAAAAGTGGGTTGGGAGAAACAAAGATGCACAAATGTCACATTGTGTTATTATTATTATATAAATATTTTTATTTACTCTCCGTTCTTTTCTGTTTGTGTGAAGCATTTTGGACTGCTCTTTGTATGAATGTGCTATACAAATAAAGAGTATTATTATTATTGTTACACAAATATTCTATTTTTGTTTACATCTTTGCGCATTTGTGTAAGTTGTAATGTGGCATTTTCCTTTCATTGACATCTCTGGTTTCATGTCATGCATTTTTGGAAGAATACTTGCCCTAAAGTTCTACTCCACATACAGTACCTGGTATGTGAATTCTATGGTACAAAATTAAGCCTGTGACTATCCTCTCCCTTCATAGGCCCCCAGTGCAAAGGTGGCCGACAAGACCACCATGTTCTTCACTACCCAGCATGCTCTGCATCAGGCACAGATGTCCAAAGAGCTGCTAGAGCTAAATGAAGCTTTGGCCTTGAAGGAGGCCTTCGTCAAGAAGATGTGCCTGAGTGACCACCAGCTGGAGCCCATCCAGATCAAATACCAGGTAGGTAGGGCAGCAGGACAAGGGTCACAGGAGGATTGGCCAAGCACTGATGCAACATTAATTCACTGTCTCTCTGCCGCTTTCTTGGGTGAGATGTGCGGAGACACAATCGATTAGTAAAATGAAAGACGCTGCAGGTGTGAGAGACTTGAGTAGCCTGTTTTGAGTTGAAGGTATGAAATGGGTCTTCTCTCTGTAACTGAAACAGGAGAGCATGAAGGGCCTTCAGACCGCTGTGGGCTCTCTGCAGAAGGAGAAGGACGAGCTCATCCTGGACCTTCACTCCACCAAGAAGGATGTCACCCAAACCAAGTAGGACAAACACTGTGACCCTCTTCCTGCTCTGTATCATGGCCATTGTACTTAGGATTTCCATTACTTTTTGGGGTTTTCCAGCACCCCCCTCAAACGTGACCATGTATAAGCGGATTAGATAATGAATGGATGGATATAACGTTACATTGCATTTACTTAGCAGACACTTTTATCCCAAGCGACGTACAATAAGCGCACATTGAATATCATTAGAACAACTGCAGAACAGGTTGGATAAGGTACAATTCATGTGAAGTGTCAGTTGTCTACAGCCATGAACATCAAGTCTAGTACACAAGTCCGGCCAGCCAGCACTGTAAGTATGGCATGTCAAACTATATTCAGATAAGGTAAATGATACCAACACCACCCCCACGATGAATACGGTGCAATGCAAATGTGACCATCCTAGAAGATTAAGACCGTTGTCTCCGTGTTTGTGGTTGAAGAGTCGTGTTTGGTGGATAAGGAGCAGCGGAGCGGTGTTTCTCCTCTGAAGGCTGTTCCTCTCCCTGCCGCAGGCTCAGTGACCAGCGCAGGCTGAGGCTCCAGGAGCTGGAGGGGCAGATTGCCGAGCTGAAGAAGCAGCTTCTGGAGCAGGCCAAGCTGCTGAAGCTGAAGGAGTCCTCCGTGCGCAACGTTGCCAAGCTCAACCAGGAGATCCAGGTGAGGGCATGACACTGGGCCTTTTTAACAGCCCAAAACAAATGAGTGTTTCTGGGCTGTTCTGAATTTGTTTGGTAGAGACCTGGGTCAGATACATAACATAAAATCTTTTTTTTTTCTCTTGCCTGGTGCAATTGAGCCAACCAGGAGGACCAGAAGGCAGGGCTTGCATTCGTTGAGAATATAGGTTCCAATTCCAATACACCAGACAAGCTCAGTCAAGCATAGAAAAGCATTTGAATCCAAAACAATGACATATTTGACCCAGGTCTGGTTTCTGGCCTGTTGTTCTGAATTTGTTAGGTAGGAGAAGGTGACCAATATGAAGGTTCAGCTAATGGCTTTTCTGTAGTAACTGTTATGGCAAGGTCCCAGTGACTTTGCTTCTGCGTCACTTCATATGGCACGGATCAGCAAGCTCGGCACGGTCCTCGAGGGCCAAGAACTGCTGGTTTTCCACCCCCCTTTACCGGGATGTTAGGTGTGAAGACCCAATCTGCCCAATCAGTAGCACAAATTACCCAGGAGAAACGAAAACCAGGGCTGGATTTGGATTGGAGGACCAGAGCTGATGATCCCAGTCATGTGGGATAAAACGCAAAGCTGTGGGGAGGGGCATTGCAGACTGAATGTGCGTACAGGGGGCGTGGCTGACCTCTGTCATGTGACCTGCAGGCCATGAAGTCACAGAGGGCACAGCTGATGAAGCAGATGAAGGAGGACACCGACAAGTTCCGTCTGTGGAAACACAAGAAGGAGAGAGAGGTCCTCCAGCTCAAGGAAAAGGTATGCCTCTACTAGTGTCTGTGTGTGTGTGTGTGTGTGTGTGTGTGTGTGTGTGTGTGTGTGTATATCTGTGTGCGTCTCTGTGAGTGTGTGTATGTCTCTGTGTAAATGGTAAATGGTTGGCATTTATATCGCGCCTTTATCCAAAGCGCTGTACAATTGATGCTTCTCATTCACCCATTCATACACACACTCACACACCAACGGCAATTGGCTGCCATGCAAGGCGCCGACCAGCTCGTCAGGAGCATTTAGGGGTTAGGTGTCTTGCTCAGGGACACTTCGACACAGCCCAGGCGTGGGATCGAACCGGCAACCCTCCGACTGCCAAACGACTGCTCTTACTGCCTGAGCCATGTCGCCCCGGTTCGATCACTGTGTGTCTGTGTGCATCTATGTGTGTGAGTGTGTGTGTGTATCTGTGTGCGTCTCTGCGTTTGTCTGTGTGTGTGTGCACTGCGCGTGTGTGCAAACACCGAGTTCTCACATAGACAAGCCATTCATAAAACTTGCATTCCCAGCATGCGCTGTAACTCTCTTGCAGTTTTATCTCTTGGCTGGCTGTAGAATGTGCTCTCATTAGCTGAGCTGATTAGGGGTTCTTCCTGCTGTGAACACCTGCAGGACCGCAAGAGGAACTACGAAATGCTGAAGCTGGAGAGGGACTTCAGGAAGCAGGCCAATGTTTTACGCCGCAAAACGGAGGAGGTGAGACCACTTTCCCTTCTGCTTCTTTTCTGTTTATCATCCTGCTACTGGTGCCCAGGGAGAAAGCATGACTCAAGACATTTTATTTACTAACTGTGTGTCTGTGTAGTGAGAAATGAAAGCTGTATTGTGAAGGTAGCATGTGGTTATGTATATTAAATGTAAATGTCAAATGTATTCTGTTTTAACTAGTGTGTAAGATGTACAACTAATTCCCTGTGCAATTACTGGGCTCCACACACCTGCAGCAAGAATGTTTTACTATGATCTTGATCCCCGCTTACTTTGAGCTCCTTTAAGTCTTAACAGTTTTTCTACAGTTATGTGAAAGGCTGAAGTGTGTGCTAACGTGCATGCTAACAGGCTAAAGCGTGCTCTGACCTGCACGCTAACAGGCTAAAGTGTGCACTAACATGCACGCTAACAGGCTAAAGTGTGCACTAACGTGTATACTAACATGTGCACTAACAGGCCGCCGCGGCAAACAAGCGACTAAAGGATGCCCTGCTGAGGAGAAACGAGGCGGTGGAGAAACGAAAGGAGGTGGAGAACCGAGGAATGGAAGGGGCTGCAGGGAGAGTCAAGGTATTCCTCTTTCACCATCCCGCCTTCTGGGATTCCATGGCTGTTTTCACAGACTCTCAGTGAAAATGGCCTATTCCAATGCTCATTATTGATGTCTATGTCTGCACAGCTTCACTGCTACAGTTTAATCAAATTTGCTTTGTGAATGTCTTCTCCCACGCTGTCCTAACATTGACGTTTGAATTTCGGTTGCAGGGCTGGCTCCTGAACGAGGTGGAGGTGCTGGTGAGCACAGAGGAGGCGCGCCGCCACCTGCACGACCTGCTGGAGGACCGGAAGATCCTGGCGGAGGAGATCTCCCAGCTCAGAGGCAAAATGGAGGCCGGGGAGCAGCCGGCCGCTAAAGTCCGAGTGAGTGCCGAGCCTGCCGCACGTCCCTGAAAATAGCGCCGCTGTTACAAGTGCAAAGCCGCCAATTAGTCCGCACTGGTACCGTGGTTTTGAGTGTTTTATCCGTGTATTATCCTCTATCGCAGCCTAAGTAATGGCCTTTACTTGTTAGTGACTCAGTTTTGTAAAATGGAGACCTGCATGTCCGTCTAATCTTGGACACCAGAGTCTCGTGCTGTGTGACAGATTTATAATGCTTTGGGCAGTCAAGTGAAGCTGTGAGATTGAAAACCTTTTTTTTATGTGGTAATCACCAAACTAGTTATTTCTGTGGCTGGTATGCAGTAGTAATAACAGTATAGCACTTACTCAAAGCCACTCATTACATTTACATAGGAGCCAATTGGGACTGTTTGCAGTGTAGGTGCCCCTGACGCACTTACAAAATGTCAGTGGATAGTGGAGAGCTGTAATAATTAGTGCCAGCAGTGTGGCACCATTACGTTTAAATCTACCAAAACAATGGCCAAATTCGTAGTTTTATGTAGATCATTTTTGTTACATTTCTTCCAGGAGTATTTCCTTTGACGTGTAAGGCTAGAAATACACCAGGTGTGGTGCGTTTCTGCAGTGTTCACAGTGTGTAGCTGGCTTCCTTTCGGCACCCATGCTAGTGGATTATAGCGGTTACGCAGGCTGTGTATGTGCTGTATGTTGGATACAAGACTGGCGAGCTTCGCTTCTGCTATGTGAGCTTCTGGTGTAACTCCAGCCCAGGTTTTTAACTTTTTATTTTATTTTTTGAATCGGAATGTGATAGTGTTCCCATCGTCTCCCTTCTCCCCAGCGCCGCACCTACACCATCTCAGAGCTGGAGGCCCTGGAGGAAGCGGAGGAGGAGGTCCCTCTGGGGAAGCAGGTGAAGAACCTGGAGATGGAGATGGAGCTCAGGTCAGCTTTCCGAACCGCCTCTGTGTAAACCGAGCCGCAGCCCCCCGTAGAGGTGCGTAAGATGGCTGACGGCCCTCGTCCCGTTCTCTGTCCCAGGAGTGCCCAGATCACAGACCTGCAGCAGAAGGTGCTGGACGCGGAGGGCGAGGAGCGCGTGAAGCAGCGCTGGGACACCGTCAGCTCCATCATGGAGGCCAAGTGCGCCCTGAAGTTCCTCATGTCCGAGGTCCGTGGACCCTTCCTCATGTCCTTTTCTCCTCTGAGTATCTGAGACTGTGAAATTACTCTTCCACAGTCCCTTTGAATTGATGCCTAAAATCTGTGAAGCTCTTATGTGTTTGTATCATTTCAGATCAAACCAAAAGAACTAATAACTTGAAAGGTGTCATTAATTGTGATATTTCTCTCTGTAATTATGACTTTGGCTTGGACCAACTTCACTTAGACTAAGGATTTAAAGCTAGGATTTTTTTTTTCAGTTCAACAATCACCAAACTGTACAGAAAATGTCAGGCTTGCGTCTAGTTGTAAATGAAAGTTGAGGAGCCTGCCTCTCCCGTTCAGCTGGTGTCAGCCAAGCTCCAGAGCACTCGGCAGGAGAGCGAGCTCAAACAGGAGCGGGCCAACTACTGCGACCTGCAGAGGACGCTGTACGACGAGAGGAAGCTCACCTCCAGCATGGAGGTGGAGCACCAGCGCCACCTGGTGGACATGGAGCAGACGCACCAGGAGAAGGTGAGAATGGTTGACTCCCACAAATTTGTCGGTTTATTTCAACTGCTGATTTGAAAACGCCAGCTGCTACCGAACAATACTACTCAAACGCTGCCAGCACCTGATTGGTCAGAGAACGCTTTATGCAAATGAGATCTGCGTTTTTTTTTATAATTCAAAAGTCAGTGTTCTAGAACTCCCCTGCCTTCAGTTGCTAGTAGTGAGTATTACATAGGCGTAAGAACATTCTGATTACATATTTGTGATCTTAGCCCTTAATGGGTGAATATCCTCTGTGTTGTTTCCCCAGGTTCTGTATCTCCTCAGCCAGCTGCAGGGTAAACCGGCTGCACTGGAGGAGGGCGTGGAGGAGGGGGAGCGAGAGAGCTCCACCAGAGAGCAGGAGCTACTGCAGCGTTTAAAGTTCCAGGTGAGCCCGGCCCATCTCGTGCTCCCACACGTTGCGAACTCTTGCCCTTATTACGTACATCGGGTGTCTCCTCATTGGTGCTCTGGCCTCTGATGAAATGAACCTGGGTTTTTGCTTGATGTCATTGGCTGACACATGGGGATGACTTGGCAGGAGGAAGAGATTGCGAAGATGAAGGAGCTCAGTGAGCAGAATCAGAGGCTGTTGACAGAAAATGGCTGGTACAGACAGGTAATGCGTATTCTCAGATCATTACCAAATTCGACCATTTTGCAGTTGAAATGTTGATCTATGTGGCTTTGTACAGGCACATGAATGCCTTCGCTGATGTTTATTCTTTCGTCCACTGTGCACAGAAACTTACCTTCCTCCAGGTGACCACTGGGAAGAAAATGAAAAGCCTGTTTGTGGAACCAGGCCAGTCCCCCGACTCCTCCTTTGAGTTTGTCCCTCCTACGGTGAGCCTGTCCCGTATCTGTGCTCCTCACCCCAAATATTGACCACGATTCACCGTTCATGCCATCCGTGCAGTTTCCGTTCATGGCCCTCATTTAGGCACCTCGTGGTGAAGAGTCTAGTTTGTGTCAGCAATACCATGCATACTTTGGGAAAGCTTGGTGCAACCGGAGTTGATTAGGTTGTGGTCTCTGCTGAGTAAGTCCATGATTATGATGCTATTGTGAAAGCAGGCAAACTATGAGGTTCCTGCCATTCTAAACAGACCTGGCTCAAATATATGTATTTGTTCAAATACTTTTCTGTGCTCGATTGTTATTGCCTGGTGCAACTGAGCCAACCAAGAGGACCAGAAGGCGGGGTTTTGCACTTTTTGCACTTATGCATTGCACACTGGAAGTATTTTGTAGGTTCCAATACACCAGACAAGCTCAGTATAGTGTAGAAAAGTATTCGAATCCAAAACGATTGCGTGTTTGACCCAGGTCTGTTTGTGTGAGAGTGCTTTGATTGACTTTGTTGCCGTTTGATGTTGTTTTGCTTCGACAGCCTCCGGTGAAGCCCAAGGGCCGCTGTTTGGGTAAAACCAGAGTGCCCGTTCTGGCCCACTCCGCCGACCTCGATGTACTGGTGTCCCCCTCCGACTCCGACCAGGAAGAGGAGATGGGCCGGGGGGTCCCCAAAAAGAAGAGGGGGCTCCAGTCCCTGCAGAAAAACACCTCGATAACCGGGGTATGACAAGTGAAAGTACTTTAAAGCAGAAATATCATAGTCATATGTACTGTATCTCCACAAAAAAATTATGACTTAAGGAAATTATGGATTTACTTAAAACATTAAAGACAGTGGCTGCACACAGCATTATGAGGTATACAGGATTTGTACTTTGTACCAAAGTCAGATATACTTAATAATATTGCACAAAACCACTGTCTGTTGTTGACAATGTTTAGTGCGGTTTTGTGGTTGTGTCCCCTTTCTGCAGTGTGCTTGTAACGGTCGCTGCGGCAACAAGCTTTGCTGTTGTCGCTCTGGCAAGCTGGCGTGTGGGGAGGACTGCCAGTGCGAGCACAGGAACTGCCGCGGCTCGGAGACCCTGACGTACATCGCCGTAAGCAGGAACACCCCGATCCGTCAGCCTGTCCCGTTTATACGGACTCCTGGTCTCGTTTTCTAACTCTTTTTCCCCCATCAATACAGGACCCCACGGAAATGGAAGAGGTGCTCCCCCCAGAAGACCCCACAGCTCTGGGTGCAGGGGACTGCAGCTTCTTCAAGCCGCCCTGTGTCACGCCCACCATAAAGGTGAGCTGATGAGTGTGAGCATTCCGCCGCAAAATGGCTGCCGTTGTGTCACCCAGGTGGGTGCTGCACGTCGGTGGTGGTTCAGGCGAGTTTCTCCCTCATCGCTAAAACGCTTTGAGCCGCCGGCTAGTGAGAGAAGCACTGGATTCAAATCAATTCAATTTTATTTGTATCATGCTTTTCACAGCAGACTGTCCCAAAGTCACTTTAGAGAGTAACAGAAAGGAAAAAGAAATATCAGCACTTAGCCCCCAAATAGCGCATGAGGTAAACGACTCCCTTACAGGGAGAGAAACCTTCGAACAGTGGCGAGAAAAAACTCCTTGATGGGAAGAAATCTCGAGAGGAACCTGGCCATAGGGGGATGCCCATCCTCTGCTGGCCTATAGGTTGAGATGTACCTTTCATGTATTAAACTAGTAGGTAAACTAGAAAGTCCACATGGAGGGATGTCGAGTCTGGAGTTCAGAGGGTAGGAGGGGTGAATGTGTAGCTCCCGGATGTATAAATTTGAGCTCACTTCATTGTGTTTGGGCCACATTTCATGTGGTATATTTTTTTATCGACCCTAGTGTAGGCCTTTACATCCTTCAAATACTGGCAGTTAAGAAACATGGTCTGCATCATTAGCAATCGGATCTAGTCATCTACAAATGCTTCCTAGCTTTCATCTTCCACAGCACTCTAACAGCCCCACTAGACCTGCCCATAACTTATCATTTTGTGAGCTGGGTATTGGAGCTGTATGTGGTAAACGCCTGTGTGCTTTGTGGAGGTTTGCTTGCTTGCGGTGCGTGATATCATACTAAATGTGCATTCTCAGGTGCTGAAGGAAATCGGAGATATCGGCCAGTTCCAGCTCCAGAAGCTGGAGAAAAGGCCAGCCACAGTGCAGGAGGAGGATGAGGAGGAGGAGGAGGAGGATGAAGACGAGTGGAGCTCTAGCAGTCTCCTGAGGAAGAAGAGGCGGGTTCTGACCTACCAAAACAGCTTCTTCTCCGCCTGCACGCCCATCCGAGAGGAGGTGTGACGTCCCAGCGCCACACCTGGTTTAGCCAATCAGGGCCCTGCGTGTCTCACCGTCAGATTTGGTTTCTTCACGTGACATTACTGTTCTGTCCTTTTACATGTCGGGAAAATATGTTTCCATAACAACTGTAATATAGATGTCTCTCTTTTAACCTAATAACACTGAACCATTTAGAGTACACAAGCTATAGTGTACTGTAGCTAGGATTATGGTGATAAACTAAGAGTAACACTTAAAAAATACTCTAATTAATGGATTATGGGACGTTAAATGTATATAGACACTACTGTGTAAATATGTTTTTGTTTATTTTTGTTGATTACAATCTTTCAGGGTTTAATGTTTAGTTTTTATTCTGTGTAGGATCATAATAAAATGTGAACTGGTTCAATAAAAAGTCTAATATTCAGAACAAAGGCATCAGTTCAAATTCACATAGTTTTCAAATTAATGTAACTTTTTATTTCAAGATTCCCCTCTAGTATTGAGCATTAGGACCCCACCCAGTTATCTACATATCACCTATTTTTTTTTTGAATTATAATAATAAATTGTATTTATTTAAGGCTTTTCATCCTACAGCGATGGTCTCAGTGATTTACAGAAGGTGACGATAAAAAAAAGTGCAAAACAGTGCAGTAATATAAAATCAAAATATCAAATGCATTTATGAAGATCTGCACAGCCTAAATAAATGTGGTTTTCAATGGCCTACATCCAGTTCTGTCCCATAGGTTTTGCTGGCTGTGTTTCTGTTACTACCACAGCCTCTCCCAGTTGTAAGATGACCCATGTGGCTAACTAAACTCTTTAAATTACTTTTTAATTTAAACATGTTATTAATAAACCTTAACAGAATGGATGATACTGAATTTCCTTCTCGGAGTTGTCTTTTAAAGGCTCTCTCATTAAGCATTCTTACACCTGCACTAAGCATTAGGCCTATTCAACCAGAGTCTACGCACATATTGTACCAATACCTGATGACAGTACATGTTGTATGCTGAACACAAATTTACCTGACAACAGTCGGAAAGATGGAAATTCAAAATACAATACCGACTGCACTGTACTTTCTTTTTTGCCATTGTTGTGAGTGTTAACTCATACATTTTCAAACTGTTTTTATTCTGTAATTAATTCAATGACTTCAACTGTTGAATGTCACTATGAATTGTCAATTAATTAGAATAATTGTGATATGATTGAACAATGTTATTAAATACGCATTTTTACTTTTATTGTTTTATTATTTCACTGGTTTTTATCACATTCACAGTGTGTTGTTAATGACGAAATAGTGTCGAACTAACTCGGCCTGAAAGTTGCACTTCAGTAAAGAAGGGTGTCAGATGGAGTTTAATGGGATACAGCGTTTTTTTTTTTTAAATAAATCATAATTTTAGTTCACCATAAGAATGTTAATGGGGTCTCATTTAAATATAAAATAAATAATCTGAGTAGGTGTTGACTCACTTTGATGACCTAAATACAAATAGCCAAAAAATTGTCCCACTTTACCACAAAACGCAATGGACGTGAATGAGAACGGGGTGGTGAAAAATGTAAAATCCAGCAATACTCCATCAAATCCTTATGCATTTTCTGTAAATGTTATAATAATGAAAAAGATTATCACTTGCAACAGTTTTTCATTGAACATGTTTTTATAAAGCCAGAATGTCCTGGACAGATTAGTATCTTAGCGCATGCATAAACAAAACCGCTCTTTAAGAGCAATGGAATATGTTGTTGCCTGGAGGCAAACACTTTGTAAAACATCTAAAGCCCAACTTCATCGTGTACCGCCCCAGTATAAAATAAGCGTGCACCCAAAACACTTTTAATAGACAACGCTGTATACCATTGGCCAGTATGGAGAATGAAAAAAAGTTGGCAGGTTTTCCTTTTTTCTGGTCGGCAGACTGTATTTCACTGATGCAATTAGAATGCGCCCGTGAGGAATATTCAGCGGTATACAGTTTTGTGTTGAGTGCCTTTGACTACTTTTGCTTGGAGGGAAGCAGGTGTCCGAAATTGCACCGTTTTCCTAACCGTAAATTCAGCCGTTCGCCCACATTTCGCAATATCTGCACCCATCTTTGTTCTTTGGTCACATTTTGCCAAGAAGACTTTTTCGACTGGCTTACGCTGAATAAAACAAAAGGAGGTGCGTGCGTGCTGTGAATTATTGAGCTCTGATAAAGGTTTATTTCACTTACGCGCGGAAGGCGAGTGGAGTCCTGCGGAAACAAGCCAATAGAAAGTGCAGTCTTGGTGAGTAGCTTTTTGTTAGTGATTACTATTAGTAAGCTACTGTTATTTGGGGTCCATTAACGGGCTTTTTGTCTTATTTCAGTCCACTTATTTGCAATTTGTTTTAGCTATAGCCGTTGCTATAAATAGTTAAGTGGGCCAGAATCTGAATCTGCAGTAGCCTAATAACCATGGTATGTTAGTTGAAACTATCGGACAAACTACGGCTTTTTTTTTCTTAGGGAAAACAAATTCTTGCATTTAATGCTTTGCGGATACAAAGTTGATGAAAGCATCCCAACCATTACTTGAGAAACTTTGATTTAAAAAGAATTGAATTAAGTAGGGTAACTGGTGAACGCAATGGTTATTATTTTCCAACTTCGATAAACAACCTTTATAAACATCTTTCCAATGATAACGTTAAAATAAATAGCATGGATTTGTCACTCTGGCATTTAATACCGATAGCATTCACGACCATGTTACATTCATATTTACTTAATTGAGGCATTCGCTTTATCTGTCAGTTGCATCAACTCTATTAGGCTGCATGGTGCGATAACATTTCTCTCATAACATAGGCTATTGTCTTTGTATCCCAATCCCTGCTACCTGCAAACGCATCAGGGCACCAAAAATATAATATGACATAAACATCGCCACTAAGCGTACTTGATTTAAACTTGAATTATACTTAAAAGTATAATTCAGGTGTACTTCTGCCATCTGACTTTCATATGGGCACAGTGGACTTAATGCTTAAACCTAAATGCTTGTGTTTGTATGGGAATATCACGGAATACCAATGCACAATCATCGGCTATAATAATGTAGGATATCGCATGATGTCAGTATTATCCTAGATCATTGTGCAAGTGACGGGTCAATTCAAATCAAGGAACCGTGTTTATCATTAGAATATAGCGTAAACAGATTGATCTGGTTTATTTTTAAAAAAAAAAGAAAAAAAAAAGGTACAGAGTAAGAGGCGGACTGGAGGCAATTTAGCTTCGTAATTGAATAATAAGCAGTTTAATTTTGCCGCTGTTCCGTGACGATGTGAAAACAGTGTATTGCGTCAGGTTTTAAAAGTAGTTTGTTTTGAAAAAGGTGTTTACACGGGTTAATGAAACATCTTATCGCAAATGACAGCGTTTTTTAGCCGATTACTTTCACAGACCAGCTAGAATGACTGATCTGTAGGCCTATTATAAAACATTTTCCTATGGTAAGCCCGTTGTGTGGGCAGTAGGTAGGTTTCATGCGTGATAAGATTACGTCTTATTGAAAAGTAATTCTCTAGATGCCTGGCTGGTCGGGTTGATGAAACATTTGGAAGGAGCATGCATGCCTATGAGCTGCGGGAAACACATTTGGTTAAATGTGGTTTTTGAGAGAGGACGAGTGCATGAAGGTATGTCTCATTGGCTGCCAAGATGCTAAAGTAAATGAGGACTTGGATGAAACAGTTACGAAAGAACCCCTCCAGAACCAGGCCGTCCTGTCCTAAAATTCACTCATCTACAGGGAAAGTGTTATATTCGTATTTATTGCACGCAATGTTTTATGTTGCAGTTAAAAGTTATGGCCATAACACTGGACTAAGAATAGGCGGTGTTTTGAATCCAAGGTGAGAAGGTGCTGTTTTCTATTTACGCGTGATGCGTGCCAGATTAGTTCTTCGCGGAGACATGGCTGGTCCAGGCCCTTCTATAGCCCTGCTTTGATTCCTTTCTGCGGAACCTAAACCTCCTGTATGTGTAATTATTATTGTGCCTATGAGATACGGAGGCAGGCTATGATTGACAGTGTAATGATTTGGAATTTCTGCCGGAGCTCCAAAACCACAACGCAAAAAGACTGGAAAAGCTGAGAGCAATTTGCACAGTACGTTGAGCAATCGACATCCTTTTGAACACCAGTCCAAGTGCCTCACGGTGCTCTCTTTTCAACGGAAAAATAGAATACCTACAAAAATGGGAATACTTAGTATTAGTTTTGAACATCACACTTTTATGAGGTGGTCATTTTAAAATGCCTTCCATAAAAATGGAAAATATTCAAAGACTGCTGTTGACCAAGCATGCTATATTTGTGTATTGCATATGTAGAGTTTGCTGTTTTTTGCTCAAATGAACTTGGCATTTATGATATTTGTTCCTTGAGACTTTGTTGCATGTAACTGGATTTTTATTAAACCAAAGCACAATGAGAATAAGATCTGATGTAAGCGGTGGCTTGACCAAAAATGACAGTTTGGTTTTTTCTGCTTTAATATTATTATGTATTAATGAGCCTTTGAAATGAGAGGAAACATTTTTTTTCAGTTGAGAGAAAGGTTTTAAATGTCATTCTGATTTTGTCTGGTGGCGTGAAACATTTTATTCTTGAATTACTCCTTTATATTTCTTAAAAATAAACTCTAGATTCAAGTCTTCTCAGCTGTAACTTTAAAGCCAATTTAAAGGGGGGGCACAGAGTGTTTTTCTCCCCCGAAGTCTCACAGAAACCTCAGGACCCGCTTGATCTGGTCCCCAGGCACTATGACGACGCACTGGACGCTGGAAGACCTGTGCCTCTCTCTGCTGTGTGTGGCCCTGCTGGGCACCATCGAAGGAGTGCGCTCGGCCTCCCAGAAACGTAAGCCACACATCCCTGCACTGCCGTGCTAACGCTTCCCCTCCACTGACAACTGTTAACCTGAACCGTAAACCGATACCTGCCCTAGTGATTGTGGCCCCATTTGAAGTTGGGTTGTATCAAATAGTTTGGTAAATGTAAATGGACGGCATGTACATAGCACTTTCATCCAATGCGCTTGACAATGAATGTCTCCCAATCACTCACACGCCGACAGCAATAGGGTGCCATGCAAGGCACCGACCAGCTCGTCTCTTACCTCCTGAGCTAATATTGCCCTCGGTTTATGTTATGGTTGCTATTGTCCGAGCCTCTCTCAGCTGGTTCCCTGGGGCAGCAGTATACTTCAATAGTTAGACAACTGTGCTTGTATCTTAAAGGTTACAGGCTAATTAGTTGCTGGGCTGCTACTGTTGTACTCTTGAGCAAGGTATTTAGCCTGAATTATTATATAATAATGATTATATTTCAGTACAGTATCCAGTTGCATTGGTAGAGTATGGGTCAGCTTCGCAGATTAAGCCTATTCCTTGAATATGTTCAATTTAGAATGGAGATTCTCCATACAAAATCTCATTTTAGTCCAGGACTAAGTTTACCCTGTGTCTATGAAACCAGCCCTAAATGATAAAATGTGTTTGGTGACAGTTGCTGGGCAAGTCTACTAATGTATAAGATGTATAACATACATGTACTGGAACTGACCAGTAAGGATCTTCATAGTAGCAATAGCAAAGCTGTTCTGTCCGTGGGCTGTAAGTTAGTAGGTCCCCTGGGTTCAGTGTGGAAACTGTAACTTAGCCCTTGCTGTGTGTACATACTGTGAGGAGCCAAGAGAAACAGCCCCACGAGTCTGCAATGCAAGCGATAACTGAGGGGGCCTGACGTGAGGCTGGCCAGCATCATGTGGCCTGAATGCCAAGACACACACTGACACGCTGCCCGGCCGTTTTTAGGCATAGGTCAACCAGGTGGTTGCCTAGGACTAGGAGAAAAAAAAAACTTTTTTTGATTCATTAATTTGGTGCCCTGTCTACGTAGAAATATAAATAATGAGCAGCCTGTAGCATAGTGGTTAAGGCACATGACTGGGCCCAGGAAGGTTGGTGGTTCAAGCCCCAGTGTAGCCATGATAAGATTTGCACAGCTGTTAGGCCCTTCTTAGGCTTTTAACCTTAGATTGCTCCATGGGGGATTTGCCCATGCTTAGTCGAATCAACTGTAGGTTGCTTTGTATAAAAGCGTCAGTTAATGAACAAATTATAATTATTATGTCCATCAGTTTGGTGTCCGATATGCCCATGTCATTGACCCTCCATGGCTGCAGTGAGAGAGAAGGATTTAATCCGACACTCTGTTCTCTCCCCACAGAGTCCGACTCCTTCTGCGTCTTTCAGGAGAAGAAGTATAAAGCAGGCGAGAGATGGCATCCCTTCCTGGAGCCCTACGGACACGTTTACTGCATCAACTGCCTTTGCTCTGAGGTACCGCACGCCAAGACCGGGCCCGACTGTCCGTCTGTAATATAACCGGGTCAAATATGTCTTTGTTTTGGATTCAAATAACTGTCTTACTGAGCTTGTGTGGTGTATTGGATCCTATGAAATACTCTTAAAAAGTGCAAAGCCTGCCCTCTTGGTCCTCTTGGTTGGCTCAATTGCACCAGGCAAGATCAATCAAGCACAAAAAAGTATTTGAATCCAAAGCAATTACGTATTTGACCCAGGTCTGGTCCTTAACTGTGGTATCTTTTTGCTGTTGTTCTCAGTACACGAGTGCTGTCATTATTGTTTCATCTGCATTCATATGATAAAGGCAACCGGGCTTGATTTATTATTATAGCCACTTATATACCTAAAACTACAATGGAATGGACACAAACAGTTTAGATAAACAGGTCAGTGCTCCATTTAAAACCAAACATGATGTACACCATTTTAAACCAAATTAAGGTGCAATGGCTGCTTGTTTCATATGGTGCTTTGTGAAGGCTAAGCTTCATGCTGGGTGTGATTGGCAGACTGGCAGTGTGCTGTGTAACCGGATAAAATGCCCCCCTCTACCATGCTCCAGTCCCGTGCCAGTTCCACAGCAGTGCTGCCACCGTTGCCCAGGTAAGTCTCTCTCTGCCCTGAGCTCTCAGCACGTCAATGGCTCTCATTCAGCCACATCGCTTACTGTAAAGAGTAACTCAGGGGTGCACAACTCCGGACCTGGAGGGCTAGTCTGCGAGCTGGTTTTTGTTCCAACCAATTACCTTAATCAGTTTTTCTGACAGCTCTAGAAATGATGCTGGTTCACTCCTGTACTTGACCGGAGTAAAATCTTTAGGATACACTAACAGTCTGCGGCTGTAGCTGGTGCATACACAAATGTCTGATCAAGATATTCACTCATTCATTCATTATCCTCACCCGCTTATCCTGAACAGGGTCGCAAGGGGGCTGGAGCCTATCCCAGCATACATTGGGCGAAAGGCAGGAATACACCCTGGACAGGTCGCCAGTCCATCGCAGGGCACACACACCATTCACTCACACACTCATACCTACAGCCAATTTAGACTCTCCAATCAGCCTAACCTGCATGTCTTTGGACTGTGGGAGGAAACCAGAGTACCCAGAGGAAACCCACACAAACACTTGGAGAACATGCAAACTCCGCACAGAGAGGCCCCGGCCGACAGGGATTCAAACCTAGGACGTCCTTGCTGTGAGGCGGCAGTGCTACCCACTGCACCATCTGTGCCGCCTGATCAAGATATTGTTTAGCTAATTAAATAATTAAGAGGATAAATTCACACAAAATCCTGAAGCGGATCGGCCCTTGCTGTGCACCCCTGGACTAACTGCACTCACTGTTCCTGCCTGGCTCCCTCTTCCACACAATTGTGGAAAAAAAGTATTCTTCAACCAATCAGGTGCCGGCAGTGTTTGGAGCAGTATTGATCCCTAATAGCTGGCTTTCCAACTTTGAAAACGAGCCGATAAAAGTGAACAGACAAATTTGTGTGAGCTTCCACCTCGATATGCTGATAGACGTCTATATGATGTAGAGCAGTGGTCTCCTACCCTGGTCCTGGAGAGATACTGGGTATGCTGGTTTTTTGTTTTCACCGTAAAATCAGCACCCGGTTGAGACCCGGGTAACCAGGTGAAGTGAGTTAAGTGGGTAAACAACTGCCCTGCTTGATTAATTAAGTGCAGAGTGCAAAAACCAGCAGACCCTGTAGCTCTCCAGGACCAGGGTTGGAGAACACTGATGTAGAGGTACCTCGAAAAGGGTAGTCTGACATCACGATTGCGGGGGAGGGGTCAGAGTGGACTGCAAAAAACTTTTTTTGAATCCTCTTAACATGGATTAAAAGGTTTCACTATGAAGTAGGCATACAAACACATTTACAGCTAAAAAAATGTGACTGTAATTACCCTTTAAGCACTGTAAACACTTCTCTGTGACTAGCTCATGGTTTTGTATGCCAAGTCTTTGAGCTGTGGGTTGTAGCTGAAAGATATCAAATGTCTCTATCGTAAGTGGTGACGGGGCTTTCCTGTCCCCAAGAACCCTGTTTATATTATTTATATTTATATTTATATTATAACCATCATTCATTTGCACACGTTTCATTCAAAACAAAATGCACATTTTCTAATGACATGTGGTTCTTATCAATGCTAAAACTTGCCTACAAATACATGCATACTCTAGACATTTTGTTGCGGCTGGATAACAGACCTGTAAGGCCGCATTATGAATGTGTTTAATCTTGATATAAGGTGTTTTATCGCACGTGTGTGTGTGTGTGTGTGTGCGGGTGAGCGTGCGTTTGTGTGTGCGTGCATGTATATGTACACAGTACTGTGAAAAAGTTTTAGGCAGGTGTGAAAAATGCTGTAAAATAAGAATGATTTCAAAAATAGAAAATGCATGAACAGAAGATGTGAATGAACAGAAGAAAAATCTAAATCAAATCAATATTTGGTGTGACCACACTTTGCCTTCAAAACAGCATCAGGTATTCTTGCACATCATTTTTGAAGGAACGCAGGTAGGTTGTTCCAAACATCTTGGAGAGCTAGCCACTGCCTTCTGTTGATTTAGGCAGCCTCAAATGCTTCTGTCACTTCATGCAATCCCAGACAGACTCAATGATGTTGAGATCAGGGCTCTGCGGGGGCCATACCATCACTTCCAGGACTCCTTGTTCTTCTTTACGCTGAAGATAGTTCTTAATGACACCGGCTGTATGTTTGGGGTCGTTGTCCTGCTGCAGAATAAATTTGCGGCCAATCATATGCATCCCTGATGGTATTGCACGATGTATAATTATCTGCCTGTACTTCTCAGCATTGAGGAGACCATTAATTCTGACCTAATCCCCAACTCCATTTTCAGAAATGCAGCCCCAAACTTTCAAGGAACCTCCACCATGCTATACTGTTGCCTGCAGACTTTCATTCTTGTGCCGCTCTCCAGCCGTTTGGTGAACAAACTGCCTTCTGCTACAGCCAAATATTTCACATTTTGACTCATCAGTCCAGAGAACCTGCTGCCATTTTTCTGCACCTGTGTTTTCGTACATAGTTGAGCCGCTTGGCCTTGTTTTCACTTAGGAGGTATGGCTTTTTGGCCGAACTACCAGCCAATTATCAATGAGAGATGAACAATTCCATACCAGGCTGTGCCTGTGTGGCAGATCACACTGAGTCCCACTTATAACAAGCCTCTGCTTGGGCTTATTAAAGACATTACATTCTTGGCATAATGTCTATTTAAAACGCTAAATGTTTGTATATTTTTTGCACCCTCCATATGCTTACTTGCAGTTGTTGGTTTAAAAGTATTTTGCAGCATTAGTCTCAGTTTTGGAGTGAAAATGTTCCAGTTCAGTGCTCAGTTATAAATGTATTAGTCTGTTGGCAGGCGTAGAACACTGAAATCCCTGGAGATCATATTCTGGAGACAGGTCTGTCAGTATATTGATGTTTGGTCTGGTGCGATGTATGACTGATCTCCTCATGCACTTTTATAAACAGAGGGGAGCTTCTTATGTCCAAAACCAGATTAATCCATTTGTTTTGTGTTTTTTGATGTGTCGCGGGAACTTGGATATTTCCAAAGATTTTTGTTTTCGCCTACTTGGTCCGTATTTCTATCTCTGATTCAGAGGAATTCCTCTTCTTTTGTTTTCACTGTGGGAGTGTGTCAGCGCTCTTGCACAAGCACGTCATTTAAATACTTTGCAGATCAATGTGTCAGAGCACGCATTTTAAAGATTTAAGGATCTAAAACCATTTCCAGAAACTGGTTAGTGATGTGACTGGTTAGTACAGAACCGTTTGATACTGTGTATGGAAGTGGAGATTCAGTTCTATGCCTGATGAAGGAAGGGCCCAATAGTCTTTTATAGATGAACAGGGAATTGTATGTTAGGCCTTAGGTGCAAGAATCTTCATCAGGTCCTGGACTATTCACTTCTGTCTTTCAATTACGGTTAAGCATCCTTATGAAAATGGATATTAATGTGGAGTGATTGAGTTTGTGCCTGCTTTGACATTGTTCAGTGAAGCTCCGGTGTATGTTGGTGCGGTAACGCTTTATTACAGTCCAGACACTTATTAGGCTGTTTTGATTTCAGAGGTAAGTACTATGAAACGAGCTGTAAAACGTACTTATATATGATACTTACTGACTGTTTCATTGTACTTACAACTGAAATCGAAGTACTTACCTAATAATTACACAAGTAGCTGTGAACTTACCCAGTAAGTACTATGTAGTGTGATTTAGTCATTTAGTAATTTAGTCTTAGGGGCTGGTTCTCAGGCCTGTCTCTGGCTGTTTCCTCAGAGGTGTCCCCCTCTCCTCTGCTGGCGAGGGTAGGGGGAAGGCCCTGTAACTACAGCGGGGCACAGTACCAGCACGGGGAGGTGTTCGTGGCAGAGGGGCTCTTCCCCAACCGCCAAGTCAACCAGTGCTCCCAGTGCAGCTGCTCTGTGAGTAAAATCTTACTGTATACCTGCACTAAGGAAGCAATTGAATACACTGACTAATCAGAAATGGCTGAGAAGCCAACTGTCCAATTACTTTTGGTCCCCTGAAATGGGGGTTTATGTATAAAAAGGGATGTAGCTATTTCCCTCACAGATTATGGTATGGATGTAAATACCCTCAAATTATAGGTGACAGTTTGCACTTTAACCTCATTATTTGATGTTTCATTTCAAATCCAGTCTGCTGGAGTACAGAGCTAAAAGCTCAGAAATTGTACCGCTGTCGAAATACGTATGTACTGCACTGTACTTACCCACAAATTAAAGTGCAGATTGACATTTTTTAATTCTTAGTGTATTTACATCCACATGGAGTGAAATGTGCTGGAATTAAAGCACCTTTATAATTGTGTCACTCTCAAAATATTACGGACGTCACTGTATTTTGAGGGGAAGCTGTATATATGTTCTGTGCTTGTTGGGCGGCCTGTAGCGTAGTGGTTAAGGTAAATGTCTGGGACACACAAGGTCGGTGGTTCTAATTGATCCGCACAGCCGTTGGGCCCTTGAGCAAGGCCCTTTACCCTGCATTGCTCCAGGGGAGGATTGTCTCCTGCTTAGTCTAATCAACTGTATGTCGCTCTGGATAAGAGCGTCTGCCAAATGCCAATAATGTAATGTAATGCTTGGGTTGCATTGCATTGCATTACATTACATTGTAAGTTATTTAGCTGACACTCCAAAGCTACTTACACTTGATTATAATAAGCACGGACCAATCCCCCCCTAGAGCAATGCGCGGTTAAGGGTTAAGGGACTTGCTCAAGGGCCCAACAGCTGTTTGGATCTTATCATGGCTACACTAGGGCTTGAACCACCAACCTTCTGGGTCCCAGTCATGTACCTTAGCCACTAGGCTACAGGCCGCCCTTATGCTGTATGTCATTGTGAGGGTGGTGTCTGTGGGGGTTTGCTTTCAGGAGGGGAACGTGTACTGCAGGCTGCGGACCTGTCCCAAGCTCACCTGTCCGTTTCCCGTCGCTGTGCCGGAATCCTGCTGTCGGGTTTGTAAAGGTGCAGTGTTCCCTAATGGCCTGAGATTTTTTAAGCCTGTCTGGTGAGATTCAGTTATCCCATAGATTTGATAAAACACATTTTACCGCTATGTGGGTATGTGCAGCTGAAATTCAATCTGCTTCTTTGTCATAAGGACAGAAAATTTCAGTGACAAAAAGGTGTGGCCTGAACATTGTGATGGGAGCTTGTTTAAAGCAGAAAGTGATTTCTATCCAAATCTCTGTGGATAGAAGCCAACACGGTTTGATTGATTAAAAAAGATCATTTTGTTTGATTAAATTGTCCATACTTTTTTGACTGAATCTAAATTAGCATGCTGGATCAAGAAGTTTGTCATGGGATATTAATTAGTTATGAACAGACTAGCATGAGCCTCATATAGCATGAGCCTCCATGCAGCCACTAGCAGCCTGTGTAGAAGTGATGCACTTTTTCTCTTGATTATTCTTGGTGTGTGTGTGTGTGCGTTGTGGGCGTGTGTGTATGTGTGCGTTTGTGGGTGTGCGTGAGTGTGTGTGCGTTTGTGCGTGCATGTGTGTCTGTTGTGGGTGTGTGCGTGTGTGTGTTTGTTGGTGTGTGTGTGTGTGTGTGCGTTCATGCGTGCACATGTGTGTCTGTCTGTGTTGTTGAGGATCAGGTGATGGGGACACACCGTGGGACCCGATGGAAGGAGAGAGCTTTCGGCAGCCTGCTAACAGAGAGGCAGTATGTATCTCACACACCACACATACACACACATGCATACACACACACACACACACCACATACACACACATACACACACACACACCACACATACACACACGCACGCACACACACACACACACACACACACACACACACACAGGCGTCGCTGTCTCTGTGAGATCTGGGCTCTCTCTGGGGTTCCCTGCTCTTCTTATGACCAGCCTCTGTTTCCCCTCACACAAGCTCCCAGCGCTAACTCATAAACCCACCTCTCACACACGCTATGTGCTACATACACACGGTACCTACAGCACATAAACACAAACACGTGTGTGCAGTGCATACAATGAAGCCACAGGGCACCCACTCATTCGCACACACACGCATATGCACCCACACATGCACACACACACACACACACACAGTCATACTCAAGACATTCAGCCTCATTTTCTCATGGTTTGAACTTTGCCCTCATGTACAAAAAAAGGATCTTTGTATTTTTTAAATATGTAATTTTCTTCATGTTAGGTCTTTCGGGGATTACATGGGGGAAACCCTCTCTCTTTCTCTCTGTTTTTCTCTGTTGAAAATGTGTACGTATGTGCTTCAGTTTTTGTGTATATAATTTGAGTGCCTCTATTGTTTTACCAATTAGCACCATTGATTATTGTTTTGCTTGTATAAACTCTGATCCACCCAGTTTTGCTGTGTAGCCAAAGCTTCTGGCAAACAAGTCGAGTCTCTGTGTCTCCAGAACAGCCTTTTAATCTGTATGGTTCAAAACTCACATTAACAATGAGTTATTTGTGGCATATTTCATGCCTGAGCATATTTTATACTCTTGGACTGTTTCATTGTAGAGTTAATGCATTCAGGTTCAAATAGTTTGGTTGTAGGATAACACATGAACAAGCCCGAAACTACTTAATTACATTTGTATGGGTACATTTTGTATTATAATGGGAAGATTGACAGAAAAAAAACTTTCTCTGGTTGGTGTATTTTGGCAATTATTCTGCTTGTTCTTTTCGAGAAATATGCAGTGTGAACAAATCTTTGACTGCCGCCAGAAATTAAATGCAAATGGCACTTTGACAACAGGTTTTGGATCAGGTTATACACATTTTCTCTGATACTGAACCGTCATTATGTTTAAATGATCCAGAAGAAGTGTATTTGGAAATGTACTGACAATGAAAAGAAACTCTGCTTTTGTGACCCTGTTTCCTCCTTCGCCTCAGGGCCTGTACCCCACTTTATATTCATGGTGAAATGGCGAGGTCGTCGAATCCTTTCACGCACATGAAATCATTTGTTTCTTTACCATAGGATGTTTCTTTACTCTTCGTTTATGAGAAAAAATGAGAACGATAGGGCGATGAGGAATACTGGATACGGCATAGCCTGAGCTTTCATCACTAGGGTTTCTACAAAAACAATAGTGGCAGCTAGCATTCAGGGGTCGTGGTTTTTTCCGACCTCAGCGTTGGATTGCAACAAGCTTGGAACGGGTTCTGAAAACGATCTGTGCCGACATGAATTCCCTCATAGATACAGTGGAAAAATGTGATTGCTAATGATATAGGTCTAAATTCCATTTTGCTAGCAATTTGAATTCTTGTTTCTAATCCAATATTTTGGTGTTCCAAATTTGGCTCTAATGACTCGGCGTCAGTGTTCCGAAACTGCGCTGAGACGCGCCGGTGGCTGGAGGGAGGGTTGTGCTGGTTCAAAAGATGTTTGTGGAAAAAAATGACTTTACATACGTATAGGCCACATTCGGAATACACTACATTGAAATGTATCCCAGTCAAAGTATATGCTATACATGTTACATGTTCTGCACTAGCAACATGCAGTTGCTTAGCCATGTTAAATCTATCTTTGAATATATGCAGACCTTGGTCAAATACGTAACTGTTTTACATGAATACTTTACTGAGGCCAAAAAATGCAATCGCTGCCTTCTGGTCCTCGTGGTTTGCTCAGTTTGCTCAGGCAAGATCAATCGAGGACAGAAAAGTAATTGAATCCAAAACAATTACGTATTGTATCTGACCCAGGTCTGTATATGTCGGAGTAAATGTATTTCGTCATGAGGTGGATTGTGGGCTATGCCAGTTCAGGACTCGGTGTTTTAGACTGTGGATGACTGAGGTCTCACCCTGAATGACGGGACTCTTGCTGTGTTTCAGAGACACTCGTACCAGTGCGCTCAGTATGAGCTGCTGTAGTATTCTGGGACTGTTTTAGACTGTGGATGACTGAGGTCTCACCCTGAATGACGGGACTCTTGCTGTGTTTCAGAGACACTCGTACCAGCGCGCTCAGTATGAGCTGCTGTAGTATTCTGGGACTGTTTTAGACTGTGGATGACTGAGGTCTCACCCTGAATGACGGGACTCTCGCTGTGTTTCAGAGACACTCGTACCAGCGCGCTCACTATGAGCTGCTGTAGTATTCTGGGACTGTTTTAGACTGTGGATGACTGAGGTCTCACCCTGAATGACGGGACTCTTGCTGTGTTTCAGAGACACTCGTACCAGCGCGCTCAGTATGAGCTGCTGTAGTATTCTGGGACTGTTTTAGACTGTGGATGACTGAGGTCTCACCCTGAATGACGGGACTCTCGCTGTGTTTCAGAGACACTCGTACCAGCGCGCTCAGTATGAGCTGCTGTAGTATTCTGGGACTGTTTTAGACTGTGGATGACTGAGGTCTCACCCTGAATGACGGGACTCTCGCTGTGTTTCAGAGACACTCGTACCAGCGCGCTCACTATGAGCTGCTGTAGTATTCTGGGACTGTTTTAGACTGTGGATGACTGAGGTCTCACCCTGAATGACGGGACTCTTGCTGTGTTTCAGAGACACTCGTACCAGCGCGCTCAGTATGAGCTGCTGTCCGCCCGCTCTCTCTCCAGCCTGCCGCGTGCCCCCAGCTTCCGCTCACACCGCGGTCTCCTTAGCGACCAGCAGCAGACCGCGGGCACCACCGTCCAGATCCTCATCAACAACCACAACCAGCACGGCCGGGGTAAGTAACCGAAGAATAACCAAAAAAGTATTTTAGTCTTATGTTTTTTGCTAAATAAGACACAAAGATTGCCAGTGTGGTGAGACAGTTTGACTGGACTAGTAAAAAGTTTTTATATGAGAGAAAACTGTCTCACAGTTTTACCACAGAAAAAATGATCACGGCCCGCGAGACAGTATTCAATTTCAGGAATATTGAGGTTTATTGTTCTATTGGGTTATTACTCTCAGGAAAAGACTACTATACAGGTCAAAACAGGGTCAAATACATAATTGTTTTGGTTTCAAATAGTTTTCTATGCTTTCTATGATTGAGCTTGCCTGGAGCAATTGAGCCAACCAAAATTCAAGCGGACCAGAAGGCGGGGTTTCCACTTTTGTAGAGTACTTCATAGGTTCCTATACCCCAGACAAACTCAATAAAATGTAGAAAAGTATTTGAATCCAAAACACCCAGGTGTGACACAGGAGCAGTGGCAAAAAATCCTGAGAGTTCTCTAAACAGACTGCTCGGCGAACGCCTTAGTCCTCTCTGTGTCGCTCAGTGTGCGTGTCCAACGGGAAGACCTACTCCCACGGCGAGTCCTGGCACCCAGTGCTGCGCTCCTTCGGTGTCATGGAGTGCGTCCTGTGCACCTGCAACCTCACCCGCCAGGAGTGCAGGAAGATCCACTGCCCCGACGCCTACCCCTGCAAGCACCCTCAGAAGACTGACGGCAAGTGCTGCAAGGTTTGTCAAGGTACATTCCTTTTTGTGTGCACATAAACACACACCACTGTGCCCTGGGACACAGGAAGTGAACATAAAACACGTAAACTACAGCTCCCAGCTTCCCCGTTATTAAGTACAGGCTGCTGTACCCGGCACGATACAGTGCTGCCATTTTTGGAGCATTTGGAAAATGTATGTGTGCTAAGTCTAACAATAATTTAGGAGTACATCTGTTAATTGAATTGAGATGCATTAGTGTGGTACAATTGTTTTTTTTTACTTTGAGCACGTGTATTGTACCTGTATCAGTGTCCTTTGGTAATTCTTTCCCAAAAAGAGTGTGAAGGGATAATCGTTGGCTTATATACATGTGTGTTTTATTGAGACATCAAAGGCCAATTATTCACAATTCATTTATTTATTATGGTGGCCAAGAATGGCTTGTAGTAGTTAATGAACATGTTCCCTGGCAAAATATCCATAGCGGTTCTAAGACTGAGCTGGCATGGCCCCCTTTCAAAACGAAAAGCACATAACATAAGAATATTAGATTAGGAGAGCAGGTCACCCTAGGCCCCTCAAGGTTTGCTCTTTTGTTTGAAGGAAATTAAATGAGCACATAGCATATAGATTCTAAAGTAAGGAGCGTGTCAGGCTATTGTTATTTGCTGTCTTCAACCACCGCTAAAACCTCACCGCTAAGGCCCTGTGTCTGTGACTCTGGTTTGTTGTCTGAGACCGGAGCTCGGCCTAAGAGCAGGATCCAATCAGTTTAACGACCGCTGCAGTACACAGGCAGCGGATAAAGCCAGGTATCGTCACACATCGCTGGCCACTT
This sequence comes from Conger conger, assembly GCF_963514075.1. NCBI lineage: Eukaryota > Metazoa > Chordata > Actinopteri > Anguilliformes > Congridae > Conger > Conger conger. The sequence continues at coordinate 13,533,043 of NC_083762.1, read as the reverse complement.
TCTGAATTTAAATCTCTGCAATGAAACGAGACGCCATGGAAAATATGACAGTAACGTGTTTATTTAACCTGCTTGTGTGAGACGTGGCTGGCATCACAATGCTCTGTGGTGCAAATTACTAAACAGAACAGATTATTTAGCTTTCATGTGGAATTCACGTTTAGAAAATCCCTCTGAAGGGCCTGATTAAAATGTACGGTATGTTTCTCTGGCTATCAAGCCACAGACACCCCAGATGTTAAATTGGTACAACCTCTTTATGTTGTAAGTCCAGGTACTTCAATTGAATTCATTTTTTATTGTCTTTGCTTTTTCTGTTTAGTTCAATTCCGTTTTATTTTAGGCAAAGAATCATAATGACACTTTACTCAAAAAGAGAGTCATGAGATTTCATTATTGTTTTGTTTTTCTTTTTTCATTACAAATTACTGAAGTAACAAAGGGAACATTTGGTCCTTTTCAAATCCTTCCCTAGGATTGGGTTGGAATGATGAGGACCATTCTTGCCAGTCCAAATATCATCTGAAGCTTTTGACACTCCAGTATGTGATAATTGCTTACAGGGTTGTATGCACAGACTGAATGATTTCTAAGGCTTGTAAAAGGCTGAATGTTTTCTAAGGCATATACAAGCCTTAGAAAAGATAAGTTAAAACTTAGGCACTTAGGATTGTGTGTGTTGTGTCTGTATTCCTGGGTTTCAGACAGCCTGTTTTTCTCCACAGTGGAGGAGCTGGCATTGAGTAAGGAGGGCAGTAAGGAGTACTTCTGTGGGGAGGTGACGCTGCCCGTGTACCAGGCCCTGCCTTCTGGAGATGGGTCCAGCATCAGAACCATCGCCCTGGAGACGGAGCAGCCCCCCGAGGTCGAGCTGCACATCTGGGCTGTAGACAAAGGTAAACACATCGACTGGGGGTCACTTCAGAGATGCTGGTATAAAGGAATAGGAGTTAGTTTCCACTTAAACTCCCAGAAGAACCAGGCAAGTGTTTTGACAGGACACCATCTTTTATGGATGGAATTTAATTTAGCAGACGCATTTCTCCAAAGCGACGTAGAACAAAACAGTGCATATCAAGGTCATACAACAAACAACCAAACATGTCAGTAACGCAATAGACTGCCTGGTCTTATAGGGCAAATAACAGAGTAATTGAAGTGGCCTGTGCTTCTGTCACCATATAGCATTTTGTGGCTCACAGTTGAATCTCCCTGCTGCTTACACGGTGAGGGAGAGCGTGTGGGCATACGTGTTCTGCCGTGTAGATATACTATACGTTCATGCTGATTTTATGGATAACTGGCCGAGCTCAGTCGTGTAGCAGCTGCAGAAACGGAATATCGCGGTCGAATAAATTCGCTTTGCAAAGCCGTAAAAGCGGCCGGGCGGGGAGGGGGGGGGGCTAAAAGATGGCGATCCGTTTCACACCGGCGCTCGACAGATTGATGACGGCACGGCCTGTTTCTTTGTCTCCTGCCTCTCTGCGGAATTCCTCGCCTGCCTCTCGGGAGGCTTCAGCATCGCAGAGCCAGGCGTATTTCCCCTGGTCCGATAGCCCACGCGCTGCCCCCTAAGTCCTCCACAAAATGGCCGGGCGGATAGATAAATTCTGATGCAGTCGAGAGTGACATTCTGCCAAGGAGTTTTAGTGCCTCAGGCTGTGGGATTGAGCCAGAGGCTTTGACATAAACTAGTTGTCTCATGATTACTGATTTTTCAGACAAAGCACAGTGAAATGTAGTGATCATTAAAGAATTATGTGCAGGTGTATTTATTCCCCTCCTTCTGGCAAATTCCACTGCTTTACTCGTAGTTGCAAAGCAAGCCTCTGAAACACCCTGCAGCCATGTACGGGCAAGAGTGTGTAATGATGAACACACAAATTATACACAAGTGATAATGAACATGCAAGTTTTTACACCACCAAATGTGTATATGCAGGTGTGCTGCGAAGCTTCCGTATTGAGAAGATCTCCACCAAGGACTTCCTGAAACGCAGTGACTTCAAGCCACTGACCCGAACTACACAGAGTATGTATCAGCACTGTGTGTGTCTGTGCGTCTTTCGCACTCTGAACAGAAGCCGCTATTGACTCTGTATTGTATTGTTGACAGGGACCAACACACCCCCATCCCCTTCCCCCCAAGCTGTAATCTGTCAAAATGCTTTCTATTTATTCTAAAATGTATATTTATTGCATTACTGACAGGCTAAGGTGAGCTGACAGTCCGGGGTCAAAGCAGGATTACTGAATTAGCTGCATAACCACAAGTAAAACCAGGAACCATAAAAACTGGAACATAGACTGAAGTAAAAAGGGCTGTTCCAGGTTTTGCAATAACTCAATAATCCTGCTTTGTGAAATACCCCTTTTTTCTGCAACCATGCCTGATCAGATATTCTAATGGGCTTGTGGTTTGTGGTGTGTGTTTTTGCGTGTGTGGTTTGTGGTGTGTGTTTTTGTGCGTGTGGTTTGTGGTGACAGGCCGGTGGAAGATATTCCGTGAGGGCGAGACCCAGATCAGTCAGATGTGTGCGAGCAGGCCATGTCGGACCGAGCTGGAGGACCTGGTGCGGGTTCTGTTTCTGGATAAACCGGAGAAGAGCCACTGCTGAACAGGACTGGGACTGGAAATGGAGGGGTGGAGGGGGGGCGTAGCTCCGTATTTTATGTTATTACTGCAGTAGAACTTCTGCCATACGGACGCTTCGGAAATGGTGGTCAGACAGAGTTCAAAGATTTGAATCCTTTATCGAGTGCAATGCTAATTTAACTGTAGTCTCCTATTTTAAACAGGCTTCTCTCATTTTGTAGCTACAGTATAAAACATATTTAGGTTTAATAACCAGTACTTAGATGAGAAAGATGGCTTCCATTATAATTCTGATTATTTGTTTAATGGTTGTCAACTTTCCAGTGGATTCATCTTTCTCATGACTCGCTTTTGCTGTTAGAAACTGTTTTTTTTTTCTTTTTATATTCTTCATTGATGTCTTTCTCGTGTTGAATTCTAAGCAATAGTGCCAAGATATTACCTGTAGGGAAGAAAACGGCACAGCTCCAATCTCCGTCGATGAAGACAAGTTCATTTCCTGAATCAGCAGTTGTCAGCAATGCAGGAAAATGTATTCTGGGTTCAACTGAGTTGATCTGAACCACAATGTAAGGACTGAACGGCTTTGAATAGACATTCTCAGCCTCTGTCGTCCAAGGTGGGAAACAGACATTTATATTCCAACTAATGTGATTGATTTAAGGAGGCCAGTGTCTGGCTCCCCTAAATCTATCAGACTGCCAATCAGTAGGGGGTCTGATGGTCCAGCTTCCAGAAGCCTGGCCAGGAAACAGTCTATTGTGCTATTAATCAAGTCTCCATGGCTGGACGGGTTTGCCATCGCTCACTGCCGGTCCAGTCTGTAATTGATTGCTATGCTCATCAGTAGCGACGCCACTTTCTTGTAGTTATGACAAGTCGCCTGAAACCATCTGGCCAGCAGACATGGCTGACATTCAGACACATTTTTGAGGCTTCAGTGGTATTAGGACAATCCCAAAATCTTACATCCCCTTTTCTAATTTTGATACTGTTTTGATACTTTTTTTTTTTTGTACGGAAAGTCTGACTCACTTCCATTTGATACTTGCCTTTTTGCATCAGTGATAATAACAGAGAATATAATGGTTCTGTTGGTTTCATGGTTACCCTGTTTGGTTTAAATATCTGTCCATAGTTCTTCTAAGGTTCATGTAGCTGGGGTTTGAGTGTATGCCTTTAGGTGACATGGCCTGAGACCAAACCTTCCTTAGGTTCACTGCAAGGGAAGGGCAAATGAAGACTGAGAGAAAGGATTACGCTCAATGTTTTAACGTAATTCACATTTGTGCTATGAGCTGGGCTCTTTGTTCCTGTGCAGGCCAAGCCTGTCATTGCTGAATCAGCTCTAATCCTGCAGCAAGGGCTTCAAGGAGGGTCCTCTTACATCTGCTATATTCTCTGTTTCTGATGATTCTGCTCAGAAGACAAGGTCTTATCACCTCAATTTTAGGCACTGTTTCTTCCATATTTCTGTGGATCTTACACAATTTTAAATCCATCTCTCAGTCCTTCCTGCTCCTAGTAAAAATTTAATCTTCTTTACTGTGTATTATCATTGACGTTATTGGTGTGCAAAGCCAGGGAGAGTCTTCTTCAGCTGGAAAAATGTGTACATGCCTAAGAGAGAAAAGGGGATCTGAGGGTGAAAGAAAAGTACTTATTTTTTTAAACATCTTGAACAATTTTCCTTTTGTATGCTGAAAAAATTTAGTGTGTCAGAGTTATGTATCTGTTTATGTAAAAACAGAGGAAGCCTGCTATTTAGCCGCATGGAAGCACTATAATGTAATATCTTACTCTGTGTGATCTTGCCTGTTTGCAGTTGACATGTTTTGTATCCTCATGTTCTTTTTTATAGTTATATTTAAAGCTACATATTAATAGCCACAATTGTATGGAGAGAGGCCGATTGAGATATGAATAAGATGATGATGCTGTCAAACTCAGTGAAGTTTTTTTTTTTTTTTTTGACCAGTATGTAAGTTTGAAGAAAATTGAGCTTTGTGGAAGTTGTATCTGTTTTGTTTTTGTTTTTTTTGTGGTGATGCTATATAATGTTCTGGCTGTGTATTTTAATGATGATCCACATTTTTATAATTTTCTTTTGTGAGTCATGAAGACTGTCGCTGTGGCCGCAGTCCTGTTTGATTTTATGGGTCACTCCCATGAAACAAATAAATAAATGCATTGATGCGTTATTAAGAACACATTTTCATCATTGTTAGTGGGGAGGAATATATCCACAAATCAGCTTGACATTTAAAAATGGCCATTCCAAAAATCTGTCTCAAAGATTTAACATTTGTTTTAAACTCAAAGAAACATTAGTGTGCTAAGGTTTCTGTCCTTCCTGATCGGAGATATGCAAATACCCAAAATGGAAGTTGTTGCAAAGAAATAATAATGGCAATCTGAACTCCTTCATTGGTAGCAGACTATTGGAATTGTGGCTGTGTACTATGATCAAGAATTTTCTTTGCATGTTTAATCCCAGATAGCAAGCATCTCCGGGCCAGATCTGCGGCAATTATGGCCCAAAGTCAGCCGGAACCAGCGCAGATCCGTCCCAGAATTGCTTGCTATCTGCAGCATACTGCCATCTTGAAAAAGACCAGTCCCTTAGTTTAAGAGAAAGAAGCAGAGGGACTGCGAGTCGGGGGTCATAATCTTTCCCTTCCGTGCTTTTTTCTGTTTAAGATGCTGAAGCTCATTCCTGCTGCTGGATCTGAGATAAAGGGCTGGAAGGTATGCAGGCTGTGAATAAATCCCAGGCGATGACATCTCACCGTTTTCATGGAGGAATTAAGACCTGAAATGTGTGTCGGGCTCTTGTCGGGCGTGTGTGCCTGTTTGTGTCGTACGTGTTGAAAGGAGCTCGTTCTGTGTATGCTGAGGTGTCATGCTAAGGACCAAGAACCCTCCTTTGTGAAAGATATTTTTCTTATTCGAGCTTTTCAAACTTCTCATTAAGTATTTCTTTTGAAAGTTTGGCTTGTTTTATTCACAAAAAACCTTCATGAAATACATGTTGGCATAATTTAACTAAGGATATCTTAATTTTGTTTTTTTTTTCTGAGGAAATGTGATACTTCTAAGGAAAATTTATTTGTCTAAAGAAACTTGTGATATGAAATATTTCCACATTTTCCTCTCCCTTTTTATTGGAAATGGCCCTACATTATTTCAGAGGGAAAAAATGAGAAAAGTGTTAGAAGTAATATCCAGCTAGCCCTGCCAGATGATCTCACGAGGACCTTGCAAGGTTGTTGACATGTTATTCACCGCAAATGTTGTAGGTACTGACTAAAGAACAAAAACAACGTAGGTTCATTGTGTAATCTTACAGAAGCAGAAGAGAAATGCTTTATGTAATGTAGAAGTGGTATTTTGTTTTTACATTCATGAGCGGCCTGTGCAAGCCTTAACTTTAATTTATTACTGCGTGTTTACCCTGTTGCTGTCAGATGTTTGTATGCAGTGTAACTGTGCCAGCAGATGATACAAGATGATGAATAAAAACTGAATAAATGTCCAGTGTATCTCTGGATCATACCTATGTGTTGGTTTGGACTGGAGTAATGAAAGTTGTTCTGCAGCTCTTTAAAAGGCAAATCATCCACAGCATTTTAAAGGAGGAATTACTTGAAGTAACTTTGCGTGTGTGTGTCTGTGTGCAAGTGCGGGCGTGCACGCATGTGGGCATGCGTGACTACAGTTATGTACATTTTCATGTGCAAACATCTCAAGAGACCAAGATATGTCTGGTCCATCACTGATGTTTACATTTGATCTTACTTATTCTTCTTCCACTGCGATTTATCAAAGGCTCTAAGCCTATTAAATGATTCCTGAGCCAAGCCACAACACAAGAGCTCAGATGAAGCCCATTACGCAGCTGACAGTGCTGATTTGACTGCACCCTGAAAGGCCCATCACGCAGCTGGACTGAGCCTGATGGATAGCAGACACTTGGGCCCTCGTGCCTCCATTGGAAGAGTGAGCTGACGTCTACATTCCTGACATTGGAATCCCGCGGAATGGAATCAAAAGGGCTTGGCTGGTGGCAAGAAGGGGAAAGAAAGGCCTTGAAAAGTCTTGGAAATTGGCTACTTTTTAAAAGCCCTAAGCACTGTTGAAGGAAACAATACCTTCTGGAGCTGGCCTGCCTGCTTCTCACCACACCGGTATCTGGTTGTTGATAGTGCTCTGAATCCAGTCTCCTGCTCCTGATCTCCATATTGATTATGATTATGTTAGGTATTGATTATGTCATCACTCAGACAGTGCACTGGGGACAGCCCTTTGCAGGGTGGGGGAGGGAATGTACACATACAGTACGCACACCTGCCATTTTGGCTCTAAATACAGTACACAGCACCAATGGGCTTAATTATACAATTTCTATAACTTCTATTGTATTTAAAGTCCTTTTTAATTCAATACAGTACCTTGCTCATATAGCTTATCTCAATAGAAACACAGATGCTTACCTTCTCATTCCAAAAACATCTACTATTATCTTTATTTATTTATTTTTGTTAGACTGAAAGGTCCATTAGAACAACAATGATAAAACATTAAATTGATTTAATTGATGCAGGTAGGTAGGTCCCACCTGTTAATGCAGCTGTGTCTCTGATTATTGAGAAGGTAAAATATTGCTACAAATGTTCTATTGAAAATGCTTCATATTTATCATATGAATCAGTGCGCTATTGTGACAAATCAAAAACAAACCGGCTCACAGATTCAATGTAATTGAATTTAAGCTAAAATTTGCTTTTAGTTTAATGGTCACTAAGGACCAGTTGAATGAAATCATGTGTCTTTTAATGCATTCTTGAATCCTTCTAAAGAGAGGGTATGACAGAGTGTGGTGCAGGCTCCCAAGTAGCACTGCTCCAGTTTACTGCCTCTCAGGTCCACTGATATAAAATATATTTAATAATATTTTGTATGTCTGTAATCTGAAAGTGATGTTAGGATGGTTATGCGGGTACTTTAAGCATTATTTTATTTTTCCAGGGATTAGAATTAGCGATTAGGAAATTACTGTTGATTCCCTGTCCACTCAAAGACATCCTCCCTACAAACTCTTACACTGTAACCCTTCAGAGTCAGAGTATAAGTAATAATGTTTTCCATTAACCTTAAATGGCAAAAGTGAACAAGATACACCTTATTCAAAATAGAGATGTGAAGAGATTGCTTGTATTCCGACTCAGAGGTACTTTTCTGAGACATACATCTACAAAAAGACTTTGGGTACTGAATAGTGCACACAAACACGCAAGTGAAATATTCTCAAGAAGCAAGATAACACTTGCAGTAATGTAATATGTTGAGCAGCTCTCTTTCTCTCCTTGTCCATATACAGAACAGATAATCCAGTTTATCTGACGCCGCAAATTGTCTCCTGTTCCTTAGATATTTCTCAGATGAGGTCATTGGATGTGTCAAGACAGCTGGTGTAAGCCCCTAAATGAAACATCTTCCTCGTTCGAGCCACTTCAATGTTATTTTTCAATTATTGCGGTAGCTGAGATTTCCTTTGGTGTCGAGTGACAATTGTGTGTAGTTTTTGTTCCCCTCTTCCCCCACTTTCAAGATCTCCCAATGTCGTTGTATGTTGGTGTCGTTGCTGAGCAGAAGAAGGTCGGTCTTGTAAAATGTTTATAGATGGAACGGCATAGAATTAGTGTGCAGACAGCTAGGACATACAATTATAGCATTACCATCAGGTCGGGTTGTACAGCCGTAAAAGCGATATGTACTTTCTTTATTTCTATTATTAGCTACATTTCAAAGGACAACGTTGAGCATGTCAAGTCTTAAACCCGGAGTTTTAGAACAATTAGTGAAATAACATTACAGTTAACTTGGGTCGTCAAGGAAACAGTCGTTTATTTGTTTACTCTCTGGTTTGGTGTGGACTGCCGAGTCGAGGACGTTTTCAGATTAACGGACGTTCCGAGACTTCTCTGCTCGGCTCGGCTGTTTGGTGGAGACTGAGTTTAAGGGGGCGTATTTATTTCTGTGGCACAGTGGAATGAATTTATGGTGAATATTGAGTATTTAAGCATAATTTTAAAGATGTTACACAAATTCTGTTTAATGCTACCATACGAGGTATCACACTCAATTGAGCTGTCTGCCAGCAAGAGAGAAGCAACAGGTGCATGTTCGCTGAAATCAGGAGAAATGAAAAGGGGATGATAAACCGAAAACATCATAACTGTGCTTACCTCATCCTGCAAACAGCAGGTGATAGAGGGCCAGTTTAGCATCTGGAGCGTTTTATTAGCCTATCCACTGACTTTGCACAACCCCCACAAATGTGAATCACAATCGGAGCAAAGGATTATAGATTTTTATACAATTTTGGTTCCCATCTATCTTCCCTGCTCAATTTCAAATACCCATTTGTAGTATTGTAGGGCGGCCCTGTTGCTGAAACCTCGTCAAATTTGGCGCGCGCATTAGCATTCACATACTCAAAATCGCCTTGAGTTAAAATACAATGGGTAAGATTTTTGTGTTAAAACATTGTTACAAGACCACTGTAAATCCCTTCCTATAGTTGAAAAAGTCTCACTGACATGTTGACTCATCCTCTGCCTGTGTTTATTGTCCTTAAATCCTGGTCAAAATATACAGTTGACAGGCCGTCACTCACTAAAACATTTGTACAGCCGTACAATAATTTGGTTGAAAATTGGTTCTAATTGCCACAGCCAATGGGGGCTTATTCTGATTGTTCGCCTGTAGCTGCCCAAATTGCACTCATAGACTGTAGATTGCACTCCAGACAAGCTATCACTGAAACTCTGTATATTATTGCTTATTATCCAGACGAAGGCTTCATATCTAGTTATAAAACAATACCAGTTCACTATCGCCAGTAACAAGCAAATTAGCCATAGTTAGCTCGACGAATTGACAAATATCCACCACGTCAATACGAACATAGTTGCGAGCATAGTTGCACAAGCCTGGTGCGTGGTTAGCTAAACCTTTATTTGTCTCAAACTGTAAATTGCAGTTGCATCGTTTGTGGTACACTATCATATCTTATATAGCCAGCTAGTTCCATGGCCAAATAAGTCGCTTGCTCATTATATAGTTGGATAGCTAAAGTGAAAACGTCAAAAGACAAAACATATAAATAGTGTTGTGCAGCACACTAAAGTCAACATTTCATAAAGTCACCTGTTTGGCGAACATTTTCTTACTAGAATACTAAGAAAAGACAGTCGCGTTTGCCACTGTCAACTTTCCAACAGTGCCTGTTGTGGTTTGAAGGTGTTTTTTGCTGCAATTCCTCTCTTGACCGTTAGTAGTCCGAAATTACCTATTGTACCTTTAAATTCATGATCCACCATCTGAGCTGCTGTGAATCGTTGTATTGCTCTATGGCTGATTATGTGTTACCACATGGGACCCCTGGCCACAATCCACATTGGTGCAGCCAGAATTTGCCCCCCCCCCCTTCCCCCTTCCCCCTCATGGAGCATTTCAGTGCATTGAGAAGAATTACTTCAGCTACAGGAGATGGAAAAATCACACATGTTTTTTGACTGCAGTCAGTGTCTGCGTATCGCACCCCCCTACTGTACGTCTCTAACACGGCCTGCCTTGTGGTCAGCGTGGTGTCGGATCTCCTCCGCTTTAGACTATCAGCCGGCTGGCTGCCCTGTCCCACACACAGCAGCTCCAGTGTTGAAATGTAGCCAGTGACCTCCATCAGGATGGCTGTGAATCGCTAATTGAAAGTGCTGTGGTGTGCACAATTTCTCCATAAACAGATAAACACAGGTCAGTTCCCCATGTCCGTGACTAACCTACTTATACTGCACTTTCTGTGGTGCTTTGATAGCGGAACTGGTGGCTGCTCACTGCTGCCTGTGCTGCCACCTTTTTTGTTCTATTGACGAAGGAAGGATTGAGAGCAAGGGGTGAGAGCCTGGCTAGCAGTTATTCAATTACAGATCTCACAGCAATGCTGGTAGACAGCCTTTGGTTCAGAAGACCAAAGCGGCACTTTAATCATGAGCAGCACACAAAGGCCCACTGTAATGAGTATTGGATGGGTGGCTGTCTCCCTTGTCATTTCTGAACCAACAGGGGAGGAGGAGGGGGGAGGGGGGTTTATATGGAATTATAACTCTGGACTCAATATTCTGTCCAATGTCCTTTTCATAGTCCTTATCTCTGTGCTGTGAATCGACAGGGGTTTCAATGCACCTAATTAAATGTAAGCATGTTTTATCATTCAGAGGGAAGACACCCCCCCCCCCCCCCGCCATTCAGAAAAGCTAGGACCACTGTTTTCAGCGGGTTCATATCTGATCTGAAATTTATATATCTGTGAGTCATTGCATGTCATTGTTTCCATTGTATTTTGAAATGCCTGTCACCCCCTCCATTCTTCCTTTCATTTCTTCCCTCTTTCTTACCCCTCCCAAAAAACAAAAAAGGAACAAGTACCTCTTTGTCAACAGAATATGTTGTATAAAACACGGGGAATTACTCAGCACTGATAAGTATTTGGAGATTGAGCACTGGATCTTGATGAACCTGACATTAGATGTTCAAGTAAAAAATTTAATTAACATCAGCTGTCACTCTTACCCACAGACTGATTCTCATCAACCATTCCATGCATTTCACCCTCTTACCTGTTCATATCATGTACTCTTGCATAACCATTCTTGTTCATAACAACATAGATAGCTAAACCGAGGAATAAGATTTAAACTTGGTTGAGAAAAGGCCATGGTTTGGTGAATTCTGTGACTGTGATACAATTAATTGACAATGCGGCACATGCAATACCTTGATACGCAGCTAGCTAGCGGCCACATCCATGTTACACAATAAATTGGAGTTGTCAAGCACAAGATCCTAGACGATCAGTTGAGAGGACTGTTGAGCCATGCTGTAAAAGCCAGCTATGTCAGCTTGACAGCCTCGAAAATTGAGCTGGTCAAGCTGGCCGTAAAGAGGTCTAGCTGGGTATGAGCTGGTCAACCAGCTACCAGCTGTTTCAAAACCTAGGTTGGGATGTTTTTGGTTTGGTTGTGAAATGCTAAGGCACTGCTAGAGAATGATTTGGTGGCTAAATTAGAGACATGGGGCTTAGTTGGCAGTTTCTGAGGTTGGCAGACAAAGACACCCAGCACACTATGACTGGTACAGAACAGACTCTTCCACACAGTTACATAACCGGCACCTGGGCAACTAATTGCAATTATAATTATAGATTTAAAGGTTTTTGGTTTGGTTGAATAGATACTAGAAATATAGTATCTGGAGCTGTTCTAATTTGGTGTTTACTGTTTGGTAATTTGCAGTAACTCTCCCACATTTTCTGACAATGGATCTTTTGGGCCTACTGTTGGCCTTTAGCCTGCATCATGCTGAAGAATAGCAACTAAATAGCTCTTTCAAAACCGAGTACCAGATACTGTACCGAATTGTTTTAGATTTTTTATAGGCTTTACTGAAGCCTAGGAAATAATACTTAAAAATACTCTCAAAAAGTACAAGCCTCGCCTTCGGGTCCTCCTGGTTGGCTCAATTGCACCAGGCAACAACTGTATAGCCTGGTTTTCAACGTATAGCCGTGGGTCTAGAGATGTCTAGATATCTAGCCATTCAGGTGAAAATACAGCTATATTTGGTTGAAAAGTGAAACTCTTCTAGCCGACTAGGATGTACGTAGGCTTTATCCAGGTGAAACCTGAGCTAAATTGGGGCTAAATTAATGTGTTTGTATCAAAATGTCTCTCATTTCCAGATTTCCAGCCCTCTAGACATTTAGGTTACATCTTTTGCTCACCTGGATAGTATACCTTCATATTTGTGTATTTGTGTGTGTGTGTGTGGGTGGATGTTTCAGTCTCTTAGCTTTTAAAATCTAATTAGCAAGCTGAGTGTTTTTGCTTTCAATGAACAAGGTGGGAGCAGCTGTGGAACCCAATGCCTCCGCTCTGTTTTCCCACGTGGAGCAGCCAGCCGACATTCTTTCTTAGTGAAGCAGAGTGGACAGGCAGCACAAGCTGTTCATTACAGCGCCGAAAAGCGTGGTGCTGTCCCTGAACTCATATCAAATTCAGCCGCTTGTGATGCAAAGGAAGATGGAGGGGGTGGTGGGGAAGAGAGCTAAATCTCAAGGCTTTAGTGAAGCCTGAAGTTTGAATCTAACTTGGCTCCCTGACTGACCGCAAATTACAAACCTGATACTAATTGTGGATTTATTACTTGTCAGGTGGCTATTCGTTCTACCCCAAAATGAACCTGGCTGCTTTCCAAAAATGAATGGATTAATCAAATGTTTGTTCCAGTCTAGTCCAACGGCTGAAGAAGTGCCTGCAGTCAACTGGGCCTGTGTACAGTACATTTTGGTAGGTACTTCCTTATCAATGCATCTTCCATGTTAAGGTAATTCAAGTTAGATGTTCCTTAAATCTGGACAAGTAAATTGTTCCACATCTGCCTTTTACCATTTACCCAGGCCTGTAAAAGACAGTTTTGTATGGTCAGTCTCTGTGAACCAGCAGTAAATTGGGATTGGTCATGGGTGTGGGAACTAGTGAGAGACACTTCTATGGATATAGGGTTCGCCACGCCATTTTGTGCAACACAGATTCCTCATGTATGAGTGCAGAACAAGTTCTGGTTTTGGAAGGCCAATACTGAAATGAGTACCTTTGTGAGAATTAAAGTAAAAAAAAAAACAGACCCTCAATTCATTGCTTCACCAGATTGCTTGTCATTAATTTTAAAAATATAAGTGCTTTTATGAGAACATAACATTTCTACTTCAATGGGTCTGTTAGTTCATACCATGCTGGAGTGTTTGCTGACCTGCTAGAGTGAATATCCTAAGAAATACCTGATAACACTTCCCTTTTGCCCCACAGACTTTGCATACTATAGAGACTGTTGTGGGGGAAAGTTTCTGAGATACTCAAACCTACAATCATTCCATGGTCAAAGTTACTTAGATCACAAACCAGTTTTTCAGACCTTTTATGCATTTAGTTACTGCCACATGATTGGCTGATGAAATATTTGTGTACAGGTCTACCTAATAAATTGCTCACTGTGTGTAAGTCTGCTTATAATGATTAATCTGCTTCCTCAAAATCTTTTGAAATGTTTTACTCGGCGGCAAGAAATAAAAATGAATACATATAAAGTATAATCCTTTGAATTATTGAGCATATGTGTGTTTACATTAATAAAGCAGAATGTCATCACAGTTTATATTGTTTCATAATATTTCCTGTGATATTTACTGTTAATTGGTTATAATGACAGTCACATTTCAACATGTCAATTCATATGGTCATTAGGCAGGCATTTTTAAACTTTGTAGGAAGAAAAAAACATTTTCTTTTCACCCTTTCAAGCGTTCCCGCAGAGAGATGTGTGGAGGTGTTGGCATGACAGGCATTGATTCCAGTCAAGTGAAAAATCTGGAGATGTTCCAAGGCTTGTTTTCGCCTTGTCCCAACCCTCCACCCCCCAAAAAAGCCTTTTGGGCAGGATTAAACAATGACAAATTCTAAATTAATTAACATAGCTGCCAATGTTCACTAAACCAACAATGGACTTTTACAGCACTTGTCAAAGCTAACAAGTTCTAGTTTATCAAATCTTTATATAATGGGCCACTCACTGACCTGCATCTTTTATCTAAACCCAAATATTAATTCAGACACATTCAGAAGATCAAACAGAGCAGCATCCTGTATAAAATGGTTTTCAACTGATTAACTAACAAACTGATTCGAAATTATGGAAATGCAGTGCCTTCAAAAACAGCTAAAATTAAATTCAAGTCAATACAAAATTCCACAATGTTGAAATTACTAAGGTTTTGTGTTTACTACCTCTTTCACTTTGTGTTTACTACCTCTTTCACTCACTGCATTTGCATCGATGTAAAACTATATATTGAAATAAATTAACCATTTATTTAATAATTAACTTAACACTGTATGTATTCTTGTTCTTTTTTTAGATTTATTTATCCTTTATATACTGGATTTTGGTTAGCACCACTGAGATTGAACATTATTTGAAAGGTAGCCAGGCCAAACTGTTTCAGTATAAACAATCACAGAGCATAACAACTGTACATCACAGTACATAACAAAGCAACAATGAAACAGAATGGTTTAATGATGATTTCTGACCATTCACTTCATGGAATGGAAAATCAAAACGCAGACTTATGCACTTGAAAAACATACAAACTGCATGGTATCATGATAAGGAGGCCTCCCGCTGAAATATGTAATCCTTAAGCCTTTTGGGACTGCAGACTCGCCGATCTTTCACTGCCCAGTAAGCAAGTTCTTGGCTTCAGTGTACCTCAGCATTTTTGGACCCTCAAAGGAAGTACGCTGAATAACGTTTTAACTGAAAACTGAAGCTATGTTTTCTATCAGAGACATCATACTCCAAAAGGTCTATGAGACAGTGTGACAAACTCTATGGAAGCAGGTGTAATGAGCTTATACTCTGATACAAGGTTTTCAAGGCATTACACATTAACGTTATTTAGACTGGAACTTATTACACATTATGTTGTTTTTTTTTTATTTTACTGGAAAAGGTGGTTTCAGCTGTTAATGCAGTGTTGGCTGCCTGTTCCACTTCTGAAAGCCAGTAAAGTTTTGCAAATGCACCAAAATCCCAGTAGCCGTTAGATTCCCCATATTTAAGCTTTAATTATCCTTGGAATATTTTGTCACTGAGACGGGCAAATGGCGGGACTCCTCCACACTGTCCTGGTCTGGTGTGATACACTGCGTGCGCACGCATGTGAGTGGTAATGTTTACACAGTGCTTCTTGATATCTGAAGACGGGTATCGTTTTCCTTTTGCTGAGACATGCTGTACATTCACCATGGCC
This sequence comes from Conger conger, assembly GCF_963514075.1. NCBI lineage: Eukaryota > Metazoa > Chordata > Actinopteri > Anguilliformes > Congridae > Conger > Conger conger. The sequence continues at coordinate 13,517,516 of NC_083762.1, read as the reverse complement.
TAATGTACCGTAGCCTCTCACACGGCCTTCATGTCATGTTTTCAGTGTAAAGACAGCTCAGGTCCATTTTGAAATAAGGGGAGTGAGGTCATATCTTCAAGTTACATCAGCAAAGAGCCCCCCACCCCCCACCGCCAAACCAGTGATATATGCCAGTACAGAGACCTTGGAATGTGGATGGTCTTATGGGTGTTTACCAGTATAACACTGACTTACAGAGCAAGAGTCAGTATAAAGATGTATCTGTTCTAACAATTAATGTGTTATACGATTATGGAAAATGTAATGTATGGAAATGTATTATTTCCCCCTACTCTGTCACTTCCATACTCACACTACTGAATTAACCAATTGTGCTTACACTTTTTATTTTGTCTTTATTGACTTATTTAGCTCATATTTTCCACATCTCGGATGACAGAGAACGACAAACAAACAGCCGTGCAAAGTTTCTTTGCATTTGCGAAAAAATAAGGTTCCCGTAGAAAATGTTTTCCTGAGCCCAGTTCCAGACATGTTAATTTTCTCAACCTCCTCGTGGGGAACAGTGTCTTTCAATCTGGCCTAGCTGCAAGCTACATCGCTTGGATGCTTGTTCAAAGCATGCTTTTCCTCCATTTCTGTCAAGGCTGATATTTTTCATTTACAGTTCATCTATTCATTGACTTCTACCTACAATTATACAAAGTGGACATAGTGGTTTGTAATATTGCCTCGAAATGCAAGATTCTTTTCCTCAATCCCCATTGTCTACAATGCCCTTGAAGTTATTCCAAGCAGATGAGCATAAGAATCCTTCAGAGTTTAATGTTGCATTCAGTGCCTTTCTGTAATTACTGGAGATTTCTTTCATTAGTGCGTGTACATTTGGATGAAAGGGCATGTTGCAACCATTAACACTGGAACGTCAGACTCTGTGTTTTCATTTGGCACCAAACACACAAAGGATGTAGGAACAACAGACATTGACCAGCCATATCTTTTATCAAGGAAATTATTAAGTTGTCAATTTTTTTTTTAATGCTAACTTCAATTTCATACTGAATTTTATCCAAAGGATAAACAGACTGCCATAACACAAGGTTTCCACATAAATGCATATAAATAAATAAATTGATTAATAAATAAACAAATGCCACAGCTTTGTCTTCGCAAGTTCAAACAATGCAGTCAGGTCAGTCATGGAGTGTTTCACGGTTAACAAGATGAGGATGCAGGGCATTATGCAGTCTGATCTGTGTGTGTCACTGGTGTCTGCATTCTGTGTGTGTGTCACTGGTGTCTGCATTCTGTGTGTGTATCACTGGTGTCTGCATTCTGTGTGTGTGTCACTGGTGTCTGCATTCTGTGTGTGTGTCACTGGTGTCTGCGTTCTCTGTGTGTGTCGCTGGTATCTGTGTTCTCTGTGTGTGTCACTGGTATCTGTGTTCTGTGTGTGTTTGTGTGTGTGTGTGTTTCTGGTGTCTGCGTTCTTCTGTGTGTGTTGCTGGTGTCTGTGTTCTGTGTGTGTGTCACTGGTATCTGTGTTCTGTGTGTGTGTCACTGGTATCTGTGTTCTGTTTGTGTGTCACTGGTATCTGTGTTCTGTGTGTGTGTGTGTGTGTGTGTGTGTGTGTGTGTGTGTGTTTCTGGTGTCTGCATTCTTCTGTGTGTGTTGCTGGTGTCTGTGTTCTGTGTGTGTGCCACTGGTATCTGTGTTCTCTGTGTGTGTCACTGGTATCTGTGTTCTCTGTGTGTGTCACTGGTATCTGTGTTCGGTGTGTGTGTTGCTGGTGTTTGTGTTCTGTGTGTGTGTCACTGGTATCTGTGTTCTCTGTGTGTGTCACTGGTATCTGTGTTCTCTGTGTGTGTCGTTGGTATCTGTGTTCTTTGTATGTGTCGCTGGTGTCTGTGTTCTGTGTGTGTGTGTGTGTCGCTGGTGTCTGTGTTCTCTGTGTGTGTCGCTGGTGTCTGTGTTCTGTGTGTGTGTGTGTCATTGGTGTCTGTATTCTCTGTGTGTGTGTCGCTGGTGTCTGCATTCTCTGTGTGTCACTGGTGTCTGCGTTCTCTCACTCCAGTGCTGAGTGAATCTGACATATTAGTGATCTCCCGTCACATGGAGTGTGAAGAGGGCTGACCAGAGCCCTCCAGTCGAGGCTTTCTCAGTTCAGACTGCAGACCTCATTAGCTGCTCGCTCTGCAAGCATACTGTTCTAACAGGCCACGCAGATGGGCTTAAATAACTGCAACTGCCAGTCAGACGACTCCCCCAGTGAGATTCCCCAGGAGGCCCTGCTAATTAATCTACCCCACTGCAGCACTGTACCAGACCCTTTCATCTGCTCTATTGACAGATTCACTTATTTCTCAAGAAAATATTTTCCTCCTGTCAAACTAGTTTTTAGGGCTATTCATTTTCATGCACCTAACGATCAGACACATTACAATACATTAATGGCATTTGGCAGACGCTCTTATCCAAAGCGACGTACACTTGATTAGACTAAGCAGGAGACAATTCTGCCCTGGAGCAATGTTGGGTTAAGGGCCTTGCTCAGGGGCCCAATGGCTGTTCGGATCTACACCGGGGATCGAACCACCGACCTTGCGGGTCCCAGTCATGTAACTTAACCACTACGCTACAGGTCGCCCCGACACAAAATGCTTACGTTCTCTACATGTTATGAAGGCAGTGTGTCACAGGACTGAGTTTCCATTGTGTAGTTCACAGCTGGCTGGACTTAAACATTGTAAGCGTGGCAATTGCAGTGGTCAGACAGATTCGTTCAAAAGAGTGAGCTTTGACCATGGGGCAGTGGTGCTGTTGAGCCCTGATTCACAGAGGCAGCCGGCAGCCAATTCAATCCCATTCTGCTCAATTTGTTTGGTACAAAGATGCTTTACAGAGAAAGAGGAGGAAAATTGGGCAGAAACCTGGGTCTAAATGCCGAAAAAACAAGCAAGTAAAATCACCTCAGTGAGGAGGACATTTCAGGAGGAGATACAGACAGGGAAAGTCATCCTCCACTCACCGTAAAGGTAAAGGAGGAATGGATGGTAACAGAAGAGTCAAGCATCCACTCCAAACCTGGGTCAAATATGTAATTGTTTTGGATTCAAATACTTTTCTGTGCTCAGTTCATCTTGCCTGGCGCAATTGAGCCACCAGAAGGATGAGTTTTGAACTTTATGAGAGTATTACATGGGTTCCATAGGCACCAGACAAGCTCATCCTTTGAGCAGCCAACGTCTATGGTAATGCTACTCTCAACAGGCCATGGAGGACCAGCTGAGCAATGCGGCCTGCACTCCTTCCCAGGTAGTACAGATATGTGAGGTGAGGTGATAATAACAATAATTTGTTACATAGCTGACACATCATATGTGGCATCATATGTAACTAAAGTACTAGCCCTTTTTGCAGGTTCTGAACTGTGTAATGGCCACGTCTATTCAGGAGTAGGGATGTGTATCGTTAGGATTTTATTGATACCGATACCAATATCGATACTCCTTATCGGTGCCGGTATTTATCGATACTCTTATTGATACCACGGCGTGTAATTTAGTGTATAAAATAAAGATGGTAAAAGATTCAATTGTTTTTTATTACCACATCATTAAACAACAGCACCTGCCTTTTAAGCCCTTAGCAAGTCAACATGTGCAGTGTGAGGTATGTCAAAAAAACCAGCAGGCAGCTCCATACAGCCTTAAAGGTAACTGTCAATGTGATAATGCTTCAATAGAACAGAAGCTTAACTTAAAATTACAAATGCTTCTCAGAATAGATGAAATAAAAATAAAAACCTAGGGAGATGACCAAAGCCCTTGCCTACATGTTCAACCTAACAGACACATACATGTAAACAGAACAGTGTAGGGGAGGCGCTTCTCCTGACGCATTTAGCCCTAACAGTTTTTGTTAAGGAAAAGCAACATATTTACTTTCTCTGGCAGCAGCCGAGATCGCTCTGGACAGTGACGTCACGCTATACACTCGGATAAAATGGCGCTGCGCATGTTTAAAAAAAGGGTAATTTAATTACTTATTATTTTTAATCCAGCTTTACTGGCAGTCTTAAACCTTTAAGGATGTATATATTGGGAATCAATCTTATAAATTATTAACTTAATCTAGTATTTCACTTCCCCTATAATGATTCATACACTCACCGTGACTTGATGAAGAAGCACTGTCGGAGTCTGCCTGCACAGAGGAGGGCACGATGTTGTTAGCGTCTGCCGGGTTGCTAACTTTAGATGCGTTGTTTAGGCAGTCAAACACGCCGCACTCCTTCAGCTTTATGCTATGTGTAGACTGCAAGTGTTTCATGATGTTGCTGGTGTTACCCCCCTTTGACGCAACTACTTTCTTGCATATATTGCATTGAGCCGAGGATTCATTGAGTTTGATGAAGTGAGCCCATACCTTGGAGCGCTTAGCTCTTACGGCCGACATATTGACTACTAGAGAAAACAACGGGGCGCTGCGTCATAACCTGTCGACGGCGGCAGTGTCATAATTACGCGACGGTTAGGTAGAAACAGTATCGTTTGTCCAGAATCTTTAGCGGTACTTTAGTACCGACCAATTAGGAACCGGTACCAAAAAATACCGGCTATCGGTACACATCCCTATTCAGGAGTCCCACAGGCTGACTCATACTTAGCTTCAATGTCACCAGGTGTAGGAGTGTTTGAGTGGGGAGAGATTCCACTACCCCATTACACAATAGCCAGTCTCTGAAGCTTGCCTGTGGTAGCCGTGTAAGGTGTCCTTTGGCACTGATGGCAGAAACAGGTTTCAGAGGATGGGCGCCCAAAGTGGAGAGAAGAGTTTACAGTTGCAACTGGTCAAGAAAACAACATAAAAGAAAAATTGCTTGGCAATAACTTGTTGTCGACAAAATAATCAAAACAAGCATGGTAAAGCTTGAGGTTGCTATAAATCAAGCCAGACAAAATACATTTGTACTGCCTACCAGTTCCACTGCAAATCCACAGAAAATAGAAATCTGGTCAATGGGAAGAGGGAACATACCGTGATCACCTGTTATTGTACCACACCTGTCCAGGTGAATTTGATACTAATAGCTCACAATGACAGAGCATCTCGTCCAGAGGCACGAGAATCACCTCTGCTACTCTCAAGCACTACTGAATTACTTGAGAAACAAAACAATGATGTCACCCACGCCTCCCAGCAAACACAAGGCAGCAGTATGATCTGGACAGGGTCTTATCCGCATAGCTGTGCTGTGACTACAGTGGATTCCTGGGCATGTTCAATTAACATAGCTCACAGTGCAGGCTGCCACACCTCCCCCTGCTCCATCAGGAATGCTTGTCCACTCTTCCAATCCTGGAGGCGGCTCACTGATACCAGCGTACACCAGCATTAATCCAACTATTATCACAGCTCAGTGACAACGGAAGGACACGTCTTTAAAATTACATTCACCTCTCTTCATTGTCAGTATCACTTATGCAACATCAGCACATCCCAGTACCATAATTTATGTGAATTAATACACCATAATTTATGTGAATTAATGCAGTTGTTTTTCTTCTTTGATATCTGCATGTTGAAATAAATTATGTTAATTGTGGGGTTGTTTTTCCCCCCCATTAATATCACTAATAGTTCAAGAAATGTTCTTTAATTAAAGAAAAAGATATTGGGGAGTAAGCTCTACATGCAGAGGTGTGTGTATTCCTTCATTAAAAATAATAATACATTGCTGATTAGAACCCGACTCAGTGGCTGAAATATGTTCTCTTGATTCTTCATATTGCTCCCTTCACATGAAGAATTTCACGTATTTGTTCAGGATGCGGCTGCCATCTTTTGTATTGTATCAAGTACCTTCAGAACATAGCTTTCCACTCTTGCAAAAATGGCATAATGCTGCCCCCTGGCATATTTCATGTGTATTACATCTCGTATGATGTCCGGTTCCTGTTGAATAATAGTAATGTTGTGTGTTAACATTCGGTAAGCCACGTAACAGCTGCATTGTACTGGAGCCGCTACTGACACTCCCAGGTGTTGGGACAATCAATCTCTGCACTAATTCCAGGGATAATTACACTTTCCATGGTGGCAACTGCTACATTTGGTCCAAGCAACTTGGCTTTGTGGATTAAGGGGCAGTAACCCCAGGAGGAACCAGGGGAAGACTACAGTCAACTGTGCGGATCCCTTTAACATTATTACATATCTGTAACTTTCCAGGTTAAAGATACTGTTCTCCTCATGCTGAAGATGCCTACTGAAAATATAAGATTCTAGAGCCACATGCAGAGGCAAATTCCAACCATACTCTACATAATGTGATTACATGCAATGTGTGCAATGAACACTTACATAAATACTCAAAAATGAAAAGCAGACAAAGAAGCCATTCTTTATTCTTTACACAATGTATTGATTTGAATAATCAGAACAGGCTGCAATGGCACGCTCTCTTCGTTTTAAAGGAATTAAACCTAATAAACCTAATAAAGTGGTCACATATCTCATACAATTGTCATTGACAGGCCACAGATAGGAATATAAAATCATGTTTGATTTTGATTACTGCACACTGTCTCACGGAATTGAAAGCGCGTCGACTCATAATGTATTTATTTAATTTCTTTTATTGCTGTAGAAACAAATATTTACAATTCACCATGTTCCATACAGGTATGTGAATATGAATAACTATAATGAAAAGTTACAAGAAATCATACATTATGTATAGTTTTCACATTGATTCCAAAACTATTCCGTTTATTTACGCGACGTCACAGTACACACAGGAGCTCTATTCTGCGAGCTTTGTTGCAATAAAAGCCCAGGCCCAGTAGCAACGGCAAAACGGAGCAAAAGAAACAGATGATAGACCTTCTTTTCCAGCCTGTAGAGCACGATTAACTAGAGGTACGCATGCTTATACCTATTTTCTCGAACATTGTAACAGTGGGCCTGGCCGCCTTAGACAAAGTGTGTCATCATGGACTAGCAATGTCGCTATAAACTGTCATTAGATAGAAGAACTGTCACGATATCGGAGATTTACGAAAATTGAAATAGTTGGGTGCGATATTTTAGCTCCATCTGCTGGACAGTAAGGAAATTACTGTGCGAAATTACATAGGAGAAGAAAAACTCGTACTGCTAATAACGATTCATAACGAATAATTCAGGAGCTGACAAATAATGTAATAACTGGATCGACCGTGTAATATTAGTGGCTCAAAGATAACTATATTTGTAAGATGTTATGCTCACTGTGATGTCACACAAACGTAAAAAGTATCTATAAAGATGACACCTCAGAGCTATATTGATAGGGTCGGTCTAGTGGCTTATAATGCCAACCAACATTGTGTACACCACTCACGTGATAAACTGAACAGCATTAATTCGCATTATGAAGAAAATGTTGATTAGCAGCGATTTGCCTGATTAATAAGTCAAACTTATATTCACCACGTACCTAATCAATCTATTATTATTTCCTTCTTAAGTCTACGGACCTAGAAACTGCTAGGCAGGTAGCCATGCCCAAGGCCAAAGAGCAGAGCGTAGAAAAGGATCCGTTTTTTTATGATGAAAATGGTAGAAAACAAGACCGTGGAAAAACAAAAGAAAAGTCAAATGAACAAGAGCAGGAGGGAAAAGTCCGACCCCAGCCTTACCAGATCTGCACTCGCCTGTGCCACAGCGGTCAAAACAGGAAACGCGCCACGGAGAGAATTGACAGAGAGAACCAGGTAGGGGCTGGCGTTATTAAAATAGTTTTAAGACCATTGGCACTAGCCGTGTGTCAGGAAGCTGTTTAATTCCGGTGCATCTACAGCAAATAATTATTATAAGTATAAGTACTATTTTATTTACTCAGAAAGCACGAAGTAGCTACAGTACATTCGGCCCTCTATAGCATTCAGGGTATCAAATCTAAATAATTTGATTTTAGCTGGGTAGGCGGTCCACATTTCGTTGCTTTCTAGCGATGCCCGGTGGTTGGGCCGGGCACCCAAGCACTACATGCCAAGCTACATATGAGACGTCTTCCTCCGACTCAGTTGGGAAGTAAAGAGTATCACACGCATGGGGGTCACATGGCTGCATATGTGGAAGAGGGGTTGGTGTGTTTGAGCTGAGCTGTCGCAGCTGGGCAGAGCCCAGACATGCACAATCACCTGGCGTGTGTGTGGGAGGAATGAGAGAATTCTTCTTCTCCTTGCCAGTTCCCACTGACACTGTGGAGGGTGCTCTGGATTCTGTCTTTCCAAATAAGTTTAAATATGCACTCAGTGAGCACTTTAAGATTAAGTATTCTGCTGCCGTAGCCTATTCACTTAGAGACACCTAGTGTTTTCAGAGATAATCTTCTGCATAACACTTTTGTGGTCCATGGTTATTTGCATTTGTGTCATCTTCCTGTCAGCTTTGATCAGTCTGGCCATTCTCCTCTGACCTCTCTCATTAACAAGCCGTTTATGTCTGCAGAACTGCTGCTCATTGGATTTCTTTTGTTTTTTTTGCACCAGTCTTTGTAAACTCTAGAGACTGATATGTGTGAAACTCCTAACCTGTACCGTTGATTAGACTAAGCAGGGAATAATCCCCCTGCAGCAATGCAGGGATAAGGGCCTTGCTCAGAGGCTGTGCAAATATTATCTGATTACCCTGGTGCTTGAACCCCCAACCTTCTGGATCCCAGTCATGTACCTTAGCCACTAGGCTAAAGGCTGGCCTTAGCACTGGACATTGTACTGTGTATGAAGAGTGAGTCTAATGGCGCCTCTCCTTAGGCTATGACGAAGCGCCTGGACAGCACGAAGCCCTCGCGGGGAATGGGAAGACAAGAGCAGCTGGACGACTTTGCTCGACAGGCCCCTTATAGGGGCCTACCTGCCCCAGGTCCCTCAAATCTGACAGTGCCCCCAACAACAGGTATCTATGCACTCCCAGTTCTAGTCATAATATGGTTTTTGTACCACATTGTCAAGATGGCACTTCTGCAAAAAACTGCAACAAAAAAAAGGCTGAGTCAAACTTTCTCACTTAGCAAAAAAGTAATAGAATAGATTTTAAGTCTAAATGTAATACTTGTTTTTTTGCAGTGTGCTTACTGGCTGAAGGGCCAACAAATACCTGCAGTTTAGTATTTTTGCTTTCCACATTTTATTGTTCTCTTTTTGCGTCTAATAACAGTCCTTATGTCTTTGCTTTCTTCCCTCAAAAGTCCACTTTAAGCTGATGATGAGAAATCACTACTCCCGGGTGAAGCTGACCGGAATCCTAGACTGATTCCTGTCTGAGTCCTTCCTGGCACCACCGTGTCTAACCCACACCTGAAAGGCCTCAACCTGAGCCTGCTGACAGGTGCAGCTCAGATTTCGCTGATTACACTTTCTTTTGGAATGCAGTTGGTGGGGGAATTATCATGTTTGTCATTAAAGCTGTTTGCTAAATGAAAAGCTTGTCTTCAGCGAAACAATAATGTGCCCTGCTGCTAACATCGGTCCTCTTAAGTGCACGCGTGCCCAAGGAATGAGTGCTTGGTGCTGTTCACGCCTACTCACAACCTGGAACGCAGAATGAATGCCATAGCGTCAATACCAGCTGTCAAAGCAGCGAGTGTCCTCAGTTAAGCCATTGGCACTCTGCAAAAATAGGCACCTGGGTGGCGGTTCCAGCAGATTATTGCAATGCTTCATGCTTGTATGTCAATGTCGTCGATAGCTTTGCCCATGAGGTATTCAACACCGAACTGAAGTAGAGAGACACATGTAGAAGCAAGTAATGACAGTGTGTACAAAGGTGGATAAGCTCATGAATGCTACTAAATATAAAAAATTGAGAATTAGCATGTATGCATTTGAGGGGTGACACCTTTCTTACTTGGCTACAATTACTATAGTTTTTTTGTATTCCTTCAACACATAATTCCTTTTAAAATAAAGTAGCATCAAAGATATGCCATCAATATCATGTTTTGTCCAGATCATTAAGTAACTAATTTTCGGCTTGTCTGTACTATTTGTTTGTTAATAAAGGTTTTGGGGTATAACTTTAAAGATTATTAATTATTATAATGATTAAACTGAAATAGATGGCCTAATTGTAGTTTTCTGGCTTCATCTGCTGGGAGAAAATGGAACTGCAGTGTTTGATTACTGTCATTGGTATGTGGAAGTGGCATGCTGCTGTATGCTTTCAGCTTTGTGGGTCTTCCTTGTGTTCATAAGAACATATAATCGATGATCATAAATGTTTACCCACAATGCTTGCAATGTTGGAGTGGTGTCAACATGTGAGTTCTGCAGTGTTGCCCTGATTGTTGCTCGTCTTTCTAACTTCTAACTGATGTGTGATCTCGGCAGTTCAGTAAAAGTTAAAGACACTCATCACACTTAAATTTGTTAAATTTGTTGGAAAAGCTATGTCCTGACAAACTGGAACATTCTTTTCTAGCACAGGAATACAATATACTCTTTTTACAGTATCTCATTATTGGGATTGATTTTTCTTTGATGCTTGAAATTAATTAAAATAGTTAAATTCCTCATAACCATCTACCTTGTCCAGTCCAGCTCCAGAAATCAAAAGGTTACAGCATCTTCATATAAGATGAAGATATGATCTTCAATAACCCAACGCGTACTGCATATACTGCTTATGTAACTGTACATGAGAATAGAATAACATGATTTTGTCTGAGGATGTGAATGAATGTCTGAGAAGTCCCTTTAAAATGTGTTAAAATGTCAATTTATTTGAATGAACTTATGACTTGTGAAGACACTCATGCATATTCAACATCCCATAGTATTATAATTACACGTAACAAATAAAGTGTAGGTGGAAATTTGGCCCTATTTAATACACTAATCACACTAGCTGCTGTGAAATTCCCGTAATGCCAATGATGTGATGTCGTGGTAATTAGTAGTAGCGTAGAGACACCACCTTTTGGCCACTGCAGGAAAGACATGCAAGGAAACAAGTGAAAAACAAACCACTTGAAGTTTCACAAGGTTTTTCTGGAATCAGAATTGGCTGCAGGTTAGCTTCGGGAAATCTCGAACACTGTCTTTCACACAATTCCTTCTTTGATGTGGAATATTCTGTATGTGTTACATTTTCTTCAATATCAGAAATATCCCCTTTTGATCAGTGTAGTAATGGTCCATTAGATACTGCAAAGATAAAAACGTGGCTGGCACAAGGTATGGGCCCATCGGCCAGGATGAAGGAGACATGCGAAGGTGTGCATATCCCTACAGTAAGTCCAGGTACTGTATATTTAATACACATGATGGGATCCTTTCTGTGTTTTCATTTCTTGTTTTTCATCAGGTGTTGTATTAAAAATTCTGATCGATATATTGCTTTTTCAACAAGGAACATACCTCCAGTGTACTGCACTTCATGAATGTAGTAAAATACATATTCAAATAGACTATTTTGTGAGATCACTATAATATTTGATACCCTTATTTAATATGAATGTGTTCAATACTATGTCCAAACTTTTTTTTCTTCATCATATTACAAACCTTGCCTGGAAAATCAGCAGCCACTTCAGATCAGTGAAACGGTGAGGGGGACACTTCATCAGTGCCGCGTCTTACCACCCCCGCAACCTCTCAATCCCCGAGGCCCTGGTTGAGTTATTATTTCATGGCATGTGATCAGAATAAGAGCCCTTGCGGAGGGTTTGAGTGACCGTACGTGCCCTTAATTTGGAAAAGACGGAAGAGAGACGTTGCTGCGTGTTGACGCAGTAGTGGGAATTCTACGTCTGGTCGGTGTTTCCCATCTCTCCCCGCCCATCCAGCGTTGACAGCGATGGGTAGGAAGCGGTGTGTCGGTGCGGATTGTTCAAAGATGGCGGCCGGGTGCTGCGGGGTGAAGAAACAGAAGCTGTCGGGGTCCCCCGGGTCAGGGGGCCCTGGCGGGGTGGGGAGTGGGGTAGTAGGGACTGGACACTGCGGATCGGACTTGGGGATCGGTTCTTCCTCGTCTGTGGCGGTAGGGAGTGTGAATCGGGTGAATGGCCTTGGGGGTCCGGGGGGTAGCAGTAGCAGCAACACCAACTCGCTGTCCCCAACTCCGGGAGGCTACAACTCAGCTGCACTCTCTTCGAACCACAGCCCCGGACCAGGCTCGTGTAGCGGGGGCAGGAAGATGGTTGTTTCGGCGGAGATGTGCTGCTTTTGTTTCGACGTACTTTATTGCCATCTGTACGGATACCAGCCCCCACGAACACCTAGGTTTACAAACGATCCTTAGTAAGTAATTTTAGCTGCCTAACGTTAGTTATAACGGCTCAAAAAATGATGCTATTGTTGTCGATTGTTGTCTGTAGTAGCTTACTGGCTGCCTAAATGTCAGATGTATGTGTCAGCCGCCTTATTTAACAATAGGTAGCTAACTAACTCTAGCTAATGTTTGTTTTGGCGGAAAAAAGCAATGCTAACTTGTGATTGCCTGCACGATAACGTTAGCTAGCGAGTTGGAACCTAGGATAGCGTTAGAAACCTGGCTAACGTTTCCTAGCCTACATAAAAAAAGCCTTTTTGAAAGTCTTACAAATCTTGAGAATGTTAACGTTAAGACGTGTCATTTGTCTCAAGATAGTTCCTTTGATGAAAGACAATTACAGAAGTGAAATCCAGAACTTGAAAACATCGATAGTGATGCTGAAGGTATCGAGCAAGATGGGTTAAATGTTTTGTTGCCTCGTAGTGGTCCCCTTGGTAACAAATGAGAACGTTAGCTAGCTAGCCAAGGTTGGCTTCACTGTAGCTCATTTTCGGCTAGCCTCTTAGCATATGAAGAATGTGATTAGACTAACGTTAAATGTCTACAACAACTAATATCGGTTTTCTTGGACAGACGGTGTGTTGTTATTGCTAACTAACTGGCTACTATTTCAAATGCTGTTTGTGATATCGTCTTAAATAAAAGCTACACGTATAACTTAGTTGGCGTACACAATAGTTTAATCAACTCTTGCGCAAAGTTAGCCCAGTAGTGGCTAATGTTCGTTTGTTGTGTGTTGTTTTCAGAAGTGTCTGGGGTGGCTAACGTTAACGGCATAACCGCAATATATATAGGCTAGCCTACAGGCTTGGAATAGTAAACAAAACCATATGTTGAAAGGGACCCAATTTGTTGACAGTGGGAATGCACAACTAACAATTTGGTTAACGTACTGTAATGGAAGAAGTTACACATAGATAAATGATATCTTGTCAGCAATGTTAATTAATAGATGTAACGGTAGCAATGTATTTAGATAACGGTAACTGGCTGCGTCTGCCAAGTATGCCCGCCATAATTTGGCATCTGGATAAAAGGATCAGTCTTGTTAACGTTCCCCTAATATATTCTTTCAATTGGCAAGTGATTTTCATGTTGAGAAATTATGTGAAAAATGGGAAGAAGAACATTAAAAACAGTGTCGGTCAATCTAGCTAACGAATTGCATAGTAATAGTTAGATTTTTAAAGTATATAATACTCTCTGAGTAACGTTACTACAATTAGACTAACAGTGGATTTGGTATTGTAGATAGCTACATTGATTTACATTGAGCGACTACTGGTTAGGCAACGAGGTAGACTAGTGTTACTCGGTTCGTGCTCACCTTAACACAACACCTGCCAGTCGCTTGTGCTTTTATGTACTGTTAAATGTCCTCGCAGAAGGTCAATTGAATTGCTGCATCAAATCCGGCGAGGGATTACAAAGGCACCACTAGCACTCCGCAGTATGCCCGGTGGAGTTGTTCATTCTGAGGATTGACGTTGCGTATATTAGCCCTGTGGCCGGTAGGGACAGAAACCATCGCTAAAATAAGTAAAGCGCGGTCGCCTCAGCCAAAACAATAGATTCATGCACAGTGTCGGCATAAACAAGTTGTAGAGAATTATTTTGGAAAGGTGTGCTGCACAAGCATTTTTGTTGCTCTGTACCTCTATATGCAGCCCATCTGTTATTTAGTCTATCGAACGGGGTAAGGCCGTGCACTGTTTTAAGCTGCCCAGTCAGGGTTGCTCAATGTAGATTTTAATGGCTTTCTCGTTTGAACTGTGTGAAATAATATATTTCAAGGTGGGTGATAAACCTGATGGCAGAGTTTGTTCAAATTTTGTTGCAGTAGCTTCGTATTGCGTCTGTTTTAGTCAAATCAAAAATGACTACAAAAAATGAAGAACATTTTATATTCGAACTTATTCGGATGTGGGATTAATTAAAAACACAGAAGTATACTTGTACTGAAATCGGTTGGGCTAGACTATATGTGGCTACATGTTGGACTGTAAGTCTGTTTTTTAATTTTTAAAGGAATGTTGCCTGCGCTTCACAAGGGAACATGCAAATTCAAAATGTACCAGAACCCTCAGATTGTCTTCTCGCTTAGGGTGTTTCATGCAACAGTCTGTTTCCACCATGCTGGGGCATACTCTTCTACTGGCAGTGTTTGCACCTTCTCAAAAACGCACATCTCTTTATGCAGTGCTGTTTCCTTTCATGAAAGACTCCTGGATTGGATATTATCCTGAAGAACACGCAAGAGCTATTTTGCACAGACAATTAATGGAGTTGTTTCAATGTCTAATGTCTTCATTAGTCACTCAAGGTTCACCGTTTTACAAGCCACTGTGATGTAGAAATATCAGTGTTGTTCTGTTCATTTCTTTAAGCTACCCAGGTAAAGGTGTGATATTTGTCACAGCTGTTCAGCAGAACCAGTCTATTTCTCTTCACTGCAGCAAGACAGAACCTGATCCTGTTCCCTGGAAATATTTCTGTAATGTTGGACCATTTTATGTTATTCTGCTTCAGATTGTGTTTTTATCTTAAATGACTCCGTGCCAAAACCCACTCCTGGTTTCTGTTTAGCTTTGTTTTAAAGTAGTAGACTAATTTTCGAAATTAGGTTTTTTGCAGCTCTGTCCCTGATTGGTTTTGATTTAGTTATCATATCATTCAACATGGGAATAACAGTCTGGCATGTTATCATCATGGCAGAATATGCAGTGCAGGTAGAACTGCACATATGATAGGATTTGTTTTTGGGATTTAAACTTTTTGTCAACTAGGGACACTCATTGGTTGTCAGCTCTTCACGGAATTCCATTATTTTCAGATATAGCAGGGTTCATGGCAACCTTTTTATTAGAAGCAAAATCAATCACGTCATAGGTATTGTTCCACTGTGTAACAAACGATTTCGTTTGTTTTCAACCCGAGCATTTGTTACTCATCTATCAAAAGACTGCTGTCAACTTGATGATGTGCAGTAAAAGGATGTCATTAGTTTTAATCCCACTGAGTGTCACCTCTGCGTTCTCACTTCTAGCCTCACTCTGTGGCATGAGTCAAGCAGTGCACGTTCATAATGTTTTGATGATTTCCTGTGGCATTGTCATAGTTCAGTGCTTTGTTGGTAACGACAGCTATTGCGGTGACTGTGAATATCAGAACGGCATGTTCTGTTTTGTCCGCTGTCAAGTGTTCCTTTTGCTCTTTGGGAAAGGGGAGAAGATCCTGATGTTTCTGTTAGCCTAATGTGAAAAGCCGTGTGCTGTCAGAGTAACTTATAGGCCTACATCCTTTAATGAAGTTTTGTAGTCCACTATCAAACGTTCTGATCACGCAGTATATTTCTGCACATATTTCTATAATTATCATCATATTAACCTGTTTTTTTAAATGTTTCATCAGCTCAGAATTGAGTTGTGCTTACATCTGAATCCATTAGAAAGACTCAAATTTCCTCAGCTTCAGCTGCCTAGAACAGGGACAGGGGTTTCCAAACCCAAATCCTGGGGGACCCCCGTGTGTGCTGGTTTTCATTATAAAAACATTTGTGCTTTGCTTTCTCAAGACGCATTGTGTTGGATTTACAATCTGGTCATTCTGTAGGAAAATGTTGAAAAGCTGAGGCATTGGATATGCCTCCTCCTTGTGTAACATTATCCTGCATTGGTATATGGTATACCTACAATCCAAATACATTGAAATAGTAAACCACTAATTTCAGGCCTTTAATATTTTACCCACAGAAATTCAACAGATTCACAGTAAAAAAAGTGGCGGCTCTCCTAAGCGCCACGATGACCTCTGTTATACACTCACTGGGCACAAAACAAAACAAACAACAAAAGCAAAAAAATCCCTGGTCACCTTCTTTGAACATGTTTGACCGCAAGTCCAAAACCGTGGACCTCTAAGACGCCTGCATTTTCTCTCCCCGTAGTTACATAATTTAATCAGGGCTGGTTGTCATTAAGGACCGCAGTATCATTTCCTGGTGGGTTTGCAGTGACCCTCTCTGCTCCACATTAAGAAGGATGTGTTGCTGCAGCACTTCGCGTGACTCAGTGGGTGGGCAAATACTTTCTCATTGGTCACTGTTTATTTACTGCCTTTGTCCTTTTATATTCCTTACCTTGCTCTTTACCACAGTCTGCACTGAACTTGGGTTCCACATTTCGGACATTTTCTGGAGTTCCTAGCTACGCATTTGGCTACTGTGTGTGAGTGTGAGTGTGTGTACAAGAAGTATTTGGACGGTGACACAAGAAAGCTGGAGTTGGCTCTAGCTGGGGAATTTGCATTTGGAGTCTGTTGCTGTTGTCTCTCAACAAGTGTCAATACATTGATCAGAGACATGGCCAAAACATTGGTTGTGTCAAAATCAACTGGCGTGATGCATTGTTAAGGAGCAAGAGTGTACTGTTGAGCTCGGAAATGGCAAATATCCTGGTAGACCACGGATTGTAGGATTGGCTGCAACATGTCCTAACTTCAATGTGCATTTTCGACTGGCTTCAATTGTAACAGAATTTCTTGGAAATATCATTGCCGTAGCCAGCTAGAGAAAATATTTTCCTACTCATTAAAAGAATAGCTAATACAGTTCCATGGCTCAGCACTTGTATTGACTTGTCCGTGTTAGATCACAGCTAAATTATTACTAAACATCGAAAGTCATTACCATGGTATTCGGGTATTATACTTTTGTCCAAATAAGCAAATGGAGTCCATAAGTATTTGGACAAGGACACAGTTCTTGTTGTTTTGGTTCTGCACTCCAGTGTTTTGGATTCAAAATGAACAATAAGAGGTTAAAGTGCAGAGTGGCAGCTTTAATTTGAGGGTGTTTCTGTTCTATCAGAGGATCCCTTTACTGTAGGAATTACAGCCATTTTTCTACACAATCCCCCAATGTTAGGGGAGTAAACGTAATTGGAAACTTGGCTGTTCAGTTTTTTTGTTGCCAGCTGTGTTTTTTTTCCCTTCATTAGTTAATGCACAAGAAAGCTCACATTAGGTCGAGAGTTGATTCTCTGTCTGGGATTTGCATTTGGAGTCTGTTGCTGTTGTTTTTCTACAAGAAGACCAAATGTGTGTCAGTGCCAGTAAAGCAGACCATTATAAGGCAGAAAGATTACAATATATTACTCAGACACGAGTATGTCAAAATCAAACATTTCATACATTAACAAGCCACAATGTACTGAGCGATGGCAACCTGGTATTCCATGGAAGACTACTGTAGAGGATGAGTGAAGAATGCTTTCAGTTGTGTAGAAAAAAAACCCTTTTCAACTGTCAAACAGATCAAGGACACTCTCCAGGATGTAGTTATAGATGTGTGAAAGACTACCATAAAGAGAAGACTACAACAGCGTGACCTCAGAGGGTTTGCCGCAAGATGCAAACCACTGATATTCCTAGAGAACAAAATGGCTGGGTTAAAGCTGGCTAAAAAAGAGTTCTGGAACAAACTCTTATAGAAATTATAGTAGAGGCTGGTATTAACCTGCACAAAGTGGTGGAAAGAGAGAAATGGAATTGCTCATGATCCAAACCACGCGGGAAACGCGGGGGAGAAACGCACCAGGTTTCGATTCAAACAGACTAAACAAGGAAGGTGTGAAAGCACCCTAAAACACTTTGATTGATTTGAATTGGACCAATAATCATGGAGAAAAGGGCAAAACAACTCTACCTCAGCGTGTTGCGAACACCGCAGACTTCGTGTACGGAATGCCACGACTCTACATTAAACACAACAAAATATTTTTGTCCGGGGTGTAATTCTGTTTCGGCCGGCCACCCAAATACTGTGTCAGTGTATGGGAAACACTGCTGTAATTCCTACACTGATCACTGGTAGGGATGCCAGTACCCTAAAATGAAGTCTGACAGTCTACAGTCTGGCAATTTCACCTCATATTTATCGTTTCACTTAAATATATACAATGTGCCTGAGTACAAGGCAAAACAACAGGCAATCACAAAATCAGAGTCCAAATGCTGCTGCTTTGCCGATTCTGTGTGTATTTTAGCAATACAATACCTTTGCACTTTTGCTGTTCCCTTACAGCAAGGCTTAGAAAGTGTGCTAATTCTGTAACATCTCTTGGGCTGTGACAATGCTGGTTCTGCATTATACACTGTTACTCTGCTGCACAGGTATGAATTTCTCTATATCCTTAGACCTCATTGCCCCCCCCTGCCCCCCCCCCCCCTTGTCAGTTCTATTTGTGTAGTGATTTTGACAGGCACTGACTGCCAAAAAGACACTATGCAGGAAAACTGGGGAAATAGGAAACATGATACCAGGTATTCCTAAGGTATTACATTTTTGTTGGGTAAAGTATGATTTGTGTGTTGACTTTTTTAAAACTTTTTGAACCATATTACATCTGAAAGAGTATTTTGCAAAAGGAATAGATGCGACAGTAGGTTCAGTGTTGGATGTAGGCTAGATGCACATTACGATCATCAGATTAATTTGAAACACAACTTTATTTTATTACCATAGCATCACTTGATTCTGTTTTTTTAATATATTTGTTTTACTTTTAATATAATAAATTGTCTTTTGAAACTTGCAAAAGCACAAGGTGGAACTTCCAAAGAATCACTGAGCCCTCTCTAGGGAAATGGTGTTTGCTCTTTGATTGTGTTCTGGGCGAGGGTGGCCTGTTCACAGTGGAGCCGCATCCTCTCGGTCAGGGTAGCTCGAGGAACACGCTCTCTGCCTGTCATTTAGTCTCCGTGGAAACACGGAGGAGCTCGTCTTTAACGCTGATCATCTGTCACTGGCTACTGTATGTGTGGTGTAGTCTGGAGTTCAGATTGTTCAAAAAGTTAATGGAGAAACGAAAAAAGGTTTTTTCACTTGGGTGTAATTTAGCGCCTGATATTGGCAGGGTGTTCTCATGTCATTCTCGGCCTCATGACATTTTCTTTTTCAAAACATTATTTCTGAAAGAACGGCTGTCAAATCCACCCTTTGAAAAGTTCAACCGCAGCGATAAATTAATAGTCAATATTCAGCACTCGAATTACAAAATACTTTGCTGTAGAATATCCTTCTATTCAGTGAGTGACATGGTGAAGGGTGTTGGGAAGCCGGTCTTAGGAAAGCCGGATGGCCTACTGTGAGAGAAGAAGATAGACACTGAAGCCGGCCTGGTCGCGGTCATGGCTTGGTAATACGTTTCATTTCAATATAAGGTGCGGTATAAGAGGACATTCTAATTTTCAAACTCTGCCGACGCCGTGAATCAATGAAGAATGCCATCTTTGATAAATAATACTTTCATTTATTTGCTGTTATGACACCCTGGGGTTTCAGTTTATTTCCGTCTAGAAATAAACTACATAAATCTGTCAGGTCGTTTCATTAGCAGTGAGCCCAGTCAGCTTCAGACACAGGTAAATAAATCTCTGCTGACAATAGGAATCTCCATATTGACTTTTCTGAGTATCCAATCCCATATTCGCACATAGGGCCTGTGTGATTTCCCACATTCAGGTGGGAGATTCCGTACCCAAGCAGTGGTCTTCCTCTCTGTGTTACCCTCTCTGTCTTTTCTGTTTGAATAAAAGCAAAAGAATACATAATTGTTTTTTATTCAAATACTTTTTTGTGCTCGATTGGTCTTGCCTGGTGCAACCGAGCCAACCGAGAGGACCAGAAGGCAGGGCTTGCACTTTGGGTATTTCCAATACACCAGACAAAGCTCAGTAGGGCGTAGAAAAGTATTTGAAACCAAAACAATTGCGTATTTGACCCATGGTCTGAAAGGAGGGCAGGCCTGTTCATTTCCTTTAACAAACAGGCAGAGGGAGGCCAGATGCTGGGGCCTGTGTCTGGTTGCATAGTGAACAGTGCGGTACAGTACTGTGGTAATGGGTGCTGCTTTCAATGCTTTGTGCCACGCTTGTTCTCCGTTAGATTTATGTCTGCCATTATAACTGGCTCCTGTTTTTGCCAGGGGTTCCTTCTGCAAGATTAAAAGCTATTAATCTTAAAAATGGCATGGCGCTTCTCTGGGATGTCACCTCCTGCACCAAGGGTTGAATTTAATTTGTGCCAGAAATCACAGAGGTTTGACAGCTGTAAAGGTCAGATTGAATGCCTCTCGGCTGATGGATTGTAAAATGAGGGTTCCCTCGTTCTCCAACTCACGCCAACCTTTGTTTTCATATGGGCTCTTGGTATAAGAATTTGGCGATCTTTAGTTGTTGCCAAACCTGTGTGCGCGAGGTCTTCCAGGCACCTGACAAGGTTGAAGAGAGTGCTGTTCGGAGCCTCCCCTTCGCCATATCCATCTGAAGGCCATAACATCAAACTCTTCATGAAGTAGGCAGGTCCCAAATAGCAATTCCTCAAGCGCATGAGGAATAATAATGATAATCATTTCAAAAAGGACATTACGATACCCAAGTAACAAAACACAACCCAATTACATCACCCCGTTTCTGTGATTTGTTTTGCAAATTATAATATTCTATTTTATATATTTTATATTAAATGATGTAAATGGGTTGTGTTCTGTCGCGTCGCAACCAGGTAAAAAAATTACTTGTATTGTAATGTCCTTTTTGAAATTATTTTGGCAAAGGTTTCTAATAGCAGCACCCTCGGTGAATTTAAAGGTTTCTGGTACATTTACATTGTAGGCTCCATTTAACATTACAGTAAACAAATTAATGAAAGAATTACAGTAATACAGTAATTTATTCCAACGATAAACTAGTCACCATACTAAAAATATGTCACACTGTCAGTCTGTAGAAGGAGAAATGTAGAGCAACGTTTTTACCGTTGCTACCAATGTACCGGTGCCCTAGGTCATGTCCTCTCTGATTAAGAGTTATTAGCCTGGATCCCAGGTAAAATCCCTAAAAGTCCTGGTATAGAAGGCAAAGCTCAGCAGCCGATTGGCTGGCAGCGCTGCCCGCGTCATGGCGGCTGATGGCCTCTGACGTTAGAACCACACGGACGCACACGCCAGCACTGACGTCAGCCATCTTGTTGAGTTGGTAGGATTAAAAGCGTTCCCATTTCCCCTTCTCTTATGGAGCCAAGATTAATTCTGGCTTTGTGCATCATGTAGCATCATGTGGCATCGGTGGCACAGGCACTGACATGCTTTGAAAGACTCCTCTCTTTCTTTTTCCTTTATTCTCTCTATCCTCCCTCCCCTCTGCACTCTTTCAAGTCCCTCTCATCCCCAGTTCCGCTGTGAGTCACAAGTGAACTCATTCAGACACAAAGCCTGGAGAACCTTTCCTTCTCTGTTTGGTTGTGTGTTCATGCCGTTTTTGTAGTACATCTGAGTGTAATTGATGTGGGCTCTCATCAGTGACGTGCTTTGTTTCTTGTGCATTGTTAGGGCAGTCTAGGCTCATGACTGCTGTCACTCAGAATGGAGTAGTGCAGTTCCACCATGATGCTAGTCTACCGCTTGCATGCTGTTTGCACTTAACTCCTGATTTTTCTTTTAACAAAGCATACCATGTACTTTTTTTACAACCGTTTAATTTCTCTTCTTGTCAAAGCTATCCTAAAGGTTTCTCTGTGCAGCAGAGCTTTTGACCTCACTAGCACCACTGCTTCTTGCAAATGTTAGTTTACAGCCCTGCAGCTAACGAGAGTTATTCCCACAAGCCCTGCTTATCTGGACAAAATGATGCCTTCTGTCGTTTTTGCAGCAGTCTGTAATACAGCAAATGCAGTCTTTGTTCCTCAGTGTCAATTAAATTGTGCAAATGCGTATGAGCCGATTTAAATGGTGAATGTGGGGTGAGTTTGTGGCTTTTACATTAATCACACTGTGCTTATCGCAGTGTGTCAGCTCTCTGCCTCTAGAAATGGCACGCGTGATTTATTTATTTTTTTCCCCTGTGGTTTTCTGGTATGCTGACAGTGCTTTTTTTATTTTTTATTTTTTCTTGGTTCCAGGCATGCAGATCTAAGGAACTGATGTAGTTATATGCTTAACGCGAAAATATTACTCGACGACATAAGAAAAACATGTTTGTGCCCGCACCGGGAAAGAAAAGTTGGATTCACCGAGTGCAGTGGACGGTGTCTTTGTAAAGGTAGTGAGATGACATGCACCCGTCGCAGTGTGGCTCTATTGTTGATGTGTCTGTGTTTGTTCTGTCTCTCCCTGCAGCCCGCTGTTCGTCACGTGGAAGATAGGACGGGACAAGCGGCTGCGGGGTTGTATAGGTACATTTTCAGCCATGAACCTCCACTCAGGACTCAGGGAATATACGCTAACCAGGTGAGCTCTGCGCCCTTTTCCCCTTCTCGTTCTGTCCTGGTTCTGCTCTGCACACCCTGGCACCAGTGTCCGTGTGCTTGAGCTAGCAGTGGTCTGGTGTTTGGATAGCAGTATTCAAGTGCTTGGGCACCAGTGTTCAGGTTCTTGGGCACCAGTGTTCAGGTTCTTGGCCACTAGTTTTCAGGTTCTTGGGTAGTAGTGTTCAGGTACTTTAGAAACCGTGTTCAGGTACTGAACAGTGTTTAGGTACATGGGCACTATTGTTTTAGATAAATGGGCTGCAGTGTTCAGGTACTTTAGAAACCGTGTTCAGGTACTTTAGAAACAGTGTTTGGGTACATGGGCGCTATCGTTTTAGATAGCTGTGCTGCAGTGTTCAGGTATTTTAAAAACCGTCTTCAGATATTTTAGAAACAGTGTTTAGTTGCTTGGGCACCAGTGTTCTGGTACTTGGGTACTAGTGTTCAGGTGCTTGAGATACAGTGTTTAGATGCCTGTGAAGCGGTGTTCAGGTTTTTATTTAGCGAGAGGTTACATGACTGGTTTACTAGGTGTTTACTAGGTCAACAGGTGAAATCTCTTATTGCTGAGTCCTGCATTGTGTTTATGGAAAAACCTTGTTTCAGAGTTTGAGCACGCTTTCAACACTTTTAATCATCAAGCTGTAAGAACAACCAGCACACACAGTGGGTCCCCAGGACAGAGTGAGACCATCTCTGCCTGATGACACTCTCGCTGTGCAAGTGTGTGTTCAGCTGCTGTAACACAAGAACTCAAAAACAAATACTTTCACTAGTAACTGCTCTGAAACGGGTAGTATAGCCAACTTCAAATAACACTGTTGTGATATCAGTACATTTGAATTGCCTGCTTGGAACACAGCCAGTAAAGCAATTATTTTTGGGCTTCAACAGAAGGGCCAAACCTTGACCCTATTCAGAAAAATGTGATTGCATTCATTTTTATCAAGTTACTTTTGTGTTCTAACTTCTTTTTCAAGGCATTTCAGTTTTTCAAATGCGTCTTATAGGTTATCTCTGCTCACAATAACACATTCAACCTCGTTTAGCTGCAATGTGTGTCCTTTAATATTTACACTTAATCTTACTTCTTTTACCGCATTAATGACATAAATCATATTAATGATACAAAGGTATTAGTATTGAACTGGACCATATGTTGTACACTCCTCCTTTCTACAGACGCTGAACAAATATGTTAGAATCACAATTATCCTTTGGCTGTTGATTGATTCAGTCACATTATCACAGTATTGATATTTACTACATTATATGCATGTTCAGTGTACCCCATTTAGTACATTTAATTTCCATGTTAAATCATTAGTGCACATTTGTTATTCATTACATAACTCTTAATAGCCACTGGAGGACTATGGGCCAATGGACCTTCCCAAGATGAAATGAGACTTAATGGTGATCGAGCAGTGTGATTAGATGTTTGCAATCGAAGTGATATCAGATTTGTCGTTTGAGTTAGTCTTGCCTCTTGCTTCTGTGGTTCAACTAGTGTTTCATGAAGGGCTTATCTATTGCCATTAACTGGCAGAAGCCTGGATCACACACTTTTAATCAAAGCGACCTACAAAAAGTGCATACCAAGGTCATAGAACAACAACAGAACAGGTTGGATAAGGTACAATTGCCATATGATCGGTTGTAATGAACATAAGTCCAGTACACAAGGTAGATGGGGCCAGGCTGTAACTGCCATACTGAGACATCTACAACTTCAACAGCAACTACAAGTAGTATCTGTCTGACTGAAATGTAAGGGGTTTTCTCGATGCTGTGTTCCTTACGGCTCCGCCTGATGAACCTCTCCTCAGGGGTCCGTCTTCCTGTCACTTCAAAGCGGCAGAAATTTACAGTAAAAATATTCTACAGCAACGTCTCTCTCCAAATATAATCCCACGGGTGCCCCTTTAGAGTGGCTGAGGAAAAACCTGTGAAATGAGCTATGTGGGTAGTGTACTGAAGATAAATACATACATTTAAACTGTAAGTGTATAATTCCGGTCAATGATATAATTACAGGTGGTCCAGAAGTGATGTCCGAAAGTGACACATGAGTTCATACTTATGGCAATAGGATTTTTTTATGTTGAGGGTGCAGCTTCCCATGAATTGCAGATGAATATTACCCAAGTCTAAATGTCCTCAGTATTTCTGGGGCCAGGTGTGATTGTTCCAGGTTGGATGAGGTACAATTCACATTTGATCGGTTGCAAAGCCATGAACATAAGACTGGTACAGACGGTAGATGGGCCAAGTCTGTAACTACAATACCGAGACATCTACAACTTCAGGAATTACAGTATCGAGAAACTAATTCAAAAGGCCTAGATTAAGTAACAAGATACAAGGGGCTAAAGGACAGGTGAAACACAATTGACAGTAGATTAGGGGACTCCTGCAGTCTAAACCTGCTCGGGTACTTGTCCATGAGTGGCCCAGGCCAGTAGCCTATCCACAGCCTGTGCAGTGTGC
The DNA here is from genome assembly GCF_963514075.1 of Conger conger. Lineage (NCBI taxonomy): Eukaryota > Metazoa > Chordata > Actinopteri > Anguilliformes > Congridae > Conger > Conger conger. The sequence goes on along the minus strand of NC_083762.1, from coordinate 13,492,413 downwards.
ATGTGAACAGTGTGTGTGACTGAAACACTGAGATCCCTGCTAAAACACGACCCGCACCGGGCGTGTGTGATCAGCCGTTCTCCTGGGTCTTTTCTGGTCCATTCCACAAAGACACTGTAGATTGGACACGAGCTAGGCGTACTTATTTCTTCAATTAAGTTGCAAGGAGAATGTTATTTTTCAAGTCCGTCCGCATGCTGGAAATCTGAAGTCATGTCACCTCTTCACAGCGTCTCAGGTTATTTTACCCAGGAACTGACTAAATATAGCACGTGGCAAGTGCTTACATCAGAACAAAGGTTTTGTGCATAGCCAAATGCTTCAGTGAGTATTATTTTGTTTTACAGGCCCAAGCCTAGATCTAAATTTTAGACTGTTCAAAGGCCTGGATCTTAAGTCAAAAAATGGCGGCCCTACTATACTGTGTTAAGCCAAGGCTTCTTCTTATTAATGTTAAATTAATGTTAAAATGTAATATCATGGGACCAAGATGCTGACACCTTTTAAATGGCATATTATCCTTACCTGGGTAAAGCTAACTGTAAATGGTTAATGTTAAGTTATGCTCTATGTGGTTATGTAATGTCAAAACAAGGTGGTCTGTATGGCTCCCTGTTAAGTATGGAGCTAGCCAGAAATCTCCAGACTGGATCGAACTATCAGTCAGATCAACTTGTCCAAACATTGATGCTTACTAGATCAGGATGAACAAATGAGGTTTTGATATTTATACACCTTGAAATATCACTCCCAATGGTATTGAATGCAGCCTACATTGACTGTTTATTTTGTACAACTGCCAATATTTATTTCAAGCATTACATTTCTGAATGCTAACCCAATCTGTGCATGAAAGGCCGTTTTTATCTCCTGAGATAGCTGTTTTGCTGTAACGTACTCAATCATTTGTGTCGGTGGTATTTTGCTAAACAGCTAGCGTGATTCTTACTATTCTCAAAATAGCCTGGTAATTGGGAGGGGCGGGTTGGTATGCACCTGTTACTCCAAACGATAAATTCTCCACAGTCCACTGACTCTGATAGCTGGGTTTTAAGATTACGAGCCGGCTGCTGGTGTCAGAGAAAGGGCTGAGGTCCAGTCTGGGGCCAGATGGCAGGGAGATGAGTGTGGAGCTGGTGACTGGGTTTCACTGGGAGAACTGTCGATGTCTGTGGCGTGACACATGGCCAATGGGGGGAGAGGGAATAGAGCGTGGAGACTGTAACCATAGCGCTTAATTTTGCTCTGTCCGTTGCCGTGGTCGTCTGCCATTAGCCGAAGCAGGGGCCCATTTTACGGCTAATTAGATTTATGAAATGGATTACCTATGTCTGCCTCAGCCAGAGGACACTCTTTATACATGACCCTCTGTCCTGCCCACCCCCCCCCCCGATTACCTCTGCCATTACGGGTTATTTAGCTGACGCTTTTATCCAAAGCCACTTACAGTTGATTAGACTAAGCAGGAGCAAAGTGGGGATAAGGGCTACAGTGTGGATGGAACCACCGAGCCGAGATGTGACTTAGCCAACGGGCTACAGGCTGCCCATGCCTGCGTGATGCTGTCCCCAGTGGCTGAACTGTATCCTCCAACGGCAGATGATGCCCCATTCAGATGGGTCAGCTGGCTCTCAGGGTGTCAGAAACTGGGCACCCGTGTTCAGAGGGCAGGGCGGGTCGCCATGAAGGCCCCAGACGTCTGGGGCGCGCCGTGCTCCACCGGACTGGTGAAAATGCATCTCCTCCACACACAGCGGCTGGTGATTCCCCAGGCCAGCACGGATAGCATCAGCATTCCTCATGGAGTGCTCGACAGGCCCGGGGCCTTATGCCGGGAGGACCGGGAACCAATGCCTAAAACCCAAAGCACATCTCCAAAAAAAGAAAAAAGAGAGCAAGCCTTGTGGATTTAGAAAACTGTAATTTTTTAAACTGGCGTAAAGAAGGCTGGGGTGTGCACTGCAAGCTGAAAATGAAACCGTGCTATCAGCAATTTGTAGATCTGATGCCCCCCCCCCCCCCCCAGACAAACAGTTATCAATTTGTTCAGCAGAGTAGCTAAATGTGTCCCATTCCACAACAGGATGATCCATAACCACTCATAGTATGTTACACTGAAGAGTAAACTCAATCACAAGGCGTAGGAGAAAAAGGTGAAAATATTCCAGGGATGAACTCCCAGCTGTATTGACAGCAAGCAAGTGTGCCATCACCTCAATTAAAGGGGCAGGTTGCCCAGAAATGAAACAAAGGTATGTTTCCACTTACCCAGGGTAGTATCTGTCCATCCAGGTAGTTTGACTGTAATGTAAGGGGTTTTCTAGATGCTGTGATCCTTACGGCGCCACCTGATGAACCTCACCTCAGGGGTCCGTCTTCCTGTCACTTCAAAGCGGCAGAAATTTACATAAAAATATTCTACAGCAACGTCTCTCTCCAAATATAATCCCACGGGTGCCCCTTTAGAGTGGCTGAGGAAGAACCTGTCAAATGAGCTATGTGGGTAGTGTACTGAATTAAAGATAAATACATACATTTAAAATGTAAGTGTATAATTCCGGTCAATGATATAATTACTGGTGAAGTCTCTGTTTTTCTCGTTCTTCCAAAAGTGACACATGAGTTCATACTTATGACAATAGGATTTTTTTTATATTTAGGGTGCAGCTTCCCATGCATTGCAGATTAATATTGCCCAAGTGTCCTCAGTATTTCAGGGGCCAGGCCACTGTCTGTGTGGGGCAGGATCACTGTCTGTGTGGGGCAGGATCACGGTCTGTGTGGGCGGGATCACTGTCTGTGTGGGGCTGGATCACTGTCTGTGTGTGGGGCAGGATCACTGTCTGTGTGTGGGGCAGGATCACTGTGTGGGTAGGATCACTGTCTGTGTGGGGCAGGATCACTGTCTGTGTGGGGCAGGATCACTGTCTGTGTGGGGCAGGATCACTGTCTGTGTGGGGCAGGATCATGGTCTGTGTGGGCCGGATCACTGTCTGTGTGGGGCAGGATCACTGTCTGTGTGGGGCAGGATCACTGTCTGTGTGGGGCAGGATCACTGTCTGTGTGGGGCAGGATCTGACTGCGTGCCTTGGGTTTCACACGTGGTGTAGAGGAAGCCACTGCTTGTGTTTTTCGAGGGCTGATACCATTGGGAATATTTAGAGAGTAGGTGTGGGTGATTTAATACCAACATGATTCTTATAAATGTCCAACAATGCAATACAAAATTATCATCTCACTCCAAATACCACAGTTCCATTCAAAACTAGGTGCACATTGACAGTTTCTTTCTTTTCTTTTCTTTTTTTTCTTCAAAGATAGTCCAGCGGTAGTCTCTTTTGGAGAAAGAAGACTGCTTAGAGACGACCAACAATGTTGTCTGACACAGTATTATTGAACCTAATGTTAAACACTTTTTGGATTTCTTTTGGAATTCTAAATAATACAGACTGAGAACAGAAGCTCCTCTAAAGAAAATTATTTGCTATCAAGCTGATGTTTCTAAGATTAAACCATCAACATTGATCAGTGTAAAAATGCGATTTAAACAGAAATTTATAATACATTCAGAGTATACACGCTCTCTCTCAAGTTGTTGAGCTATATGGGTCTTTGGGGAATATCTAAAATGGGCCACTATAGGCTATCCATTTCCCTGCTAGTAGAGCCTACTGCTGCGCTCAACTTCCAACCTGGATCTGTTTCTTCATTCATGCTCACTGGGGAAAATGCCCCAGGGAAAAATACCCCAGGTCTCAGATCTTCTCATACAACAGCGCGTTAACCGTCCTGGGACTACAACACGGGAACTGCAGTGCGTTCTGTAATTGGCGGTACGCGTCAGGTGAGATCACGCTGCCTCTGTGAGGGAGAGGGGCTCCGTGTGAACATGCAGGGGTGTAAAAATAGCAGGCAGGCTCTGCCCGCTGTCGCTAGGGACCTGGAGGGAGGCTGGTGAACAGGAGCTGAGCAGCACACTTCACTTTGTCTTCATGTATTTATTTCAGGGGATGCTGGAGAGTCTGTGTGGGAAGTGCCGCGGGCACTGTGCACGCTAAGTCATCCGGCAGGAGCGGGGAAATATCCAGGAGTGTCTCTTCCTTTTGTCGAGCAAACAAAATGGCTAAAATCTCTGGAAAGAAAAAATCAATTTAGGGCCTCCCCTAGCACTACTTGTGAAACTATAGTGGAGTAGAAATGAAGGGGCAATGTATTAGTTTGTGTGCAATTTATGATACAAGCCGCAGATTTTTCTCCCCGGTAGTGTCAAGGAGGATTGTGGCTCTCATATTATAATTCCCGTTCCGGCTGTTTACAAAATGAAGGCTATTTTTTTGCTTCATTAGTGCAGCGGGAGACAGCTCGTCTCTTGAGATGCAGCAAAGATGGATAAAACTGCCTGAGATAGAGATAGCATAGAGATAGCATAATGTTTTTGTAGCTCAGGTATAGATACTGCTTGTGTTTACTATAGCATAATGTTTTTGTAGCTCAGGTATAGATACTGCTTGTGTTTACTATAGCATAATGTTTTTGTAGCTCAGGTATAGATACTGCCTGTGTTTAATATAGCATAATGTTTTTGTAGCTCAGGTATAGATACTGCCTGTGTTTACTATAGCATAATGTTTTTGTAGCTCAGGTATAGATACTGCTTGTGTTTACTATAGCATAATGTTTTTGTAGCTCAGGTATAGATACTGCTTGCGTTTACTATAACGTAATGTTGTCGCTCCAGTATAGACACTGCCCAAGCTTGCTTTACTGTAACATAATCCATATGTAGCAAGTGTTTTCTGGACAGCACTGCCTTTGGTCGCTCCACAGCATCAGTTAGTGATAATTGGTCTCGGCAGTCTGCTGGCGGACGGTAACAGAGTCCACTTCATGCACAGTGTCGGTGTCACTTAGAGCTCATTTGGTGTGGAGTCGTCCGTCCGTCTGCCCACTGTCAACTTTCATTTCTCACATCTCATTGGTAACGTCACAAAATATTAAAATGCAGCTGGAGTTGTCATACATTTTTATCTCCCAGGTTTTCCATGAAATGCCCTCACATGATGGAGTCATTTGGCTTTTTTTTTTTTTCTCACAGGGCAAGCAGCCATTTTGAATTTTGCCATGGACTCATTTTAATTAGTTGACATTTTATAAAGCAAGGCTGCCCAATCATGTGCCAGGCAGGTTTTAATTCCAACCAATCAGTACCCCAGCTGATTTCACTAATTAGCTCCCTTGTGTTTTAATTAAATCAGCAGGTGAAGTGATTATTTGGAATGAAAACCTGCATACTCTTTGCCCTCCACATGATTGGGCACCCCTGATCTAAAGAAATGTGATGCATCAAGTGTTTTGTCTGTATGCAGGACTGGCATTGGTTAGCTTGCGGGGACCCATCTGTATGCAGGACTGACATTGGTTACCTTTGTGGGGACCCGTCTGTATGCAGGACTGGCGTTGGTTACCTCGCAAGGACTTGCATTGGTTACCTCGCAGGGACGTGTCTGTATGCAGGACTGGCGTTGGTTACCTTTGTGAGGACTCGTCTGTATGTAGGACTGGCATTGGTTACCTTGTGGGCACCTGCATTGGTTGCCTCGTGGGGACCAGCATTGGTTACCTCGCAGGGACCTGTCTGTATGCAGGACTTGCATTGGTTACCTCGTGGGCACTTGCATTGGTTACCTCGTGTGGACCTGCATTGGTTACCTTGTGGGGACCTGTCTGTATGCAGGACTGGTATTGGTTACCTTGTGGGGACTTGCATTGGTTACCTCATGGGCACCTGCATCGGTTGCCTTGCGGGGACCTGTGTTTGTGTTGTGGGTGTAAAAATGGCTGCTTTGTCTCCCTGTGTCTGCAGTGCCCTTAAAGACAGCCGCTTTCCCCCCATGACCAGAGACGAGCTCCCCCGGCTGTTCTGCTCTGTGTCTCTGCTCACCAACTTCGAGGACGTTGGTGATTACCTAGACTGGGAGGTAAGTGGCGCTCGGAGGGCTGTGCGTATCCCGTTTATCAGAGGACCACTCTTATGAATGAGGGCACAGACGCCCAACTGTCACAGAGGTGCAAATCAACAGAGAACCTGTCATTGGGGATTGCACACACTCTTTTGCTCCCCGGTTCTTTGGCAGGGGTAAGAAAGGTTTCTACACTACAGGCCTTTGTCAGTGTTTGCAATGAACGTTGGTTGCGTTCAGCTAACTTTGAAGCAAAGAGAGTGGGCAGTCTTCTTTTTCAATGTCAGGGGGTTACTACTTCTTATAAACTGTAAAATTAATATAGGAATTTGCTCCAATCTGCCAGGAGCTAGTTCTGTAGTCTACCTTTTTGAACAAATTTGCATCTCAGGGCTTTCAGTGTTGGGAATTTCTGGTTTCCTAAAATGCCTTACTTTTCTACTCTATTTTTAGGTGGGTGGCAATGAAAAGCTTTTGAAATATAGGCAGTTTGAAGAGTGAGTAATCCCTGAAGTTTCACATTGCTTTAAACTTTTAAAGATGAGGTGAAGATCAGGCTAGTTAATGTGGTGAGAAGTTGAAATGGTATATCACAAGGGTAAGAGGTAGGTAGGTTTCCATCTTAGGTTCATCTTTCCATTTAGGTGAGATTACTTTCAAATTCAAATGTTTTGAGGGAAATTAAATAGGGGAGGTGGGTTTTCCAAGCAACATGTACTGTGTCTTGAAAATATTAAAATATGTATTATGACATTTTAAGCATTTAAATGTTTTAACTGTGTTTAAAAGTAGGCTCGTTATTACATTCCATATGAAATGCAGATATTTATGTGGTGTTCAGCATAATAATGACCATCCTCCAGGGTAGAAAATGTAATTTGTTTTCAGGGGCATTTTTTGCCTGCATCATTTATTTTTATAAATATTAAAATGTGCAAAGGCATGTACTTTTTTTAGTATTATTTTGAGGGGCCATGGCTCCTGGCGTACCATGAAATGAGACAGGCTGTAGTTGAACATTTTCGGTCAATGGGTATATATTACTTTCTCAGTGGTAATTTATTTTATCATCGACTACATTAATTTTTCAGTATCCCTGTCATTAACTGTAGATAATATACCCTGTCAGTCAGACTCGCCCTTATCCCACTGTGTGCTGTTGCAGACTGTCTTCAATGGTGACCTGACAAACAAGGTCTTTAAAAGCGGTTTTATTGATTGATTCTGTGCGGAAAATGTTGACATGATAAAAGTATAAAGATTAAAGCTGAAGGATATCATGAGCCTATAAGTAGAGTAGAACCTAACCAAATGACTGGAGACTTGTTAAACGAAATGTCGGTACTGTGTTTAACTTGAATGTGTGTCTGTAGTTGGTCCGGTCACGGTATTATATTTTTAATAATGTCATAATTGTCCACCATCGGACTAATTCATCAGGGCTCTGATCGAGTAAAGTATAAGTTTTCCACAATGCAATTTTGTCTGGAAAATGAGCATCAGAATAAACGCATGAGAACCTTGGGGGGGGGAAATAAGATAAATAAATGAATCCTTAGAAAATCTTTGACAAACCACCAGTGCTGTTAGTGGAAACTATGGGGCAGGTCAGGACTGGACGCAGAGGGAAGTTGGAAGGAGACTTAACGGCAAACGAGACCCTGATCAGTGCTGGACCTTTTTCCCCTGGAATCAATCTTAAGCATCTGAAGTCTTGCCTGTTTTTCTGAGAAATACGCGGCACACTGGCACAACGTGTGCTTCATTGTGGGCAAACTGACTGGTACATTTAACTAGTCATATTTTATTTATTTGAATCTGCCCATTCAGCTGATGCCCAGGGCAGAACTCTGTGTCCACAGGAGGGAGAGTGTGCATTGTGTTTATATTATAACTGCTCATGGTGCAACTGCTCAATCTGTTTGTGAGAAACCCTAGAATGGAAATTCCTCCAGATTGCTCTCGGAGCGAGGACACCGTTTTATTGCATTTTCTCTCATGGATTGCTATACGGTACCATCTCTTTCCATCCCTAGGTATACTTTCAGTGTTTCACATATAGAAATGAGTCTGGCTGTAAGCTGTGAAACTGAGGTACTGAGTTTAGCTCTAGAGTCACACAGCTTCTATTCCTGGAGGTGTTCTGGCTTAAAGAGAAAGTGCTCTGGCTTGGTATTCCACAGCACCATTGTTGTTATCAGACTATATTAGCTGCACGATTGGTGCTTGCTCAGAAAATATCACTTTGCTGCCATGTACCAATATGAAGACATGGGTTTCATTTTGAGAAAATGCTAATGTTTTAAAATTTCATCCATTTCATTATATCAGTCGCTATGCTATGGATGATGCATTGTATACTCTTCATTTCCGAAAAAGCATTCTTGTGAACATTGTGCCGTTTCTGCAATTTGTGCAGTGGAATTTGTATTCAGGCTGCTGTGAAAAAGGTATCCACATTTTTCCAGCTCGATCATTCCATTCCCAGTATGAATGGATTTGCGTAAGTCCCTGCTTCTGGCCTGAATGGTCTTCTCTGTCTGTCTGTGATATAAAGTACTGGCTTATTAATTACAGCTTTTACAGAATTTAATTAAACACGGCTGACATGCTGCTCTGAGTGCTTCTTTTTATCCTGCGGTTCCAGCAGAGTGAAATCATTCATCTGAAAAGTCCTAGTAATCTAAAAAGTTTAGTAATCTCACAGGCCGGTTCATTATAAACCATTTTCAGCAATTAATCGTGTATATTTTCAGCCTTGGGATTCAAATTTTGTGTTCAAATGTGTGATATATGAACCCTCATATGCGTTTAACATTCGTAATTTATTAGTGTACTAATTGTGTCTTTTCTGTTTTGTCTAAAGAAAGAAAAAAAAGCAACTAACCCACACAGTGCCAGTAACAGGAATACAGAAAAACCTGTTGAAAACAGAAAATGCTTTGAGCCTTTGGATTGAAGAAATTAACGTAATATTGTACTACGTAGGCTAGTGCTATGTTGAATTGCACATTATATTGGAGTGAAGATGAAACCACAATCATTACCAGAACATAATTTTGACTTGAAAATGTTATTTTCGAGATTATGTTGGTTGTAATGCAATCCATATTTACCGCAATTACAGTACACATGCTTCCAAGTTCCGATGCCAGCCATCTTTACCCCCTCTACCTGTACTATAGCTGTTCCAGCTTCTGCTAACTTTGTGTCTCTATATGTTGGTATTTGCCTCCTGCCTGCCTAATGATGTTGCCTTGTGATGTTTAATTTGCTGCTCCGTATAGCCAGTCCCCTAGTGAATTAGACTTAATGCTTTTAGACTAATGAGTATATTCCCCTTTACTGCTTGTGGGAGGACCATCAAACTGTTTTATATTCTCCCTGTAAAATATGTTTTGTTTTCCATTCACATTAAAAACCAAGAACATTATTGCATAGTGGCCTCTTTGTCCCGGATAGTACTGTGTGTGTTCAGCACGGCGCTGACATTCGGTTGACGTTATAAGCATTGCTGTGCTCCTGCCATGGCAGACTGACTGGAGATGACTGGCGATGTGAGCAGTCGGACTGTCAGGAACTGCAAGAGAAATGCTGACTCACTGCTGAGGAATGGTTTCAGGAGCTGCTGTAGGTTATAGCTACTGTTTTTCAGCCAGTGAGGGGACACATAGCTTGGGTGGAAATCCAATGGTTGGATGGTTTCTGTACCAGACCCTGGGTCAGATGCATAATCGTTTTTGATTCAAATACTTTTCTATGCTTGACTGAGCTTGCCTGGTGTATTGGAACCTATGAAATACTCTCAAAAAGTGCAAACCCTGCCTTGTGGCTCACCTGGCTGGCTCAGTTGCACCGTAAATCAAGCACAGAAAAGTAGTATGACTCCACGGCAATGACGTGTTTGACCCAGGTCTGCTGTACACACAGTTCATCTGCAGCCCTTGCTTTCTGTGGCGAAAGAGCCCATTTTGTGTATGATGTGATGTTTTTCTCATTAACATTGTACGAAACGACAAGTGCGGTTTTTGTCATGTACAAACTGATTCTTTTCAGACAAGCCCACTGAGAACCCATGTTCTGTATAAATCAAGCCAGTCAGAGGTTGAAGTGGACATATCAGTGTCCATCTCTCTACACTGTTACCTCCCCTTTTTCGTGTCTCTAGAAATGTTTATTTCGGTGTCCCATTTTCCTGTCAGGATATTTACAACGTTATTCCCAGGGGTCTGTGTGTATGCGTGTACTATTTCACGACGATCGATCCATTGTTTAACGCAATTCACGGTTCGCATTTGTGTGCGGAGAAAGGCCACATCGATTGGCTTGTGTTGGCTCTGTAAAAAGTGTTTGGAAGGATATGCACATAGAGAGGACTGTTACCATGTTACACCTGATTTTGTGTGTGAATACTGTAAAAGGATTGGTTGGTGTTGGTGGCAGTCATGGTTTTTCATGCAGCTTTCTTTTCGTCTTATAAAATGGCAGACTCACTATAAGAAGCTATATCGTACATGTGTTTTAGTGTTCTTTGCTGCACAGTTTGCTGTGTATAAAAGTAAAAAAATGTCTTCTCCTGTGGGTAAAGGTTGAGGCTAAATGAAACGGATGAACTAGCCAGATACGCCCTTAAATTAAATACACAATCTGACTCATTGTAATTTGTTTTTCTCAATTTCTCCAGTGTGATTTCACTGTGTGTTAATACTTAGTATTTATGATATTGTCTTGTAAAGCACTTTGCACACTTCTCTGCAAGAAAAGTGCTGAATAAATAAAGTGAAATATTAGTTGATGGTTACTTCAGGGAGAAGTCCTTACATGTGCAGCTTCTCAGCAGTGTATGGTGGTTTGAGTTAGTTTGAGTGCTGTGTCTGTGCCTCTTTCAGGTGGGAGTGCATGGCATTAGGATAGAGTTTTTCAGTGAAAAAGGCTCCAAGCGCACAGCCACCTACCTTCCAGAAGTTGCCAAGGAGCAAGGTGAGTTTATTTCTGACATCAAATAAAAATTACCGTGCATAGCTAGCAGCCATAGTGCCTAGTTGTCCTCATGTAAGACTGATAAGAGCAGAAGGCTGGTGCTGGTTTACTGGCTCAGATGAGAGATTTGCTGGGAAAACATTGCTGTTTGAAGAAGACACACTCAGAGAAGGTGTTGGTAGAAGGTGTCGTTCTTCTCAGATAAGGTGGTAAAACAGACTGCGGTTAAAGATGTCATGGCACTTCTCGGAAGATACAGTTGTAACCCCAATGCCTGATGAAATCCCTATAAACACTGGCTAAACATAAGTAGCCTCCCTACATCTGACTGGCAACACCCCTTCAACTCCCCACGTCCACGACCAGTTTGGTGAACAAAAATAAACATTACACGCCTTATTATTTTTCAGTTCGGTCTTCTAGTCTAGACTTATTTCATCAGAGTAACTGGCAAACGAGAAATACTGAAATATAACCGATGATGGAAATTCGAAATCGAAGTTGACTCCCGTGCAGGAAGAATGCCGTCCAGTCATCCAGCTGAGAAGACGGTGAAAACATTTCTCCTGGTGGGAGTGCCACCCAGCACAGCTGCGTAGTCTCTGCTGTCAGAGCCCGCTCCTGTGGCAGGCTCAGAGCCAGGCGGATGCAGCGGGAGAGAGAGCGGGGGAGGTACTGGGAGAGGTACTGACGCTGGACGTGATGGTGGATCATCAGTAATGAACCGTGGGCTTCCAGTGAAGTCGCACTGCAGGAGATACGGTGAAGCTGTACTGAATATGAGCGATCTTTCCTCTGCAGGATGGGACCATATTCAGACCATAGATTCCTTACTACGAAAGGGTGGCTACAAGGCTCCCATCTCAAATGACTTCAGGAAGACCATTAAATTGACCAGGTGAGTGGGAAGACCTTATGCACACATACGAATACCTTCTTTTCAGAGACTGTTTGAGCGAACCCCAGTAAATAACCCTCAGCCAGGATACTAGAATGTGCTCTTTAAAAAGAAAAAAAAGAAAAAATATTACTGGGACATTGTGTCCTATGTTCAATCGCATTGGCACTGTTCTGATAAAATTATTTTCAGATTTCCATCTATTGCATTTCTGGATATACTTTTGGGCCCTGGCCTGTCCTAAGGGTGGAGCGGGAAATGACACAGAGATTTTGGCTTGCAGCTAAAGAGGAAATCAAAAAGATAAAACGGATTACAAATCTGTGCACTTTCTTTTGACTTCTCATCCATTTAGGTGCAGATAATAAAAAATCTTCACTTTTTTGACCTTTGGTCAATTGTTGAAGAATATCCTTCAACACGTGCTGTCCTTCATTGAAGTGCCTCCTGCACAGTGATGAGAAGTGACAGGCTTGGCACCTCCTGTTAGAAACCATCTGCTCGCACAGTTACTGTGGGGATGCAGTATTTGTTCTGAAGCGCCACATGCTGCTGGCTACAGTACTGGTGTTGTTTCACTTGGACATAACTGTCTGGAACGGCAGGCTCCAGAAAAGAGACCACACCACACCCCTCCCTTTTTTACACCCCCCCCCCCCTCCCTTTTTAATTTTTGTTTTTATTTATTTATACTGTAAATATGCCCCCAGGGGGACATACATGCTGTTCACTTTACATTTTAGGTGTTTAGGAAAGCGCAACCACGATAAGATCCATGCTGGTGTTGGGGCCCTTGAGCAAGGCCCTTAACCCCCCATTGCTCCCCTGTTTAGTCTAATCAACTATAAGTTGCTTTTGGAAAAAGGTGTCTGCTAAATAATTGTACGACTATAAATAAAATGAATTTAAAAATACCCAACCCAGTTCCCTAACCATTGTGCTAGACTGTCGCCCACTCACACTGGGAGCTGGGTGAGAGTCTGTTCCGCTGTTTGTTTCGTGATTAGACTCCTGTGTTGTTCAGTGATGTTCAGTCTCTCCTGTGGTGTTCAGTGATGTTCAGTCTCTCCTGTGGTGTTCAGTGATGTTCAGTCTCTCCTGTGGTGTTCAGTGGTGTTCAGTCACTCCTGTGGTGCTCAGTGGTGTTCAGTCACTCCTGTGGTGCTCAGTCACTCCTGTGGTGCTCAGGCACTCCTGTGATGTTCATTCACTCCAGTGATGTTCAGCCACTGCTGTGGTGTTCACTCACTCCTGTGGTGTTCAGTCACTCCTGCTACCTGCCCCTCTCAGTGCTGCTGAGTCAGTTGGGCACTTTAGCTCAGGACAGACAGAGAGCCAATCAATAATGTGCTGTCTGCCCACCCCCCCTCCTCCGTTAAGTCTGGTGCCTGTCTCTTTAAAGTCCCAGAAAAACACTTGAGTGGGTAGTTGCCTTTTCCTGCCACTTTTTAAAAAAGTATTTAAAAAGAACATGTTCTACAAAATTAGATTCCTTGTACTTGTCAACAGTGGCCCTCTTTGCCTGGAACCAGAACATTTCCTGGATTTGTGTACCATGTTTGTCCCTAACGGAAGGGAAAAAAGACCATGAAGTGAAAATAAGCAACAAAAATTTTAGTTTTAGCTGCGGGGGTTGTGAACATAAAAATGCCATTAATAGAATACATGGTGCCACCACCATCCTGGCTTTAGAGAAAATGTTCTGGTCAAAGACTTAGGAAGGCTAAATAACAACTATTTTAAATAATGCTCACCAGCAGTATAATGTATTAGTGTTATTAAACCAGTGCCAATTAGCTTGTAGCTGTCCAGAGTGAATGCATAGAATTATTTCTGTTGCATTTTACCGAATAAACCCGTATAGATATATAAAGCATATAAATACAGATTTTTAGTTGATAAACCAACTAATGCTTCCATTGTTTATCTAATATTAATAATTTTGGATCATATAACTGAGCTACCTGTATATTGGTTCAAGATATTTTCATAAGATATCTTAAAACTATAACTTTTTAACTGTGTTGTGTTGGTCGGATTTATGGGTTTGTAGGATTTGCCAAAACTATCATTCATTGAAATCCCTGGCTGGTTTATAGGTAAACTAACATAAAGTTGACATTTGGCATTGCTTTGCAGGGTAGACACCCTGCCCTGCCTAATCTATCGGGAACAGTCATGTCATGTTTGAGCAGACTCATGCAATGTTTCCCTATGGGAGACCCTGTGTGAACTGACCACCACTACTTTATCTGGATAATCAAAGCCATTACATTACACTACTTTACAAGGTATTTAGCAGACGCCCTTATCCAGAGCGATGTACAACGAAGTGCAGATCGAACATAGGGACTAGTGTGATGAGGACACTAGAGGACAGTACGGATCCGAGTCCTAGCGTAGCCATATACAAACACCTGGAACCCTCGAAGAATACATAAACTTACGAACTAGCATACCACGGTTGACAGCTAGGAGTACAACAATACTATATATAAGCACCATTATAATCTATGGCATGCACAAGGCTAATCATGGTGGTGAGGTAGGGAGGGAAAGGTGTAGCCTGAAGAGATGAGTCTTCAGTCTGCGCTTGAAAGTGGTCAGAGACTCTGCTGTTCTGACATCCACCGGGAGGTCATTCCACCACCGTGGGACCAGGACAGACAGCAGTTGTGAGCGAGAAGTGCAGGTGTGGCGAGGGGGAGGCGCCAGACGGCACAAACGGAGGGGTCTTGCTGGTGTATAGGTCTTGATAAGTGATTGAATATATACAGGGGCTGATTCCTTAACTGCCTGGTACGCAAGCACCAAAGTTTTACATTTCATGCAAGCCATAACAGGCAGCCAGTGAAAGTCACTGCCCAGGAGGGTGACGTGAATGTCTGGGAACATTGAATACCAGACAGGCTGTGGCATTCTTAATCAGTTGTAGGGGTCTGATGGCAGATGCTGGAAGGCCAGCCAGCAGAGTATTGCAGTAGTCCAGGCGGGACAGGACGCCTGCTTGTACGAGGAGCTGAGTGGAGCAGGTGGTGAGGAAGGGACGGATTCTCTGGATGTTGTACAAACCCTTGGTCTTCACAAATTGCCTTTTAAAATTATTATTATTATTTTTCCCAATTTTTTAATATTATTTTTCCCGAGAGTGTGTGTGAGAGTGTGAGTTGCTGAGGCTGGCAGCACAGAACCACTGGTGAAACCCGTCTGTGCAGCAGTCTTAATGTTGAACAGCAGGATGAGAGATTGTATTTTCTCTAAATGGGAAGGTTTGGGGTGGGCGGGGGTGTTGAAATAGCCTACCTGCTGAAGAGATTGACAGGTTATGAGATGGTCTTGCTCTTCCGAATGCAGATTTCCTTTGTGCCAAACGAGCCTGAATAAATAACCCTGCGGCTGCAGACGGCAGGCAGCGCTAATGGAGCCGGTGCTGTAGGGCTCTTTAGCTGTAATCCAGCCTGCGCTGCACACACACACACACACACACACACACACATACTCACACACACACACACACATGCACGCGCAACACGCACATACACACACACACGCGCACGCACATACTCACACACACACACACGCACATACTCACACACGCACATACTCACACATACGCACACCTGTGCACACACACACAGACACCTACACAAACAGAAGCGACTGCCACTTTCGAAGTATGCACTGGGTGCTACATTTCACACATAGTAAAAATTTTGATGGTTTTGGTGTTTGTAGAGACGTGTGTGTTCTGTGTGTCGTGTTGCATTGTGTGTGGTGCGTCATGTGTGTGCGTGTGTCGTGTGTGTGCTCATCGTGTTTGTGTGCGCGTCGTGTGTGTGTTGTCGTGTTGTGTCGTTGTGTGCGTGTCGTGTGTCGTGTGTGTGCTCATTGTGTTTGTGTGCTGCGTCGTGTGTGTGTGTGTGTGTGTGTGTGTGTGTGTGTGTGTCTGTGTCGTGTATGTGTGTGTGGTGTGTGTGTTGTGTTGTGTCATCTGTGTGTGTCGCTGACCTTCCGCCCTCCCCCTCCAGGTATCGCAGTGAAAAGGTGACGATGAGCTACGCGGATTACATCGGCCATCGCCAGCATCATCACTACCAAAACGGCATCGGTCACCCTCTCCCGCCGTACAACCATTATTCCTGACACCGAGCCGCGTGACCAGCCCCGGGACGGCCCCGCTGACCTCTTCCCAGGAGAGCCCGCCTCCTCCTGGTCTAGCTACATCTACTACTGTAACATTTTATGATGATTGCTTCCGTTGCCATGCCAGCCTCCTCTCGGTCGGCATGGCAGCGGGCAGCAATGCCGTCACAGATGTTCCTTTTTCCTTTTTTTTATTTTTTTTATGTTGTTACTGAGATTTTGCAGCACATATGGTCCACATTTCCCATTTATTTTAATCAAGTACTGAATATTTTTCATTTATAAATCCCAATCAGGTTAAAGAAGTCTGTGGATGGAAGGGAAGATTGGGTCTGATAGAGTTCTTGCCTTTGTGCATTGCAGTTTAGCTGCGTGCAGATGATAGCTCATTTCTATCCATTTTTCTGTTTTTCAAAGCAACCAGCTTAACCGAGTTCTTTAGGCTGGGCATAAGGTTACTCTGTTCATTGAAGGATGCTGGGAAGTGAAGTCTTTTGTAGTGTTGTGAGCTCTTGATGTCACTTCCTGTGTGCTGTAGATTGTTAGGATTGTGGTGCCGTACGGTTTCGATTCCCCACAATCAGGTGAGGGCTTTTCTGAGTGTAGTATTTGGAAGCTAATACATAATAATTGCAAATGTGGAAAAATATTTCACATTTTGAGAAACTAGCCTGCAAGTCTTGAGACAAAAAATATATATTATGCAATATTTTCCTCCCGCTCCATCATATAGAAATCTTAATTTCAACCTTGGGTAATTATCAGGCTTGTCGGTTGGTTTGGAAGGCTCTTCTATGCATCTTTTGAAACATTTCTAGCTAGCAAGTGTGAGAAGACGGGACCCTCTCTTTCGGCTGTGAGTTTGGGTGCCTGGGCGTCATGCGCAGGACGATGTTCTGGAAGGACGCCATCACTGTGCTGCCCGACGCGGTCTTCTCCTCCACCCTCTGTTCACAGGGACGAGCTTAAACGAAAAGCCATATTGTTAAAAACACGCTCATCGCCAGCGCTCACGTGTCTGAGTCAGAGTGATGCTGATTCTAAAATCGCTCTGTCTGTTTACCTGGAGAGGACTAAGGCCACAGAGGGATTCTGCCTGTTTTCATCTCGCGGTTGACCTCTCTTTTTGCCACATGGAAAATGTTGCTGGGGTGTCGGCCAAGCCTCCATTTTAGGACACGCTTTGGTTGAGGCTTTTCCAGCGACGCTCATTTTCACACTAGTCTGTCTTTTACGCTTCATGTGTGCAGGTTAACCAGTTCTCAAGTGTGTTATGCCAACGCACAGTTCTCGATTCTTGGCTAATTCAACAAACCATGCTACAGTTTATGTTGGTGTTCGTGTTTATAGACTAGGTGCACCTGAAAATAAGAACATACGGTCTAGCAGAATCTGAAATCTCTGCTTTATTTGTTGATTAACTGATTTTCAATTTGAACTATTTGGTGAATTTTGGACCTTTTTTAATCTTGTTACCAGGAAACGATATGTCGTGTAGCTCAGACATCATTTTAATCATATCAAAATTAAACTTCGCTTGTTGAGAGTTTGTGCCACGCTTAAGCCATGTCTGTTTGCAGACTCATTGAAATTGCTGTCTTTCTACGACAGATTACACATCCCTGTCCGTACGAACGACTCGTTTCTTCCGTAGTTTTTAAGGGCTTTTTGTATTCCATCCACAGAAACCTTGCTTTTTTTTTTTACAAATATCAAAAACCATTTCAATTGAGTTGCCTTAATGATTTAATGAAAAGGACCAGGAAATCGGTGTCTGTGTGCTCGTGTCTTTAACACTCAAACAGAGGGGGCGAATCACTGCAGCCGATTCTTACGACGCTTTCATTCTCAAAAACGATCAGCTAAAGCTCTTTGCGGAGGGGGGGAGGGGGGATTGAGAGCATCATTTCCTTGCTTGTTCATTACCCAGCAGCCTCGGCTGATAGCCCCCATCCCCGTCTGCTGTGGCTGGAGGACTGACTCGGACCTCTGCGTTTGAGGGCTGGTCTCGCCGCTGTTTAATGTGGCCCGGTCCGGCTGTGCTACCGGGTGCATTTTAAATAACGGGTTTCCCTGCCTGCTCCGTAAAGTTTGTGGCGCAAGCCCGTGGAATTAATAGCTTAAAAGCTGTTGTATTTGGCCGTGGGCGGTACACACACAGGGCTTCACATCCTTACAGAAGTACCTGTGCGGCGGTAGGGTTCAGACCCTGGGGTGGATCTCTCCCTCTGAATGAGGCTCGCTGCGTCTCAGCCTGTTCTCCTGTCTGTGACCGAGCACGCGTGCGGTTCCTGGTCCCTTCTTTAAAAAGAGCACAAACCCAGTATTTTCTGCTGCAAAAACCAAGTCTTATCACATACATACGACAGTACATACCTGGTATGCACATATGCAAGAAGTGTATGGCATATGTGTACTCATCCATATGTGTACAAGTCCCTATTGTTTCCTTGGCATGTTTGTTCTAGTAGAGATGATAGAAATTCAACCTTCTTTAAAAAAAAAAAATGGTGCTAATGCAGTGGACCTCATGCGGAAGGTCACGTGACTGGTCATGTGGACTCATTAATCATATCTTATCCTTGATATATGCAGATCTGTTTTACAGGTGTTTCTTACCAGTGTACCGATGAAATCAGGTCCTGCAGGTTTGAAGGGACAGGGATGGTGAGCCACCCCCCCCTCCCTGTTCTCCCTCCCGTGGCTTGGGGGATAACAGCACAGCTTTCAGGCAGTCTGCGTCACCGCAGATCCGCGTGCTGAAGGCACATTCATTCTGGACCAGGACTGAGAGTATCACAGTAGGAGGGCACTGATCCTTTTTTTTTATTTTTATTTCCACCCGAAAAACACTGGGATCAATTTGCCCTGCTTAGGAAGGCGCACGTGGTCTGGATGCGTTCTAACATTCACTAGGCAATCTGAGCGTTTCATTTCTTGAAAACGTCGCTTTTCGCTCTCCATGGCTTTAACGGCCGTCTGCTCTTAAACCAGCCCAGCTGAGCACCTCGTGTTGTAAGTACTGTAGGTGAAGACTGGAGAAGCTGTCATACCTGGCCGTGTTCAGCATTGTCATTACAGTGGATGGGTTACCATGACGACCTGTTATGTTGGGAGCAGTGACCGCGGGTTAGTGCTTCGGCGTAGGCTCTTTGGAGCTTTTAATTCGGTCTCCATTTTAGCATGTTCTGTAAAAGTGGGACTATTAACATTGCCCTTCACCTCCCCCACTGTCTTCGAACGCTTGAGCTGTAGACCTCAGTATAGCAGCGTCTAAAGCAGGGAGGGGGGGGATTTCAAAAGCCATAAACTGTGAAGCCAGGTATGATGTCAGCAGACCCCTGTGTGTCACTTCCTTCTGCATCCCCGTCTCCTCAGAAGCAACATGATCAGTTTCTCGCAAAACCTAGGGCATTGAATGATAATTTTTCCCCCTAAACTTTCTCAATTCTAGAGTTACTATTTGCACAGTAAAAGAGGCAGATGTTCTGTGGCGTGCAGTATCCGCAGATGTTAAAGTGGGCTACATTGCTCAGCTCTATTTAGTTGTGTCGTTAAACCACAGAATGTCCCATCTTGGATTAATGCAGAGCTGCCTTGAGGACTCCAACAAGTATTTAAGTAGGAGCTGGCGAATGAAAACAAAGTGCCAGATGTTTGAGTGAATATGCCATACTGAAGAAGCAGGTGTTGCCGAGGGACGGTCAGTTCCACAGACGATGGCTCCGGACGGAATGTGTGGGTCTGGTTCACAGGTTTCCCGCGTTCTCAGTTACGGTCCGCTTGCTCGGCTAACCGCTGAGCTCTCTCTGGCTCACGCGTAGCTTCCTCTAGTTCCCTCGCCCCATCAATCACCAGAATGATCATTCAGTGCCGTTTCACACCGCCTGTTTCTGCAAGTTTGTCACAGGCCTCAAACACATCGCTGTTTTGGATTCAAATACTTTTCTCCGCTTTATTGAGCTTGTCTGGTGTATCAGAACCTATGAAGTACTCTGAAAAAGTGCCAACCCCGCCTTCTGGTCCTCTTGGTTGGCTCAGTTGCACCAGGCGAGATCAGTCGATCACAGCAAAGTGTTTGAACGATTTGAGCCAGGTCAGCTTGAATGAGATTTCACACACGAGGCCGCACTTTTTCTAATAGATGCAATATGAATTGAATGCAGGAAGACCAGTGTGAGTAGACTTTTTATTTGGATTTAAATAATTCTATTCAAAGTTCTGGTTTGTCTAGAATGAATAGCACGTCGTTTGAACGATCCAAAGATGCCTCAAGCCATGTCCAAATGCTGCTTTTTAGTCCCGCCCTCCCTCCCTCGTCCCTCCAATCATGGCCTGCAGGACAAACCTGAAGTTCCTTTGTGTCCATTTCTTTTTGTATGATTTCCGTTTTTATTTTATGTTTTTAATTCGACTGTTTAATGAATTTTCATTATTACGGTTTGAGAATTCGTATGGGGTCAGACAGTACTTGAGCTGTTTTGACGTTTTTGTGTTTTTATTTTTGATTTGTTCATTTTCTTTAAGGAAGCCCCATAGCGTGCCTCTTTCGTTGAATGGGTTTCTTAATGTTTTTATTTCCTAAAAACCAGCAGTGGTCTTATACCTTGTATAAGAAAATGTGTTTATCCTTGTTTTTTTATTTTTATCCGTGTCCTTTAATAAAACAATCCTCTTTTCTTTACTCTGGATCCAGTAGCTGCACTGGTAAACAATCGCACTGATAGTTATACAAGACGACAATAATAATAATTACAGTGATGGGAAGAATAATAAATGACTAGAACTACAATAAACTAGAACTTTTATAAGAAAAAAAAATACAGTTTTGTATATCAAAGTTATATATTTTGGATCTAGTTTCTGTATTATTTTAGAGGTTTTCTATGTTCAGTAACTACCATGAATGATTTTGAATGTGTCACCAGCGTATTGATCTAGCATTGGTGACGTGGTGTGTGGGGGGGGCGCCTGGTGTTGCCCACCTCCCTTGCATGCCCACCGTTTTTTTCTTTTCAGTCCCATGAAGAATGTCAACAGTGACAAATTACCTGGAACAAGACCTCTCCTACAACTAGATCCTCCTTCCTTCAACATGTAATTGCTTTTAGTGCGATGGGACTCAAAACTGGACGATTTCAAGACCGAATGGCTCTGTAAAAACATGGGGGGGGGTTACCTCTGTATCCTCTGCAGAGATGGGTTATCCGTTGGTATGTGAGCAGCAGTAATGGCAATTATATTGTACTTTTAAACACTATTGTTATTTTCTTTCAAATCATTTATCCAATAAATTCCAAGAAAAAAAATCACTGTTCTGGCCCAATCATTACTCTTTTGTTGTAAGCTATGAATGCGACAGTTTGATCCATATGGACACTGCTCTTGCATTGCAAATGAGAAGGCTTATAACACGAGCAACCCACCAGAAGACAAACACGGTCATTTCCCAACATGTTCAAGATTTTAAAAAGCAGTTATCAATTTGTACATTTAATTTGAATTGAAGTTTTCAGTGAAAAAATATTTCTCAAACTCAGAATGGATTGTTCTCATGATTTTTCTTTTTTTTAAATTGACAATAAACCCCCAATATTATTTCATTTTTTAACAAACCTCAATCAGTCCTGTACTTATGTTATGCATGTGTAATGCTGCAGTTGGCCTGTGTGTGATGGAGAGGAAGAAGGCAATTCTGAACACTACAGTACTAGGTGACAGTAAAGTGTACATATATAAGAAACAAGACTTTTTTTATTTTTCTGACTGCACAGTACAGCTCCACTCACAAAAGTACAAAAGATTTGAAACGTCTGCATATTTCTGACATGGCATGCTTCCACAAAGAAAATGGCTTTCCCTTTATATGAGAGGTGTATTACTGGCTTTGTCGAGGTCTGGTTTGTTTCTATCAGTGAGGTTTGTCCTTGCCGTCTTCTTCCTCTGGCTGCAAAGCCACACAGTCTCAGTCCAGCAGGGTTACTGCGCTCCCTTGTAGAAAGAGAACAGCTTGAGCCCAAATGGGGCTGCTGCTCCTGCCACTGGGGTCAGGGGTCAGAGGTCAACAGGGCACTAGGCAGAAGCTCAGTCAGCCATCCCAGCAGGGAGAAAACCCACAGACCCTCCACTGGTTAGAAATGTCATAACCGTGCAGTTATATATAAAAGCAATTTCACTTAATGACAATAACGAACAACAGGCTTTCTATCAACTGTTAAAAAAATAACTAAAGCCGTTTTTGTTTGGCCTTTTGCACACACATAACTGTAAACCACTTTCAGCCAATGTCACTGATTTCAGTTGGCCCTTTCCATCGTGACATAAATGTATTTAAAGAAGGCTTCCTGAGAAAAATGAGTCATTGTTTGCGTGTTTTTTTTTTTTTGTTTTTTTTTTTAAACAAACGAACAAATGCAGCTGACACTGGAACGCCCAGCTTTCAACATGGCAGTTTCCCCTGGAAGGTCACACTGACCTGGAAATGAACACCACCACCTGTAAGTCCACTGATAGAAGAGAGCGGTTGCACTCAGTCGATCTTTTTGCCGCGGGGCCCGGCGGAGGCCAGCAGGCCCCGGTACGTGGGCCCGGGGGAGTGGAACAGCACCGCCAGCGCCTTGCCGTGGAGCAGGATGAGCAGGGTCTGGTGACCGCTGGCCCACACGCGGTACCAGGGCCCGTAGAACGGGTCCGACACCGCCGGACACAGCATGTTGTTCAGGTTCACCTCCGTCACCTGGGAGGCAGAGAGAGACGCTGTGACTGACCGACACTTCCAACGTTTGTGAAACGACAACACTGTTCCTAATTAAGAAAAGTATTTAGGGTTTCCACGTCATGATTTATGCCCTAAAGAAAAACAAACCCAGTTTTGTATATCAAAGTTATATATTTTGGATCTAGTTTCTGTATTATTTTAGAGGTTTTCTATGTTCAGTAACTGTTCAGTAACATGAATGATTTTGAACGTGTCACCGGCGCATTGGCGACGTGGAGTGTGTGGGGGAGGGGGGCTGGTGTTGCCCATAGAGCAGGGATCATCAACTCTGGCCCTTGAATCCAAATCCAGCCCTGGTTTCCTGTTCTCCAGGGTAATTGGTGCTACAGACCTCCCAGGTAAAGGGAGTCAGCAGTTCCTCGAGGCCCTCGAGGATCGTTGCTGATCCCTGCCATATAGTGAGTGCCACTTGTAATTATGTGGACGTAACACAATCTGGAGCGAGTCCAGAAATGAAATGGACAGATAATTGGGTTAATCGGGGCTAATGGACGTCACATGATCAAAGCCACACAAACGCAGTGGCAGTCTGTTTCTCAGAGAAGTGTGCATCAGAATCAAACGACAGTGTGCTGTTCATGTCTTACCAGCCCCAGGATTTGCAGGATGATGAAATGGTAGAGGAACAGGATTCCGGTGGCGAGAACAGCCCACCACATATCGCCTAATGGCTCCGGTTTATATATCCCTGAAAGACAAGTCACGGGCATTACTACACAGAAATAAAACTAAAAACTCTAGCCCCCCATATGCACACGAGGCACAGAATCATATACTGCAGCATGTCTTTTTAAAAGATCATTGATGCATCGTTTATACATATGGACACATCTTTGGTTAAAGAATGTACATGATATCAATATATTCAGTAAGCACTGTTTTTGTAACTGTTCCACAAAGCAGGATTAATAAATTGGGCAGATAACTGCATGGAGTAAAACCCAGAACAGCTCTTTTAACTTCAGTCCATGTTCCAGATTTGGACTGGGTCTGAGGTTTACTCAGTGCAGGTATCCAGGCGACTCAATCCTCCTATGAGGAACCGGCCCCTGGGACACTGTGGTTAACGCCCCAGTTTAGTTAAATAAAGTTTCATGGACTTTACTGATCGTAGTCAGTCTGCCCCCTGAAGGGCAAACTTACTGCAACTAGTTACGCAATCAAAATCAGTTGTCAGTTGGGTGCTTCCCAGTGAATAACAAAAAAATATCTTTAGATACAGATCATTTCTTTCTCCCTGTTCCTAGAGATCTACCATCCTGTAGGTTTTCACTGCAACCCTAATTAGGTACACCTGATTCTACTAATTAGCTAGTTTTTAAATGAGGTGTGCTTTGTTAGGGTTGGAGTGAAAACCTACCAGGAACAGGGAATGGGGTTCGTTCCTGATTTAAAAGAATCTATTGAATGAATAAATACACTACCGCCGTATGCAGAAAATATATGATTTCAGCCCCAGATAGCAAGTATTTTTAGGGCCTATCAAGTGCATGCAACCACCAAGGAGAGGAGAGAGATAATAAATCCCATTACATCACTTCCTGTAAGGCTTCTGGTTAGAAAACACTGGATGCCTTTCAGCCAGCAGCTCAGAACAGAACCTCTATTGATCCCAGACACTTTAATCTCTATCGGTCCTGCCGCAGTACAGACAAGTCACTTCTCATCATAATCATCTGTGCACTTCAATAAAATGGCTGCTTCTTTGCTTGCTTTATGCCACTTTAAGGACTGCTCTCAAAATCTATTGACTACTACCACCACCAGCAGAACAAGGGGGCATGAATGGAAAAGCAAAGGATAAATTCCGACATTAGGAAGTATTTCTTCCCACACAGAGTGCTCACTGTGTGGAATAGATTGCCAGCACATGTAGTGTAGACAGAAACACTGGGGGTTTACAAGACCAGGCATGAGACGGTGCTAGATACTATTACAGTGCTAGGTGAACTAAGCAGTAGGTACACTTAGTGGGCGGGCGTTGCTGGTCTGAATGGCCTGTTCTCACCGTTATGCTTTAATATGTTATGTTAATAATAATTATTTCATATACTCTGTTCCTTGCCCTTGTTCAAAAACACCATACACCTCACATTGTATTATTGTATAATATACATACGGTTTTATGTCACTGAATAAGAATCACTGAGTACATGAGAATAATAGTACAAGTGAAGCGTCACCCTTTGAAAGCAGGGAGATTTAGAAATTGTAACTGCCAGTGACTCAGGTTGTCCTGCAGGTGGCAGTGTCCTGCTGTATTCACGGTCACTGCACTGCACATGCCTCTCCAGCACTGCTGTTACCGGGGAGACATCCACTCAGGCGGTAAGAGGGGTCGTCTGGCAGTCGGAGGGTTGCTGGCATGATCCCCTGCCCTGGGTATGTCAAAGTGTCCCTGAGCAAGACACCTAACCCCTAATTGCTCCTGACAAGGTGGTTGGTGCCTTGCCTGGCAGCCTATCACCGTTGGTGTGTGTCTGTGTATGAATGGGTGAATGAGAAGCATCAATTGTAAAGCGCTTTGGATAAAGTCGCTATATAAAATGCAGTCCATTTACCATTTGTTCATGCTCGTCAAAACATCATTTTGACTCAGGTAAATGACTGGGACACGCAAGGTCAGTGGTTCTAATCCCGGGGTAGCCACAATAAGATCAGCACAGCCGTTGGGCCCTTGAGCAAGGCCCTTAACCCTGCATTGCTCCAGGAGAGGATTGTCTCCTGCTTAATCTAATCAACTGTACGTCGCTCTGGATAAGAGCGTCTGCCAAAAATGCCAATAATGCATGTCTTTTACATCAACAGCAGGCACCTCTGTCACTCTGTAAAGTGTCTTTTGTGGAAGTCCTCTGTGAAAAGCACTATGCGAATAAAAAAATGAATTGAAATTGTATATGTAGTCTAAGAACCCAGATAGCAAGGCAAGAGAAGAGTCCTCTGGGGATATGGCTTATTGTTGCAGCGACAGACCTAAAGCACTGGATGGAGTCTCAGAGGATGCTTCACAGAGGCAGTGACACATTTGACTCGCACCTTCTCTCCACAGTCAACCACCCCCCTGTCTCATTATCCATGTCTGAATCATCAGTCTGAATCGCTGCCTTCCCTAGAGTCCCACCTTTCGGAAGAAAAATTCAGATTACCACATTAGATTTACATGATAATAATAGTCCAAATTAGTCTGATATACAGACACAATGGAAAGGGATGCTGTTTAAAACCAGCAGTAAATCGTCAGTGACTCGATGTCGTCTGCTTCTTTTAAAACCATTTCACATTTATTCTGGCCCTGCTATCAACCACTTGAGTTTCCTGTGACAATACAGAGCTGGATAGTGGCTACATTTTCTATTGGCAGACAGGTCCGTCTGGAAGTCTCAGGTGCGCGTCTATGAGGTTCTGCTGTATACAAATCCACTCGCAGAGACCTACCCCCTTTCCTGAAGAGGTAGATGGGGACCAGGAACATCATGCAGTGTTGAACGTAGTACACTTCTTTTTGAAACGGAAGCTGTGAGAAGACAGGCGAACAGTATTTATTCAGAAAGTATACGAACGCACTTTATACAGATCAATACAGGGCACCACTGCATCAAGGCACAGCAAGTATGTACAAGAGATAAAGAACAACAGATACAATGAGTAAGCGTCATCATTACCACTATTATTATTTATGAATAATAACAATAACTCCCTAATCTTTCATTTTCATCACCTCACAACACCCAGTTGAATGTGTAATGCACTAAAGCTATTACTAAGCTCCAGTAATCAATTTCTCTTGGAAGGACCAGGAAAATGGCAGCTTGAAAAATGAGATTAAGTCTGAGACAAACAGACAAACTTAGTCCTTGTTTCATTGCAACCACAGTAAACCTTATAGTTAAACCCCTACATGCACCATTTAATCCGCTTTCTTACACAAAGTTATGAGTTCCATGTTTGCTGAAAGTTAATGGTTAATGTAATGTACAGCTAATGCAAAGTTCAGTGTTGTCTTAGGAAAGGTTTTACTGTCATCTGAGACCAATGCAAAACATATTTCATCATTCCGTGTTCAATGAGGAACTGCAACTGGGTAAAATAAAATATTAAACCCTCTGAGGCTGAGAGTTTTGCTGATATGTTCAGTAGCACAGTGGAATCTGCCACTTCTGTATTGTTGTTGCAATGTGATAGAACCTCTTTGGCAGAGTTAAGGGGATTGTGGGTACGATGGCAAGCCGGAATAACAACATGACATCATCCAAGTCAATCGGTCTCCACACCAGGTCAACAATCTTACTTTAATCCCATTTCATCTACAAAATATTTTTTCAAATACAAAGCAGTCCCTTCTTTATTTTCCATAAAATTACAGACCAGGCAAAAATGTTGCTGGCTTATATTGTTCCAATACCCCTGTATACTTTGAAAGCGCTTCACACAACAAAACACAAACACACAATAACCTCCAAAGCAGGAGGCCTCCATCACGTTTATTGATCCATGAAGTGCTTTCTATTTAGAAGAAATTAAATTTAATATTTTCCAACAAAACATCTTTTAACTGCACTGGGTGATTATGATAGGGTTTCATGAGTACAAAGATAATTTACAGGTGCTAATTCATATAAAGTATGACGCAGTGATACGCCCTATGGTAAAACTGGACAAAACTGACTGACAAAGTTTCTTCCACTTCAGAATAACTCCTTGGATGTGACACACAGCGCAATTATTTGCCCTAAAAAATATTGAAGTTGAAACTTTTCGATTGACATTTTAGTCAGTGGACTTTGTTTCCTTGTTGGTTTTTGGGCACAGCTATTCAGACCATCTCCAGTGTCATATTATGGGAGGCTTTTGGCCGTCAGTGGATGTCCCAAATAAACCACTCCAGCTGGCAACAGCCCTACAGCAATCTCCATGGACAATTCACAAAAACGCCACACACTGCATTAGTTCCACCCAAACACAGCGGCTCTGCTGGAGCCTGATCAACACAGCCTCAACACAGCCTCAACACAGCCTCGAATACAGTCAGGGTGTGAGGCTCCAAGGGCAGAGGCAGCCCTGTTAGTGCACAGGTAAACGGCAGGCTATGTGAGCGAGCAGCTTCAGACCACAAAGGGCTTACTGCAGTATAACCTATGATGTCATCGCCCACAGAGCTGGGACTCTGCCCGGCAACAGGAGAGGCCAAGGCTGCAGGTCATGCCACAACAATTCAATCATCTCTCAGGACGTGCCTGGATAACCCAGTTAGAGAAAAGGACTCCTGCTTTCTGACTGGCATATTCAATCACTTACATTTTTCAATAAAAAGCTGTAAAATATTTTCCTTCCGGCCTGGGCGATCGTGGTCATAGCAACACAATTTTGAGAGATTATTGAATTTTATAACCCATCTGCTGTCGCCTTAGGCTTTTTCTTCCATCCTAAAGTTTATTCAATCTTCACATGAACTGGTCTGTCAAGATCCGCTAGAGCGGCAGAGTTTTATTGTCGTAGGACAATTGTCGTCTTGAACTTGCATGTGGTAACAAGCAAAGCAAAATTTATCATCAACACAATGTTCTATAGACGTGTGTGTGTGTGTGTGTGTGTGTGTGTATGTGTATGCGGTGTGGTGTGGTGTGTGCGTGCGTGCGTGTGTGTGCACAAGTCAGCAGAGTAATCATAACTGAATGATCAAAAACCGCCCATGAGACACAACCACAATGACTTGCAGTTTCACATGTTGATCAGCTCATTTGACGTTGTTGCTTTGCTCTAGATTATACATTTCCTCACCCTTTATTCTGAACCTTACTGACTAGCCTGGTCACGTCCAGGCACATGAACATGTGAAGTGTGTGTGTGTGTGTGTGTGTGTGTGTGTATGTATGTATGTATGTATGTATGTGTGTGTGTGTGTGTGTGTGTGTGTGTGTGTGTGTGTGAGGCACATGAACGTGTGACGTGTGTCACCTGCACACATCCTTCTGAATACCACTCATAATACATTTACTGATTTTTTTTCATCATCTTGCACCTTTGTCTTAAGCTGGAAGAATAATTGACAGCTTTGCCAGTTGTTTTACACGTTGACGGCTAATGGGGACAGGTGTATGAGGGGGAGAGGGCACTCACCAGCCTGGTGTTGAGGATGGGGAACAGGAGAGCTAGCAGGGCACCGTTCAGCATGTGTACCTGGAGCCTGGGGAGATGAAGGACAGAAACAGAGACTCAACACCGTTCCTCACACCACTGCTGCTAGAACAGGGACCTCATATCAACCACCTCCTTACTCTTAACACATTTCCCAGGACTCAACTGGATTCACTGCTTATACTTCAATGAAGTCCATGCTTTTGTTTTCTAATGAATATTCATTCATTAAAAATGATGGGTGTAAATTACACATATAATACAGCTCTTGAAAATAATATTGCAGGGTTTATGATAGCATTGTGAAACCTGATCTCCATTGACAGACAAGTACAACACTCCCGATGCTGCAATCCCAAACATTTCAGCTGACGTCTTCATAAAGACGGGTACGGTTACACAATATAGGCGGTTTCTTATTCCTGGCACTTGTCAGAATACCCACAATGTCATGTGCCTCTTTTTGTGCGTCTCTGCACATGTGCAGGTGACAGCATCCATCTGCAGGAATCTCTCATATGAATATTGCCTTTAAATATCTTATTCTTCTGTTAATAATGAGCTTCAACGGTGGACAACAACTGAACTTTCCCTGCACTGTGACGTGCCCTCTGGAGCTACCGGCCACAGTGGACACTGACACGGTCCAGATGCGATTGAAGGTCATGAGGCTCATAGCCCAATGAGCCATCCACTAGTAAATACAGTTTTATTTTCTAAGTCACATTTAGCTACTGCAGGTTTCCCCTAGCCCAGGGGTGGCCAACCCTGGTCCTGGAGAGCCGCAGGGTGTGCTGGCTTTTGTTTTCACCCTAAAATCAGCAACGGATTCAGACCCAAGAACCAGGTGAGGTGAGTTAACTGTGCAGTCAGCTGCTTTAATTGATCAATTAACCGCAGAGTAACAACGAAAGCCAGCACACCCCACGGCTCTCCAGGACCAGGGTTGGCCACCCCTGCCCTAGCCTTATACACCCACGATCACAGATGCACAAAAATGTGCCGACTACACACCCACAAACTCATACTCATTTGTACATGCCATTCTACCATTCAAACATCATACATACAAATATCATCACATCATATTAGTACAAGTATGAACTCTGTGACACGCGTATAAACCCTCTGACTACATTCCAGCTGGCCTACATTCCACCTGGTGTCTCTAAAAGAGGTTTACTCCTAAGCCATTTAGCTTCCACACAAGGCAATGAGGTCATGCTCCAAATCTGGTGCATGTCACTCAAGCCAGACACCTCCAGTAGTTGGCATGCAAAGTTGAGAGACAATGGGTTTCAGAATCAAAATCTAGCAACAACCTGACGGTTGTCAGGCCTAAAGTCCATACATACAGTCCAATGAACAATGGGCACTTTAACCCTCTAAACTCTTGTACGTTCAGATACACCACCGTTCGATGATAAAACCCTTCAGTACTTTCTGAAACAGGTCAACAGCTGTAAAACATTAATGGAACATGACGGAGGCATGCATCGCACGGTATCTGGTCTTCATCAGGTGTCCAGGTTAACGAAGCAGCACACGTTGATAAGGAAACGTGTGAGCACCACTTCAGGAGCTGGAGGAGGAACGATGTGTGACGTGGGAGAGAATGAGGAGACGGCGTGGAGTGGAGTTACTCACCGAAAGACAACCAGCGCTGTTTTACTTGGAGGACAAGCCAGCAAAAAGATCTAGAGGTAAAGGAAATACAAAGAAGTCAGGAGGACTCAACTTCCAACACACTGAACTTGGCTTAATCCAGTGTTTCTCAACTCCAGTCCTCGGGACCCACTATCCAGAATGTTTTTGTTGTAACCAGGATCTCACACATCTCCTTGAGAAACACTGGTTTAGACTCATCACCATGCAACTATGTACTCAACATTGGCACACTTTCACTTCCTGTCCACAGCTGAGCTCAAAGAAATAGGCCTGTAGCGTAGTGGTTAAGGTACATGACTGAGACCCACAAGGTCTGTGGTTCACTCCCCTGTGTAGCTACAATAAGATCCACACAGCTGTTGGGCCCTTGAGCAAGGCCCTTAACCCCACATTGCTCCAGGGGGGATTGTCTAATCAACTGTAAGTCGCTTCGGATAGAAGCAACAGCCGAATAACGTGTAGTAATGTAAATACAGCTGTATTGATACTGAAGTGGTTTAATTCATTTGTCCAGGTTAAGACACAAGCATCAATAGATCCTTTAAGGACCAATGCACTCTGGAGGACAGTGTGAAAATCTAGTGACCCAAAGTGGTCACATTCAAATGAGAAACAAAACAGAACCAACACAATAACAGCAATGGTCCAGGCCAAATGAAATAGTTACCAGCTTTACTGTCAAAGTTGCCACACATATGGCAAAGAATGGTTATGCTGTTGCACTGCAAGTCATGGCTTCCAAGAAGCCCCGAGCAGGAGACTGCTCCGCTGTCCTAAAAGAGAGAGACTGCCCCACTGTCCTAAAAGAGAGACTGCCCTGCTGTCCTAAAGGAGAGAGACTGCCCCACTGTCCTAAAAGACAGAGACTGCCCTGCTGTCCTAAGAGAGAGAGACTGCCCTGCTGTCCTAAAGGGAAAGAGACTGCCCTGCTGTCCAAAAAGAGAGAGACTGCCCTGCTGTCCTAAAAGAGAGAGACTGCCCCGCTGTCCAAAAAGGAGTGGCATGAGAAGTAAAGAAGCCACACTCTCATTTATTTTGTGCTTACACCCAGACTCCAGTAGTGGAATAAGGCATTTACCTCTTGGTTTGTTAATGTGGACAGGGTAAAAAAAACAAACATCAAAGCATATTGTCTATATTTAGTTTTACTTTTTTTCCCCCTTAAGAAATCACTTCCTTAAGAGGCGGTTAAAAAGGATGAAAGAGGAGAACAGAAGTAATTTAGGCTGGCAGGTAATAAGCATCATATTAATAACATCATATATCATATGATATTACATTGAGCATTGAGCTGATGCTCGTATCCAGAGCAACGAAGATGTGTTATATATTTATATGCAGTCCATTTATACAGCTGGTTGTTTACGGATGCAGTTCACAAGCTCAGTTCCCTAACGATTACTCCACACTGCCATCCATGTTTAATATACACTATCCATCCGGTACACATAACAGAGAAAGTGAAAGGGCTTCCCAGGTGGACCATGCGCTCAGGCTGATGATTGAGTGCTCAGCTTCAGTGGAACAGCTGTAATACCACAGAAACATTGACAACAGATGAACAGATGAAGCTGTCAGAACGGGAAAAATCCAGAAATAAATCCACTCACAAACCAAACCGCTTCATCAAAATCTCATGAGCACTGGGGACACACAAAAACTATTTCATGAGTGGAGTTATTTATTTTTAGTGAGTAGGTTATCCTGCACAAGTTACCATACATATAAATATAAAATAATGAATGAGCTTATTCGACAGCTGGAATGTTTGTATTGGTATTTGGAAACGGAATGCAAACATACATTAGTACCCTTGAGAGCACCTGAAACATGACTGTACGAATCAAATTTACAAATACACCCAAATAAGTACAATTACAT
Source organism: Conger conger (assembly GCF_963514075.1). Classification (NCBI taxonomy): domain Eukaryota; kingdom Metazoa; phylum Chordata; class Actinopteri; order Anguilliformes; family Congridae; genus Conger; species Conger conger. Next base: position 13,459,970 of record NC_083762.1, on the reverse strand, counting down.
GCATGGGAATATCCACAGTCCAGACTTTCACATGATTAAATAATTAACTATTATAAATAACTATTTTCTGAGGGGACATTTTATTCTCATCAACCCACTAACCTACCTGCTGGTAAATAGCCACCTAAGAGATCATACTGCACAAGGCAGTGTGTGCAAGAAAGCCAATCACAGCAAGGTCAAGTAAAGAGCTGTACTTCTAGTTAACAGGACGACAATTCTGCAAGCAATGTTTAATAATAAAAAATACTATTCTGTCTAATCTATCATGCAAAATGTGTATATCTATTACAACTTCATAATATGTACACAGTGTTCTACATTATCAAATCTTAGTTCTTAAGATAGTTCAGACACAGACTGCCAAGTCAGTGCACAGCTTCCAGCATTTCCTGCTTCTCCTTGAGTATGGCCTGAAGGGAACTCCATCTCACAGTGTGAACAGAGCAGGCAGACAGGATCTTCTTGGAAAGGGATCCAAGCGCTTAACAAGATAAAAATGGCCACCTTTCTCACTCTCATCCGCTCACATAAAATCAACACAGCACAAGCCGTGCTAAATCCGTGCATAGCCCTAGATAACCAGTAGAGAGCACACGGAATAGTGGGCCTTCCTAATGCAGGATATCGGGCTGGTAGAATAGAGAGAGGGACAGTATGTCTTGATTTGCCATTTGTAATTTTCCACTGTTGCAGAGGAGTTAGTTGTGTGCCTGTGTGTATTCCCCCCTCTCTCTCTCCTCTCTCCAAACGGCAAAAGTAACTCCAGGGCTGTAAGTAAACACTGAGACTTGTATGTACACAAATATAGCGTGTTCAGGGATAACAGCCAGTAAGGGAGGTTGTGTTACCTCAGTGAAGAAACCCCAGAACAAAAAGCTATTCAGTGCATCAGGGCCCAGGGTGTTTACACCATACCCCACAGGGTCCCTATTTCCATCTGGAACTGGCAATAAAACAAAAAGAGCAATCTGCATCTAGGCAAGTCATTAGTACCACATTTGTACAGAACCATTTGGTGTGGGACTTTGGGTTGAGCATGTAATAATTACAATCCTGCTTTAATGCACAGGATTGTTACTGCGTCTCATTTTGTTCAGCAAGAAATTATGGCCAGTTTTAAGTTTAAATGAAAAGCATTTATATATTTAGCATTTTGTGTTTTTCTGCTGTACCGAAAATGTACCGGACCATGCAGTCAAAACTAGGACATTTGCCAACCAAGGTTTTTGTGTTACAGGTACACCCATAAGTAATGGTAGTTGAAGACCCAGTGACTGATCATTTAATTAGGATGGGAGAAGCAGCAATCCAATCTCCCATCCATGGTGGGTGAAGCAGTAATGACTGTTGAGGGGAAAGTGGGCTTTATTGTTTGAGCTGGAGAAGAGAAGCGCTTTCTTCTTCAGTTTTCTCCTGACTCTGCAGGTATCTGCTTGTTCCAGCTTAGCTATTTTTATTTTTTTGGTTCCTGTTCCTGAAGTTGAGCAATTCTCTGGCAAATTCTGACTAACTGGTCTCTCTCTCAAACTGGCAATAATACCACAGTTGTAACCTAGTTTATGATAATATCTTTGCAATATCCTGTCCATCAATTTAATCTTAGGTATATAGAGTTGGTTTTGACTTTTAGGTGGTGTCCACCAATTCATTTCCTGCTTTATCTTAAGAATCATGATCTGCAAACATGTACACCATTTTACCATCTTCTGCTGCTCGTTCTTGTGTCTTCCTTTGCGTTGTTACCTCCTTTTACATCTGCTAAAAGGGCATAATTCATGGTGTATTTGGCTGGATTCAGGGTTACCACACCCTGTCTCATGCTTGCCCAACACTGCAGCCTCTGAGGCGGGGTGTACTGTATACTCCGGCTACGGAAGTCGTAGGTGGCACAGAGCCATCCGTACGCCTGCGGAGACGAACGTGGCATGGATCGGAACACTTCCTGCGTGGGGAAGGCCGGTTCGAGGTGACTCTGACCCAGAGAGAGGTCATGGGCACAGAACGACCGGTCGTTCACCGTGCGCCTGCTGCCCTTCCTCAGGTGCACCGTTCCACAACCGTTCCCGTGAAAAACAAGGTGAAAGTGCCGGGCCTAAAGGTCACAGCCAGAGAGACACGGCAGGAAACCTGAGGAGAAAGGGCTCACGGACCGGGTATACTGTTAGACAACAGGAGTCACGGGAGACATGAGCACAACCAAGCAAACGACACAAAAACAGAACATAGAAAACACCGACCGAACTCCGCTCAACTAACTGCTGAATTCACACTTTCTTCAGGCATTTCAAAGGGGAGTGCTAACTTTGCGTGTTGTGTGTGTAGTGGACGCGGTTTGATGACAACCCCCCTCACAAACACAGTATCTCACTCTCCCAGGTAACACAGCTTATTTACAGTAGCCTGAGGCAGAAGCAGGAGAAACAGGAGACTCCAGTTGCTGTTTCCTATTAGAATTCATTTCAGCCAGCATGTGTTCGTTGAGTTTTACAATCAACATCGCTAGCCTCTTTCCCATTCTAATGTCTGCCTCAAACTGCATCGAGAAGACAAATCCTGCAGTATGGCCTGAGAAGGCAAGCCAACTAATACTTCTGTTGTCCATTACAATTCATTCTATACTTCACATATGCATGTTATGGAAGGGAGCATAACTAGCTGCGTTCCTGCACTGTTGTTTTTGTAATCTGTACTGCAGATAAACTACAGGAAGCCAACATATATCTGCTTATCACTAATGGTTACCGCTGGCATCCTTCCCCCTTCAACACAAACACTCACAATACTTTTACTGGAGTGTCTGATGCAAATTACTGCTATTTTTCCTCAATCGGTAGCAAAACAATCTGTGTAAGCAGTCCATTTAGCACTAAACATTGAGCAGTCAACCTTTATTTAGTATCTGTCGGTTATTAACATTAGAAGCACTTGAGTGCCGGCAGTGTTGGATTACACTCCCAACAAGCATGAACAAGGAAACCCTTGTTCATAGGGCTCAATGTGTTGTGAAGAGAAGCGGTCTTCCCTGCCGACGTAAATCCTGCCATCCCTGGGTGAAGCTAAAGCCAATCGTGTCGCCCTGTGGGGCAGCTGGCCACCGTCAGCAGAGCACAGTCCAGATTCAACACGAGACGTGCGTTCAAGACAGAAAACGTTACCCAACTTTAGCTAGCGTTCACCAACATATTCAAACTTTTTTCTGTTCACCATGAACGTTAGCTAACCTTAGCTAACAGTTTAAAAAGGTAGTGTGTGGCAAACAAAAATGGCTGCTGATGGGGAAAATACAGACAGAATGAAAGATGACAATTATTTGGCTGTGCTAATACACTTTAATCAATGGAATATGTGTTCTTACCTTTAAAAATAAATCACAGGTAAGCGACAATTCCGCTAGCTGGCATTATTAGACCTCCATTTATATTAAAAAGCCGTTGATGGCGAACTAAATGGAACGTTCATTTAAAATCATTCAAGACCCGACTGTTTGCTGCCAACATACGCGGTCGGCCTGCGGGGATGAGCCACACAGCAGCCCTGGTCGGCTTGTGGAGATCAGCCACACAGCAGCCCTGGTCAGCCTGTGGAGATCAGCCACACAGCAGCCCTGGTCAGATTGTAGGGATCAGCCACACAGCAGCCCTGGTAAGCCTGTGGGAATCAGCCACACAGCAGCCATACCCATTCTTTACTTGGTTAGTAGCACACCAAACAGGTCTCCAACTGTGATTAGGAGTTCCCGACAGACGCCCCAGTCATAGTTGACTAATGACATAGCTCAGGCTCAGACTTGCCGTGTGTAGGCAACAGGGCCCAAACTGCACTTGTGAGAAGTGCCTTTGACAATGGAATGTGTACTCTCTGTTCTCAGTACACACCAACACTGAAAACAATGAATATAAGCCATCTTACATCAGTGAGAACGCAACATAAACTGCATCGGGATGTGAACAAATCTAAAACAGACTGATTTTAGGGGTAATTTTCAACTGTAAACTTAAAAAAAAAAAGTATATATATATATAAATATATATATTATTATATTATTAATATATATACTAATGTAATGTATAATGTATATATATATATATATATATATATATATAATAAAAAAAGTTTTTGTTGAATAAAAAACATTTGAGCTGATCATTCAAAGCTGCCACTACAGAATTAGGTGGTCATGTAACCTTCAAATGACAGCAAGGTCCATTCTGCATTATCCTGTGGGTAAAGACATTTTAAATCCACTCTGGTTAAAAAAACTACATGAACAGAAAAGACGGAGGTCCGCATGTCCCAAAATCCAAACAAGGGAAAACCCCAGAGAATATTCTCTCGTTAAGTGGATGCAGGAAATGCTGGACACACAGTTGAAAATTCAAATATTTTAAGAGAGTCAGCAAACCGGTTCAACAACTTAAAATGCTTAATTGCAACTGCTCCAATGTCGTATGTTTGGGCAGGCACCAATATCTAATGCAGTATGACTGACCAATCACACGGTGTGACAAAGTACATTTGTACCGTCACAAAAGTTACTGCTGCTTAGAGATATTATGACATATGTGCTATGTGCTACATGGGCCATATAGTTCAATAGATCACGTACGACTTTACACATCTTTGCTGTAACCCGGAAGGTTCTCCCTCAGGCAGCGCACAGTCAGCCTCTCTGCGGGTACAATGGGAACCACGCTACCAATTAAAAACAACTGATTACCTCAAGCCTGGGCATGCAGCTCTCTCCAGGTGAATCACTAATGATCTCACATCTCCGACTCACCCCGATTATCAAGGACACGCATCAAGGGGAGCGGTGTGCAGTCAATTGAATAATATAATAACAAGAGTTAATGTCCACTTAAGTCACACATTGGCAACCTAATGCTGAACAGGGTATGAGCCTGTAATGTGAAAATTAAGCGATCGATGCCCTAAATAGGGTGTGACATTTAAAGGCAGCTTTAAAAGCTTGCATCCCAAACCCACAAAGAGCTCTTTATTAGGTCTTAATGTTTCTAGTTGAGGCAGTTAGGAAACACAACAATGTTCCAACAGTGAATGGTTCTGGTGGTTTGTTAATGGCCTGGGGCACTTTCATCATGCATGGTGTGGATGCACTCGTACCCTTAGAAAGCGAGGCCTATGTCAATTCATATTGAATGCCTGGTACGGACCAATCCTTAATGTTAAAAATATCAAGACATTTCTTTTTTGAAGCGGTGGTCTTTCAAGATGACTATGCTCCCATGAGACTTTATAGCCTCCAATGGCTTGAGGAACATGATTCTGATGTTATACTGTATGGCCTTCTTAGTCACCATATCTCAGACCAATCAACCACTTACAGGATATCCTGGCACAATGCCTGGGACAGCATTTCCCATTTCCGTTCATTTAGAGTAATCTGATGTACTTTCGTGTGGAAGAGTGATGTCATATTCCTCCAGCAGAATCCCAGATGCTGGTTTCCTCTATACCACCACACATACAGCCATACTAGCCACACATCACACTACATGTTATTTAGCAGAAGCTTGTATCCAAAGCCACTTACAGTTGATTAGACTAAGCAGAGGACAATGTGAGGGGGGGGGGGTTCCGCAAGGGCCAAACAGCTGTGCAGATCTTATCGTGGCTATACAAGTGATTAAACCACCAACCTTGTGGGTCCCAGTCATGTACCTTAACCACTACGCTACAGGCTGCCCCCTACCTACATAAACATGCCTGTGTAACAATAGCTTACAAACCTACATTGGCTGGGCTGGGCGGGGCAATATATTAAATATGTGCAACACACTGAAATACAAATATGTCAATCAATCAATGTTGCTCACAGTAACTTCATAGATTTTTCACACAAATGCTTTATCAGCAAGCAGGTCCCCAAGGATGCTTGTATTGTTTCAGCTAGCACTAGCCTGTCCACTAAGCCTGTTGGGCTATGAGCCTACATTATAATTGCTGTACATTAATATTGCCCAAAGTCCCTGTAAACCCAGCCTCTGGACACTCAATATTTCAAGCAATTGCCCCAGAAAATGTCACACTCAATATCCTTCAGACAGACAGCCCTGCTGTGTCCTACTGATTCTGTGTTTCTTTTTTACAGTCAGTTAAGATTGGCTTTTGGTTCATGAACAGCACACAATGATTGTGTATTTAACCACCACCACCCCACCCCCAAACACACACACACACAACAGAGATAATCTACACATCATTTGCACCCACATCAGAGATGCAAAACCTTTGCAAAGTGTATCGTGTTTTTGGGCAGTTCTCTTCTACCAGCCTACTGTGTTGCTTGGCCCAACCCTAGTGTAGGTCATTGGCTTGTTGACATATAGTGGACGTTTTACTGGTTTTTAACAAATCACCATTTAAAAGAAAATGAATGAAAGAAAAACAAATAAAACATGTACTGACAAGCTGTTCATCTTCAAGGATGGTAGATATCGTGGGAATTACTGACGCAAGATTTGTCAGTACTTGTATTTTTAAAAATACAAACCACTATAATGCGATGCATGGCGAAAGGTTCTCACCTACCTGAAGCATGGTGACCATGTGACATGGGTTCAGGAGGTATATCACAGTCTTTGTCGCAAACTTGAACCCGACCTCCACACCAAACGTCAGGCACAACGCTGCAAGCAACAGGTTCTTTCCCAAACTGTCTTTCTTTGTCTTTTCGCTCTCTTTTGCCATTTCGTCCAGGTCTTTGGGAATGCTGATCTTCCGTAGCGCGAGAACAACCTCTATGACGGATATCATAATGATGAAAAAGCTCTCTCCGATCCGTTGTTTTGCGCTGAGGAAGCCAGCACACCCCGGTCCCCCATTACCCTCAATCCCCGGGTCGACCCCACCGTACATCCAGTCCAAAAACAAATTACGAGACATGTTCCTCTTCTCGTGGGCTATCTGGTCAATGTACAAACAAGACGGTAAGTTAAAGTTACACCAACTTCTAGGCGAAACCTCGACCGTCACTTTGGCAGAAAAACGTCTTCATAATGAGGTGAGGCAATAGTTAAATAAAATCAGTCCCCACCGGCGATGCTGTTCTTGTGGTACTCGTACCATGTACTACCACACTACAGATTAGCAAGACTAGCAACGAGAGAGCGTCAAAAAGCATGAACTCGCTCCAGAATAATTTACTGACGGGGAACCAGGAAGAGGGCGGCATATACAAGGCAAACTAAAGGTTTCGAAAGAGTGAGAAAATTACGATTTTATAAGTCCTTCATCTGATGTGATCGGATAGCTACCATATTGACCATAATTGACCATAACACATATCCAACTGATCATAGATAGCTAGAGTGACAAACAACTCTTGATGATAAAGTATCTAACGGTACCAAAAATAACCGTCTGGCGTTTTGTAGATATGGCACGCGTAAAGAGGATCCAAAATGAATGGATAATTCTGAAACCCGTTATGATTCCTGGAATGACCGTTTTTCATTCTTGAAAAGTATAAGAAAAGGCCCTGCGTTCGACAGGCTGTACGTCAGATAGCATCTTGTTGATACGGTTATACTTGTAATTAAGTCGTCAGCTTTAATACTATAGCTAGCTAGTTATTCAGATCTGAGCAAGCATGCTCCATAGCCGGTAAACGGAGAGTAGCCTACCGGCTGTTTTGCAAGTCCATGTGCTCTGTTGAGATTAAGCTCTCGGCCATATTTGGCTAACCTACAGTATCTTCGCAGCGGGTTGTCCAGTGAAACAGAATGAATTTGTAACTCGTTTGCTGTCAAATCCATATTTATGAGCATCTCTGTGACGTTGAATAAGGAATACATCTTATTGGAGAGTAGAGGCACAGAACCCGCCTCCAAGATCTGTGTTTGCATTAACCCCGTAAGTACTGTAGAGTAGGTAGAAGTTCAACTGTCAACTTGAATAAAGACAGTTAAACTGTTGTCAATGTCCATCCATCCATTATCTGAACCTGCTTATCCTGAACAGGGTCGCAGGGGGGCTGGAGCCTATCCCAGCATACATTGGGCGAAAGGCAGGAATACACCCTGGACGGGTCGCCAGTCCATCACAGGGCACACACACCATTCACTCACACACTCATACCTATGGGCAATTTAGACTCTCCAATCAGCCTAACATGCATGTCTTTGGACTGTGGGAGGAAACCGGAGTACCCGGAGGAAACCCACGCAGACACGGGGAGAACATGCAAACTCCGCACAGAGAGGCCCCGGCCGACAGGGATTCGAACCCAGGACCTCCTTGCTGTGAGGCGTGTTGTCAATGTATTTAATGTATTACATACGTCAAAAATGACCTAACATTTGTCAAATAAAAATATGTATGTGTGTATTTGTGTGTGTGTGTGCGCGCGCGCGCCCAAGTACATGTATGTATGTACTCTCAGTGAGTACTATTAGGTATATATTTGACTTATTTTTTAGACTTATTGGTCTTCTGCTGCTGTAGCCAATCCACTTAGAGGTTTGATGTGTTTGCGTTCAGAGATGCTCTTCTGCATACCACCGTTGAAGTGTGTGGTTATTTGCTATTCTGTCATCTTCCTGTCCGCTTTGACCAGCCCTTTACCTCTGATTAACACTTTTTCTTTCTGCACCATTCTCTGCAAACTGAAGAGACTGTTATGCGTGAAAATCCCAGGAGATTGGTAGTTTCTGAGATACCCAAACCACCCTGTTTACCCAAAGCAACCTACAGTTCATTAGACTAAGCAGGAGACAATCCCCCCTAGAGCAATGTGGGGTTAAGGGCCCAACAGCTGTACGGATCTTATCGTTGAACCTCGAACCCCTGACCTTTGGGTCCCAGTTATGCACCTTAACCACTACACTACAGGCTGCCCAGTTACCTCACCATAGCTGATAGTCATTGTGTATTGCGAGCCTGCCATCTGAGCCTCTTAGCTAGTCAGATTGTAGATCTGCTACGTGGCGGTAGCTTCTTATCTTTAGATAGATAATGCTTCAGCATAGCATCAATGCCTTTCAGCCGGTAGGACATGGCGTGAGTGCACAGGAGATCAAGGGGGCTGGAGTTAGTGGTGTGAGGGGTGGAGGGTGGCACTGTTAGAGGTAGAGCGAGTGATGTGAGGGGTGGAAGGTGGGGTTGTTATGGGTAGAGCGAGTGGTGTGAGGGGTGGAAGGTGGGGTTGTTATGGGTAGAGCAAGTGGTGTGAGGGGTGGAAGATGGCGCTGTTAGGGGTAGCTAGTGGTGAAGATGCCATTACTGTCCGGTGTCAGCCACCCGGGGTCCTCACTTCTGGTCCCAGAGAGCTATAGGGTGTGCTGGGGTCCTCACTCCTGGTCCCAGAGAGCTATAGGGTGTGCTGGGGTCCTCACTCCTGGTCCCAGAGAGCTATAGGGTGTGCTGGGGTCCTCACTCCTGGTCCCAGAGAGCTACAGGCTGTGCTGGGATCCTCACTCCTGGTCCCAGAGAGCTATAGGGTGTGCTGGGGTCCTCACTCCTGGTCCCAGAGAGCTACAGGCTGTGCTGGGATCCTCACTCCTGGTCCCAGAGAGCTATAGGGTGTGCTGGGGTCCTCACTCCTGGTCCTGGAGAGCTACAGGGTGTGCTGGGGTCCACACTCCTGGTCCTGGAGAGCTATAGGGTGTGCTGGGGTCCTCATTCCTGGTCCTAGAAAGCTACAGGGTGTGCTGGGGTCCTCACTCCTGGTCCTGGAGAGTTACAGGGTGTGCTGGGGTTCTCACTCCTGGTCCTGGAGAGCTACAAAGTGTGCTGGGGTCCTCATTCCTGGTCCAGAGAGCTACAGGGTGTGCTGGGGTCCTCACTCCTGGTCCCAGAAAGCTAAAGGGTGTGCTGGGACTTGGTTTCTTGGGTCTAAATTGGTTGCTGGTATTAAGCCAAAAATAAAAACCATGCGGCTCTCCAGGACCAGGAGTGAGGAACACTGCTAGCTGAGAACACTTCTGTACACAGCAAGGTCAGGGGTGTCCAATGTTATCCAAAAAGGCCAGTGTGGGAGCCTGTTTTTGTTCTAGCCTAGATATATAACACCTGATTACTAACTCATTTACTAATCATTGCCTTCAATCAAAACCTTGACAAGTAGAAGCAGGTGTCTGAGTGCTGGGCTAACCTGCACCCACATTGGCCTTTTTTGGACACCCCTGGGCTTGACAGTGGCAACCACAAGATGGCTGAAGAGGCCGTGTGCTGAAATGGTGACCGCATGTAGGGGCTACCCTGTTACATGGACTGTCTGGCAGAGGAGCCAGCAGTGTCTGTGAACATTCATGGCTGCCCCTAGCTTCACTGGTGGGTTCTATTCTTCGCAGTTACCACAGTGCCCTCTGGCAGAACGTGCTGTTATTGAGCTATGCTCTGTGCCATTATTGTGTGCCAGCTGCTACATCTGTGTAGCAGAGAGTCTAATTATTTCAGGCAATATACCAGATGCTATTAAGCATAGGCCAAACACATTTTTCCGATGTCTATAATGTATATTAGCAGTAATTTGCCAATTAAACTAATCTCGGGGTTTTATTCAATTGTGCTTATGATTAGTTTTGAATAAGGTCAATTTAGATTTGTTTGTATGAGAGAGTAAAGATTTTCAAAAGACTTGGTCCAGTCTGATTGGTTCCCTACTTGTTGCTCCTAAAGGTAACAGGTCCATCTAGTGGTAATTAGTAGAAACTACTTACAAAGTCTGCTGTTTCTCTGTAAATAATAAACATGGCAGTGATGTTCAGAAGTGAAATCCACCTCGCTGAAGTGACTATCTTCAGCTTCACATAATGGGAAAGTGCAAGAACAAAAGTTTACCAATCACATGCAAATCACCTGCAAATGAATCCCACAGCCTGTGTGACTAGGCTGTGGGACTTTGTTTCCCATATATTCCTCTGTGTGTAAAAACGTCTACGGGCATCACGCCATGACTGCAGCTCTTCCTTGGCATGTAAAGGTGTGACTTCCCGCACACAACGTTATTATCCATTTTTCCCCAGGTGTCAGCACGACTATGATTCACTGAAATCTTCATGTAATAAGCAACTTATGTGGGAATCGGAAAGACACTTGCAAGGAGTAATGGGAAAGGAGCAACAATAAAAAAAAAATGGTTCTTTGGCTCCACAGAGGAACCCTTTTTAGTTCTTTATGGAACCCTTTCACATGCAAAGTGTGATAACTCCCAGCTCTCAGAACCAGTTTGCCTGACAAAGAACCTTCAACCTTCAAAACTACATAGGGTTCTTCTTTGGAATCAGGGTTCCTTTTGGAGCCATGTTATTCTGAGAGCGTATTTTAGTCTTACTACAACCATTACACGGTTGCTACACTACATGACCACATGTTCCCACACACCTGCTTGGTGTTCTGTTCCTCATGTACCTTGTTATTGACATTATTCTGTGTTTTTTGGTTGGAAATATATTCTCTATACTGCCATCTGGTGGTGATCAGCCATTCAGTATAAATCTTGTGGCACTATTTTTGTATTCATATATTTTGGTGGGAAGTTTTGAACGCCTTTGAATGAAGAATACAGTGGTCAATACAAGAACACAAGATTCCAGTGAAAGTTGATTTGATTAGTTTTTTTTTTTTTTTTCCAAGCATTTCAATTCCATGGTTCTCAGAAAAAGTTGGGGATCATCTATAAATATTTTTTACACAAACAGGGCTAAGCATATTCACATACACTCAGTGAACACTTCATTAGGTCGACCTGTACACTAGCTTGTTAATGCAATTATTTAATCAGCCATTCATGTGGCAGCAACTAAACACATAAAAGCATGTAGATGTGGTTAAGAGTTTTTAAAAAAAATATATATAGTGGAATGATTGTTGGTGCCAGACAGGGTGGATTGAGTATCTCAGAAACTGCTGATCTCCTGGGATTTCCATGCACAACAGTCTCTAGAGTTTGCAGGGAATGGTGCGAAAACATCCAGTGAGCAGCAGTTCTGTAGGCAAAAACACATTGCTAATGAGAAAGGTCAGAGGAGAAGAGCCAGACTGGTCAAAGCTGACAGGAAGGTGAGAGTAATGCAAATAACCACACATTACAACAATGGTATGCAGAAGAGCATCTCTGTACACATAACGTGTATACAGAGCGTATACATGGATAGACTACAGCAGCAGAAGTGAAAGTGACCTATAAGTGAAAAGAAAAAAGGATAATATATACCTAATAAAATGCTCAGTGAGTGTATCTTGAGGCTCATAAATAAAATAGGTACATGGTTGATTCACAGAGGAATGTGTGTGTGTGTGTGTGTGTGTGTGTGTGTGTGTGTGTGTGTGTGTGTGTGTTGGAAGCAACGGATTTGCATTTCAACACAGAAATTTCAAAACACTGTTTGTCTTTTCTTATCTCTTAAGAATGTACAGTGTTGTGTAACGTAAGAGCACTCATATAATATGGATAATTATCTTTGTGCAACCGGGACTGTGTCTGGTAGACATTTTGGAGCCCATTCCTGAAAGGCAACTAGCAATCATAGCTCTCAGCAGGGTGTCCAGTACATGTTCTGAAATGGACCCCAGACAGGTTAGCATTACTGACACCGGTACTGTCAGACACAACAGTGTGTGTGCGGCAGACAGACAGACAGACCATTACATTTAGTGCTTTTCTAGACACTCAAAACACTTTACAGTGATGAAGGGAGAACTCGCCTCAACCACCACCAATGTGTAGCACTCGCATGGGTGATGCACAGCTGCTATTTTATGCCAGAATTCTCACCGCACATCAGCAGAGGTGGAGAGGGAGAGAACAATGTTTTGGCTAATTGCATCAGGGGATGATTAGGTGGCAGGTTGAAAAAGCCAGGGTTGGAAATGTAGCCAGGACATTGTGGAACCCCCTACTCTTTGCAAAGAGTGTCATGGGATCTTTAATGACCACAGTGAAGTTTCTCTCTACCTTTGCAGAAATTAGGGTCAGTTAAAACAAAAGGAGCCCATCATGTTCTGGAACATGCGTAATTACTGCTTAATGTTAGCAGCATTCCTTAGAAGCTTTTCTCCAGGGACAATATACCAAAAGTGAATAAGTGCATGAAGTATGTCAAAACCATGTCTCAGAAGCCCTGTTGATGCTGAGATAGACCAGTTTAGTCCGAGCAGTAAATTACAAACCAGGCACCTGTTCCACTAAGCAGGATTACTGAGGTTACTGAGTTAGCCGGATACCTGCACTGAGTAAAACCCAGAACTCTTCCCAATCTGGAACATGGACTGAAGTAAAAACAGCTGTTCCGTATTTCACATGAGATATCCGCCCTCCTTGTTCTTCCTTGTCCTCTTCCTCTCCTCTCATTCAGTAGTTCTTACTTCCAATTCTCAAAAAAATGTTTGTCCTTCCCCCATAGTGGGGGATGAGTGGAGGAAAGGAATTTGCAACAACATCAGCCATTATTATGTGTTAAAGCTCTAGTGTGGGTGCGTTCAATTAATATGAAGTGAAGTTCATCATTTTAGTCAACACAAGAGATTTACTTTATGGAAATACTGCTTTAAAATTAGATTGTGTTATAATGAGACTGAAATCTGTCAAAAAAAAGTTAAATGAGCTTATAGCTTTGAAGAAAAAAAGAAACGACATAAATGTAGTTTTGTAAATTGGATTCATAAAACCGGCTCTAGTGTGTAAACAATCGAGAAAAACTGTTAAAAAAAACATACAAAAAAACAATTCATACCTTTGCCGTTAAAACGTCATACTGTCATACTTAATCATACTGTATATTATCATAAACTGGTTTCTGTTGTCTGAACCTGAAACAATGCAAACATTTATCACTCAAGCCAAGGGGCTAAAGTGCAGTGTAAGATGATATCTTGAGGCGATAACCACTATTTAATGCTTAACGTTAGATCATGTACCTAACAGACAAATTACATTAAAATTAAACTACCACCTCTAAAAATAGATGAAGGTACACGGTTACAATTTTAATAGTATGATTTTCTAGTGGGAGGTTTTGCTATGGATACACATGGCAATTTTCCTCTTCAACAACAGACTTCCTGAGGCACACAGTTCAGAATAGCTAGCCTTGCAGGCTAACTAGTGTACAAGAGACGTGGGAATGGTGCTGTTTTGTTAGCCTACACTGCTTAAATTACAGAAAGAAAATAGGCTTTCGTCCAAATACGTTACAGCGACAGAAGCAATACAAAATACGCCAGTAGTGAGAATATACTCTTTTTTATTGTTACCCAGTCATGAAATAGGTAGGTATCGAAATAGGTGAGCTAGTTAACATTAGCTCAGGTTGCTAAAGTGGTTAGCAGGAACTGTCAGCCTTTGAGGCGTAAACAGAAACCCGTGACAGGAAGAGCCTGTAATATCTGCTCTGTCTTGCTGCTGTTTGAGCTTCGATCGACCCTCCCAGCTGAACCCCGTGATCAACAAAATAGCACAACAGAGTGGAGGAAAAATGGCGAGCGGGGAGGAGGTTGGACACCGCTCTGTTTCCTCCTCTTCGGTGGGCTTGGAGTCGCTGTTCCCAGCCGAGGAAGGCGAAGAGGCTGGCGTGGAAGGGAGCCCGGAGCTAGTACAACTGCGGGAGCGACTTCAGGGTTGGCTGTCCCAATACGAGCCTGTAATGTTGTGGGTGCAGCGGCTGTTGGTATGGGAGAGGCCGCTGCACAGCATCTTCGTTGCTTTCACTCTGAACACCGTCTTCTGGTAAATTGTCAATATTTATAACCTGAATTGGAATGACAGGCTAATGAACAAAGCACAAAGCACTAGCTAATGTATTCGTTATTACACACAGGGCAACTATCTAGTAGATGATCGGTCAGGGAAAATACAGCATTAAAAGCTAACGTTAGCTAAGCCTCCTAGCGAGCTAGGTATTGGAAGAAATGGTAGCGTTAGCTAGCTTGTTAACTAGGATTAGCTCTACTGTGAAACGCGTTTCACTGTTTTGACATTTCATCGTTTTTATTCTAGGCTTCTCTCGTCCACGTCACTGCGACCTGTTTTTCTCCTGAGTATGGCTCTTCTTGGACTCGTGCTACTGGACAGGTGGAAGCATAAGTTGCCCAGTCTCTCAGGTGGGCGTGATACAGCACTGCCTGCACCAATACCATCTGCATCCAGTACACATTAGGGACTTAACGTTGGTTCGTTTTATTGCCTGTGGTCATATTAACAACAACTTAATGCTCGGTGAGTTGAAAATGTAAGAAGATGTAAGAAGGTCGCTTCCTTAATACTATCGGGGGAGGACTTTTCCGTAATGCTTTAAGTATCCTACACTTCGCCGTTTTACATAAACCTTCTCCAAAACCGAATGGATCAGAACAGAGCTCCAACAGCCATGTTCTTGGAAATGTTCTCCTATGCTTAAAAACACCTGAAACCTAATTATGAATATTTCTCTCTCTCCCTCTCTATTTCATTGTTCTTTGTGTCTGGAATCGCAGTCCAGTTCCCAGAGGCGTCCATGAATCGAAGGTAAAATTCCTGTAGAATTTCTCTGGAATGCATCTGGAGCTGTAAATGGAAGGATGCATATTAAAGTAGTGTTTTGGGCACCGCTTTTCGTAAATTATATAACAAGTATAGTGCCGAATTTGGGTAGACATGCTAATGGTGAACTGTTATGGAAATTATTATGAGAACTGTACAAAGATTAAATTGGGCAATGCCACTAAAAATGAATGCAAACTACATTTTCTCGTTTTTGGCCCAGCACTTGCTCTTATGAGTGAGAATTTGTGTTTGATTTGCCTTCTGTTTTGCATTAGATGACATTTTTTCTGTCTGTCTGTACGTGTAACCCAGGGAGAGTGTGACGGTACAACCCAGGCTCCTCAGTGTGCCTGAACTCAGCCATCACGTGGCGGAGAGTTACCTCACCTGCTGCCTGTACATCCAGGAGGCGTTGCAGTACAAGCGCCTAAACCACGGCAAGGTGAATCCAGAAAATGTGCTTTACTGTCCTACATTGCCTTCATTCTTTGAAGAGTAGGGTTGAATGTTCTAAATTTTACATTCTTAGTCAGTGTTCTAGAACGCCCATTGCTTTCAATTACCAGCAGTGATTGTTGCATCAGCATTAGAATGTTCAGTTCAGAACATTCTAATCACATATTTGTGATTAGAACATTCAGTTAAGAACATTCTAGTCACATATTTGTGATCTTGCACCTCAAAGGGTTATCGATGTTAACATAAGAGTTTTACCTTTGGCTGTAGACTAAAGAACCACATTTTTGCCCATTAATGTGAAATATGGAAGGCTCGCTAATGTGCATGGCTGGAGCCTACCTTGTTTTCATGTTTGTTTTTTAACGGAAGGAATTCAGAATATTTTGTAGCCGGACATGTTTTGCGTCAGGGCTACCCAACCCTGTTCCTGCAGTTTTCCTGTCCTGTAGGCTTCCATTTAAACTGTATTGTGGCACACCTGATTCCACTAATTAGCAGGTAAACAAGATAACTTGCTGTTGAATGAAGTGTGCTTTGTTAGGGTTGGAGTGAAAACCGACAGGGAGGTAGATCTCCAGGAACAGGGTTGGTCACTCATACTGTCCTCCTCGTCTCTCCTAGTTCTGTGTGTTGGTGTGTGCTGGTTGCCTGGTTCTGGCTGGTGTGGGGCATTACATACCTGGAGTCATGATTTCCTACATTATCTGTAAGTGCATATGCATGGTCATCTGTACCATTTCATAAATGTGTAGTTTGTGAAATTGGAATAAGTTAGACCTGAAAGTCTCTTTAGTCAGTCTTATTTATGATTTTACAGTGGAATACTGTACACAGGACTATGGAGGCTGAAGTATGGAATAGAGTTTAGAAAGGAGGTAATGCTAATGCACACTTTAGCAATGCTAACGCTCGCTTTATTATGTATTTACAAATGGATGTGTACAAGTGGATAATGGCAAAATATGTCATGCATATCAATACATAATCTTTGATAGGGTCTGATAAGGAAATTGGCAATGCTATAAGGAATACTGCCTCCAGTTGTAAGGTATTTTGGCTGGGTACACACCTGTAGTCAGAGCGCAGTGCGGTGTAAGCAGTCCTCTCCCCCCAGTGCTGAGCGTGCTGCTTTGGCCTCTGGTGGTGTACCATGAGCTCATCCAGAAGATGTACACGGGGCTGGAGCCCATCCTGATGAAGCTGGACTACAGCATGAAGGGAGACACTCAGCCCCACAAGAAGAGTGAGTGCAGCTCTCTCCAGCTCTGCTCTGGAGCCAGGGCTATGTTACAGTGCATGCAACCTGAGCAGTGTTGGAGTAATGCAGGGATTAGTTAGTGTATGCGTGCAACCTGTGCAGTGTAGGAGTAATGCAGGGATTAGTTACAGTATTAATGTTACATTGTATGCTTGCTTTGCAGTGTATGAGTAATGTAGGGATTGGCTACAGTATTAATCTTACAATGCATGCATCTCCTGGGTGTGTGTGTAGAGGTAAATTAAGAATAATATGTCTCCTGTGTGTGTGTGTGTGTATGGTTGTTTGTGTGTGTGTGTGTGTGTGTGTGTATGGTTGTTTGTGTGTGTGTGCG
The DNA here is from genome assembly GCF_963514075.1 of Conger conger. Lineage (NCBI taxonomy): Eukaryota > Metazoa > Chordata > Actinopteri > Anguilliformes > Congridae > Conger > Conger conger. The sequence goes on along the minus strand of NC_083762.1, from coordinate 13,442,432 downwards.
TGTGTGTGTGTGTGTATGGTTGTTTGTTTGTGTGTGTGCGTGTGCGTGCAGAGGTGAAGAAGGAGTCAGAGGACGGGGACGAGCCGCTGGTGGAGACGGAGAGTGAGAGTGAAGAGGAGCTGTCCTGCTTTGCTCCCACGGTCAGTGTGCCTCCCTCGTGGCTGCGGCTCACTGGGTTCAGATGGCGGCCCTGTACGCATGTTTTTGTGCTTGTGTGAGCGTGAGTCTGAGATGTGAGTCTGAGATGCGTCCCTGCTCCGTCATCAGCCCACAGTGACCTGGGGTCTGCAGCGGCCAGCCGCAGCTCGCTTCTCCCTGCCTGGGTCCGGTGGGCTCCAGTCAGCCAAGTGTACCTGAATTCTTCTAATATTAGCGTGCTCCAGGAACCCACCTTCTGATTACTTGCAGTCAGCGCTCAATTTGGCCAGGGTTACTTGATTTACCAAAAATAAAATTATGACGAACATGCCATTCAGCCTGTCAATGCTCGCCTTTTCCAACCACGAAGGTGTACCTACTGCTTAGTTTGCCTAAAAGCAAAATGGTATCCAGCACCTTTGAATGTTAGGATAGCATGCTCCAGCAACCCTCCTGCCAGTTACTTACTGTCGGCTCGATTGGCCAGGGTTATTTGAATTACTGTTACGTTGGCATGCCCCAGCTACCCACCTGCTCGTTGTGAGTTGTGGCCACTGAGCAATGCAGCTGGCCTTCGTTGGGTGCTAGCTCTCCTGTAGCACAGGGGCTTGTAGAGAACGAGCTCAGGCTTTATCATTCTAAGCCTGCACTGTGGCACAAGAGCACAGCCCAGGTTCTGTCTGAAGGGAAGAAAATGTAAGAAAAAAAAAAGGTGGGGAGCTAAATTCTTAGACAAAAAGTTATTTATTGGAAAATAAAACTCTATTTGATTAACATTCCATTGTGTGGCATGTGACAACACTCCGAATTCAATTCAGTTTTTGTTGTATAGCATTGTTCATGGAAGACTGCCACTAAGACACTTTACAGAGTAACAGAAGGGGGGGGCAAACACCTGGCCTGAACCCCCAATTAGCACTGGAGACACTCTCCCCAGTGGGAGAAAACCCCTCAAGCAGTGGTACAGGGGAAGACATCTTGCGAGGAACCGAACTACCGAGGGGGGGGCCCATCCTCCACTGGCTCACATATTTCGCAAAATGTCCGCTGGGGTTTCGGAGAGCAGAGTGTACCGAGTTGAACTGCAGTCACGTTACTGATTGATGTGACCCCTTCAGTGATACCCTTGGCATTCTTCAGAGACCACGAGACGTGTTGCCACGGTAGCAGAGGGCGTTGGGTCATTGAGCATACCACTGGGTTGTTGATGGTTGTGAGCAGACCTGGGTAAAATGCATCATTATTTTGGATTCATATAGTTTTCTGTGCTTGAATGATCTGGCCTGGTGCAATTGAGCCAACCGTGAGGACCGGAAGGTTTGGTTTGCGCTTTCTGAGAGTATTTCATTGCTTCCAACACACCAGACAAGCTCAGTAAAGCGGAGAAAAGGCATGTGAATCCAAAGCGAGACATATTTGACCCAGGTCTGGTTGTAAGACGGCGTGTTTCGGGGAGGGAGCCGTCGGTCGGCTGATGACGGCGTCTTGCTTCCCGCTGGGCAGGTGGATGTCAGGACCACAGCCCTGGCCATGGCTATCACAGACTCTGAGCTCTCCGACGAAGAGGCCTCCATCCTGGAGAGCGGAGGGTTCTCTGTGTCCAGGGCCACCACGCCACAGCTCACCGACCTCTCTGAAGGTACGGCAGGTTTCCCTCGACCCTTTCAGCCCCAACAGTGCTATATGGCACTCCAGCGTAACTACTGTAAAATCCCAACCACCTTATACCTTTTCAGCCAATCAAAATGGCTGCTATAGTATTGTTTTGAACCCTATAAATTTTCTCAGCTGAAGCCAAAATCCCTTGGGATTTGGGTGGCGCTGCTTCATATTGGGCTGGGCAGTAAAAGGGTTAAGAAGCAGCATAATGATTATGCCTCTGTTGCGCATGCATCTCCAAAAGTCCTAACCATATACTGTGACCATTTTATTAGGTGGACCTGTACACCAGCTTGTTAATGCTTCTTAGCTTCTTAATTTTTAACAAAACAAAAAACATTCCAAGAACCCTTCAAACCCTGCTCTTCAAAGGGTTAAAGAGATACAGTCTTATGTTCCAGTTCTATTTCCAATACCCCATCACTCCTTTCATTCTCAGTCAGAAGGACCTCACAGGTCACAGGACCTCAATCCCACCCTTCCACCCTTGTCTAATGGCCAGTTCTTCTCTGTGTGGGGCTAAAGGTTAAAGTTTATCTCCCTGTGATCCTGCAGACCTGGATGTGCTGAGCGTGCATAGTGAGCATGAGGAGACCTTCTCCAGTGACCTGCCCGAGTTCCCCTCTGTGGAGGAGTTCTCCATCGAGCAGAACCTGCTGGCCTTCCCCCTGCAGTCAGGCTCCCCAGACCAGGGGGCTGCGGGGGACCCCCTCCCAGGGCAGGAGGCCCAGAGCCCCGCCAGCCTCCTGATCCAGCACCTGGCCTCCCCCCTGCACTTCGTCAACACGCACTTCAACGGGCACGGCCGGCCGGCGGGGGGGACGGGGAGCGGGGCGGGGCCCGGGGGCCCGCGGGGGGGCGTGAGCCCCTCCCTGGAGGCCCTGAGCGAGGAGATGGTGAGTACGGCCATCTCCAGCGTGGTGCAGAGCACCCTGTCCGCCCTGCTGCGCTCCAGCGAGGCCAGCGAGGGCCCGGCCATCGCCGAGTTCATCCCGGACGAGACCCCTCCGGCCCCGGAGGCCGACCCCGAGGACCCCGCCGAGAGGGCCGACCCGCCCCAGGACACGCCCACCGACACGCCCACGCCCACGCCCGCGGAGGAGGAGGAGGACTTTGAGCTGCTGGACCAGAGTGAACTGGAGCTGATGGACAGGGAGCTCGGTCTATGCCCTGAGGCACAGGAGACTGACGCAGCCCCGCCCACACAGACAGCCCCTCCCACCCAGCACACCGAGGAGTCCTAGCTTCCTCACTGCGTGTAGTTTCATTTATTTATAGTAATATATCTACACACACATATATGTAATATATATACACACACACACACACACACACACACACATACAGGCATGGCTCTACTCTTTCTCCTGCCCTAGGCAAGATTGTATACTATGGTTGGGGATGGAGGTGGGTATGGGTGGGTGCTGGAACCATTTGCCCCCCTCAAACAGATGGCGGCTTAGGCTATCACCTATGCCTACAACCAGTCCTACACACACACACACACACACACACACACACACACACACACACACACACACACACGCATACACGCACATACACACCAACAATTTACCAACATACTCACTTGACGTGTTTTTTTTTGTTTTTTTTTGACAAGTTTTAAGTTGACTACTACATGTTTTTTGTGGTGGGGGTGGGGAAAGAAAGTAAGGCCATTGATGTAATAGCCACATTTTCACAGTTGACTTTGAACTCGAGACTTGATGACGGCTTATGTTGGACGAGATCTAATCGTACATGTACAGTTGAAGGGTTTCAGTCCTATCCGAACTAGGTCATAGTTTGGGGCGTACCAAAGTAGGATAATTACTGATGCTCAAATGAAGACGGCCATTTTGTTATGACAACAACACTGATGGTATTATATATTTTTTAACATGCCTTTAGTTTGACATTTTTGACACAAATTTAAATTAATATTCAAGTTTCTATGTATAAAATAGTTCAGTATTTATCATATAGCCTGTTGAGCGTGTATATAGTGTACAGTTGCAGAGTTTTTGGGGTGCTAAGCTGACTAGATTTTGAGTAGTAGAAGTGTAGGAAGACAGACTCCTGTTTTGAGACGCCCCACATCTCTGGGGACGTTCAGCCTGGTCCACTGAAACCAATTGCTTAACCGGTGGGATCATGAGTTAGCTGACTGACTTTTAAAGGTAGGAATGGCACTACTTGTGAATGCCCTGGATGTTTTGGGATTAATGTAATGGGCTCGTGAAAACTGACAGAAATCAGCAGGTCCCAAATTTGCACGTTTGACATTTTATGCATACTTCGGATTTTCCCTTATCAGATGGCACACAACGGACTTTCTCATTGCATTTATGCATACTGGTCCTCTGGGGAAAAGCCAATGGGTTCTGTTAAACTGAAACCAAGAGCGGTTCTGTTATGACTGTCTCATGTATACAGAATAACCTGATATGGGTAAATATTTATGGATAAATATCTGACTCTAAGGTATTCCTAAGCTTAAAGCGCTATTGGCTATTTTCTGCGTATCTAGTCTGAAGATCAGTGTAGATTGTGTACAGAAATAAATTGTGATCGTTCAGCAGAGGAAATTGAAAAAAGTGAATCGGAAGCCAAACTGCCTCTTTTCCCTCTTCATCCTGTTTTTCTGTTACTGGAGTAAAAAATACAAATAAATAAGGGAACAATAAAATAGTTTGCAGTGGTTTCAACATGAAAAATGAAAGGTTATTCTTTCTTTTAAAAAAATAACTGATAAAGCAGTCAGTCTGCCGTCTGATGCTAATTCATTTCCCCTTTTGGTTGTGGTTGATGCCAACCTGTTTCAGGTGCATAAAGGGCCAGTTTAGCAGATGAAGTTCACGCCTAGTCCAAGACTAAATTATCTATACCAGAATTAGGCTTAATCTGTCTATGAAATCTGCCAATAATGTGAATAATTAGCACGAGTAATAATTGTAACATATTCCTCTGAGCCAGGGGTCGGGAGTGTACTGTATGCAGGAGAACCCTTTGCTAGTCCTCCCGGGTGTTTTAAGTGAAGCACCGGTGGTGCATGCGGGTGTGAAACGCTTTTTCACTGTCAGAGCTGTACTCTACTGCTGGGTGGCCTGACCAGGTGTTGGAACCACATTTTGGAATGGGTGATTCATTGGTTCAATGACTTGTGCGTAAAAAACATCTCTTACTTGTACAGTGCTATGCAGTTCTATACCTTCGGTAGTTTAACCAAGTCGTTGCTTTTACCCGGTCATCCAGGACGAGGTTTGGACTCCTGTTGTGATGTCTGTTTCTGGTTTCTAGACCATAGCTGCACATGTTCTCTGTAAAGTAGACCCATATGGTTAATGCACCCAGGTGCTTACTGTCCTGTTTGGCCTTCTGAAACGTCCCTCAAATGACAGCGCAGACCAGGCGTATACTGGAAAACAGCTTTATTAATCACACCGAACGAAGCGCACTGCGTCCTGAAATGTGCATGGTTAGCAACTATAATCATTTGGTTTGGAAAAAAAATAAAAAATGCTTGCTTACATCCTGTCTGCAACTCGAAGAAGCCATTTTAAACTATCTTAAAATGGTCATAGTTGCTATAATATCTTCCAAAAGTACTAACGTGGAATGAGGTGTCTCGGTCATATTGGTTTGTATTAATCTTAAAGAACGGATTTGGTTTTCCCTAACAATGTAATCTCATTAAGTATACAATGTGTCTAAAGGTTAGATTTAATAAGTTATTTAACGTCCTTTTGATACTTATGTATTGTAGAAATGTGCTTGTTTGCTTTTCTGCTTCTTAATATATAAAAAGCACTTGAACCAGATTTTCACTGAATGGAAAATGAGTATCTGTGATAAATATGTATTTTCTAATCTGTTTTGCCTGTCTGAGAATAATGAATATGCCTTCCTATCCATGAGGTTCTTCACATGAAATGCCCACTGGTTGCGTGGGTACAGATACAGTTAAAAGTGTAGTGTTAATTCAACTCTGAGTCTAATTAGGAGCATATGCACTCTATAGGAGTCGATCTAACACTGAACTGTGGGGGTAGACCTGGGTCAAATACAGTCGTTGTTTTGGATTCAAATACTGTTCTATGCTTTATTGAGCTTAATGTAAGCTGGTGTATTGGAACCTATGAAATGCTCTCAAAAGTGCAAACCCTTCTGGTCCTCTAGGTCGGCTCAATTGCACCAGGCAAGATCAATCGAGCACAGAAATGTATTTGAATCCAAAACAATTGCGTATTTGAGACAGACCTGGTGTGCTTCCACAGTGCCGTTCATAAGTATTTGGACACTTTTTTTTGTTGTTTTCCCTCCGTACTCAAGCAAACAAACTGTGGGGGTGGGCCATGGGTATGTATAAACATGCCATTTCTACACTGTTCCCCCAATATGGATGTAGAACTCCTCAAATATAGGCTAAACGTCTGCACTTTCATAGTCATAGTCATAGTCATTAAACTCATGTTCTGGAGTACAGAGTGGGGGGAAAAAAGTGCCACTGTCCACATACTCATGGTCTGTGAGCGTCTGTGCAGCTAGGGTGCTATTGGAGCCTCTCAGATTTCTGAGACGGCATCGCAACCACTCCTCCTGAAACGTGTTGTGGCCGCACCCGATTGTGGCTGCCCACTTTGGGAGTTCTAGTCCACCTAATTCTGCGCCGGCCCACCTGTACGAATACTTCTGGCTACGCTGCGCAGGTGTCCCACTAGAGCAGGGATCATCTCACCTGATCCTCGAATCCAAATCCGGCCCTGGTCTTCATTTCTCCAGGGTAATTAACTGAACAACTTGTGCTACTGATTGGGCCAGACTGTGTGGAAAAGCAGCAGTTCTCAGCCCTGGAGGGAGGACTGATCTGATGATCCCTTCACTAGACTTTAAAAAGGGGGGAATTCCTCAAAGTGTTTCTCAGCTGAGAACTCATTCCAGAGCCTGTGCTTCTCCATAGAGAGAGGGTGAACTGGTGCCTGCAGTCACAGCTTTCCATCATTCGACTGCATCCAAGACCTCAGTCCGCCCCCTCTGCATAGTAACCTCTCTCACGGTCTTTTCCGGAACCGCACCATCTTGTAGACACAAGGCCGTGCGAGCGGTTTATGCTGATTCTGCTTCACGAGTCATCGTTCTTTTCTACAGAGCCATTTATGAACAGGAGCACATTCATCGCCGTACAATGGGCGGTTTTCACTGGGAGTGCGGGAGACCAGGGGGGAAAAACGAACAAATGAGCTGCACTGGGAAAGATTGGAAAGTCATTCCCCCATCACTGATGAGGCAATCAACTCAACAAACGGGCTGTAGCCTAGAGAATAAGGTACATGACTGGGGCCTGGACGGTTGGCGGTTCAAGCCCCGGTGTAGCCACGATAAGATCCGCACAGCTGTTGGGCCCTTGAGCAAGGCCCTTACGTCTGCATCTTCCAGGGAACATTGTGTAAACAGAACTAACCTTTGAGAGTTTGGACCCTGTGGCTTTTATATACATTGTTCTGTTAACAACGCAAATATGGTAGGGATTAAGTAGCAATTGATGTCTGACATGTAAGATATGGCCACATATGTATGTTAAAATCCTTTCACGAAAGAAACATGAGATAACATGGCACCTTCACCTAATCGATAGTAATATTTCCACAGATATACTCTTGTAGGGATTACAACTTCCACATTCCCACAGGAAAATTCCGCAACGTCCACCACGAATGACGTCTAACTTGGTTCAGCCAATCCCGTAATGACGGGAGCAATAAACGGCCCCGTATAAGAGCAAGACACGTTCTTGGGATCTCTCTTCTGCTTCTTCTCTTCGACGCACCCTTTTTGGCCATTAGCCAGTGTTTAGTTTAGTCTAACTGTTTTTGTGAATCTGTGTTTCAATATTTACCATCCTACCATTGTAATGTGTTTGGTTAGCTACATATATATGTACGTGAATTGATTCGCCGTCTTTTGCGCATATAGAGTAAAACTACGCGAGTAGTCCCTTCTCACAGCTAACTCTAACTCATTACCACACCCAGAACTCTAGCTTACCAAAGCTAGCTACTCCCACTTTTACCTTTCCTTTGTTCAAGCGACACGCGCGACACACACACCCTAACATCCATCTATCCATCCATCCATGCATTATCTGAACCCGCTTATCCTGATCAGGGTCGTATGCTGGAGCCTATCCCAGCATACATTGGGCGAAAGGCAGGAATACACCCTGGACAGGTCGCCAGTCCATCGCAGGGCACACACACCATTCACTCACACACTCATACCTACGGGAAATTTAGACTCTCCAATCAGCCTAACCTGCATGTCTTTGGACTGTGGGAGGAAACCGGAGTACCCTGAGGAAACCCACGCAGACACTTATAGTGCTTTACTCGTCATAATTAGACGATGCGAAAATAGCATGCTTCTCATAAACCTAGTTCAACACAGATTGATATACGATTTACAATCAACTCTGACATTCTTACAGATATACTCTTGAATCAAGTTGTGTCTAAGTGTTTCATCAACTGCAGAATATTGGCCCATTTACATTCTGTCAGAGTAAATTCTCATGAACTAAACTTGGCAACAATGTGTAATGAACAGAACATTTTTATTACTACATCTTCAGAAATGATGGTGTTTCAAAGTTAACCATTTAAATAAAGCAGCTCCAGGAATGCAATGCAAGACTACTTAGTTTAAACAATTTCACCGCTGGGTTTACTGCAACACTTTATATTACTGCCATCTAGTGTTGTCCATGAAGTACTGCACCCAAAAATTGTAAAGCGGCAAAATCTTGGGGATGTGTCATCAAACATGCCACAGAAATGAATAAATCACATATCAGTTATTTGTGCTGCCCCTACTAGTTTGTGGTATAAGAACCATCATGTGTGCAACTTTTTTCCCCTCAGTATTCTTGATCACTCCGCTCTCCCACAATGTCTGAAATAAATGAAATGGTTTGTGCAGTTTGTGATTTTTTTTTGTTTTGTTGTTGTCCCAAACACATTTAATTATATGTGCTTTACAAGCCTTTTGAAAGTGCATAATACACTGCACATTTGGTATTTAGTTACTTTGCACAATCTACAGTGAGGAAAAAAAAGAAAAGAAAAATTCAAAAGTTCATTTTAACAAGCGATTTTAACGAACTAATTAGGTTTATATTTAGCCTAATATTTAGACTTAAAATCCTATTTATATTGTATCCTTAAAAAAAGAAAGATGACAAGATTCCCAATGAGGTGACTGTGTGCCAATGGTTTAAGACGATTTCATGACTTACCAATGGGGTAAGACAATTTCACTTGTCAAGCATAAAGTAATTTAAAGCAAATCTACTTGAGAGAAAGAAATACGATTTGAAGTCTCATTACAAAACAAACACTTAAGACTTGCAGCAATACACTGCACAATGTTTGTCTTAACAAGTGTTTGTCTTGTTAAGCCTGAAGACTCCTCCTTTCTTTAAAGAAGAAAATATTTGCTTGTTTTAAGTTACTGTTTGCTTGATGAGTAAAATTGTCTTACCCCATTGGCAAATCTTGAAATGAGTCAAGCTACCTTGCTTCACTGGCAATATTTTTGTTGTATTTAAGGAAAAAAAAGTAATAGAAGCAAGACATTAATTGTAAGTGTGTTAAAATTGGTGGTCTGCTTCTGTGCTGTGATATATTCGGATTGGACGCTAGCTCTTTCCGTCTGCTTTTCCTCTGCAAAACACTCTCCCTGCCGCTGCTCACCAAGTGTAAATCTTTCAGACTGCCTGTTTACCCGAGGTGTGTTTGTTCACTCAGATCCTGTTCCACCACACAGCTAGCAAACAAACTCACATGGCAAATATGGAAGCACTCGAGCAGTTTATTTTGCATGAGAATCTATAAACTTATTGTGCTCAATTTGAGCAGTTTTCCATCTGCCTCTTTTAATATACTAAATGACAGGTTTATCCTAAATTTCATTATTTGTTTTAGTAATGTTAGCTATGATAGCCAGACATTCATGAACTGTTATGTTCATGTAATCTTGTACTCAGAGAACGGACCAATTAAATGTACACTCAGTGAGCACTTTGTTAGGTATTTATTAGACTTATTGGTCTTCTGCTGCTGTAGCCTATCCACTTAGAGGTTTTTGACGCATTGATGCTCTTCTGCATACCACTGTTGTAATGTGTGGTTATTTGTGTTACTGCTACCTTCCTGTCAGCCTTGACCAGTCTGGCCATTCTCCTCTGACCTCTCATTAACAACACGTTTCTGCTTGCAGAACTGCTGCTCACTGGATGTTTTCCCACCATTGTTGTGCGTGAAAATCCCAGGAGTTCAACAGTTTACGAGCTCCTCAAACCACCCTGTCTGGCACCAACAATCATTCCACGGTCAAAGTCATTTAGATCACATTTATTCCCCATTCTGACATTTGGTCTGAAAAACAGCTGAACCTCTTGACCATGTCTGCATGCTTTTATGCATTTAGTTGCTGCCACATGTTTGGCTGATTAAATATTTGCATTAACAAGCTAGTGTACTTAATAAAGTGATCACTGAGTGTAGTATAATGTCAAAATAATTGTTATTACACTGTCAATAATAATGATGAATACAGTTTACTTGGTCATTGTTTACATAGTGAGGAAAGTGAACGTTGGTTTTGCGTAGCCACAGGTTCTTGTGAAGAAAAAACAGGTATTCTTGAAGCTCAGATAACAAATGACTCAAATGATAACCCTTGCTGTATGTTTTAGTGTTTTATATCTTCAAGGATTATTTGGAAGCAATGCCCTGAAAGCAAACAATAGTTAAATGGTGATAAAGCAGAATTGCCCCCATTAAAATGACGTGAATATATTTTTGAGTCAATTTTATGTGCATTTCCTTTCTGAAAGTGTACAAGGTCTTTGTCCCATGTACACTTTGTCCCTTGGATGTGAAGTGCTTTCCCTGTATTTCACTCTGTAATAGCACAGTTTTCCTGTTCAGAGAGCCTACAGCAGGTCAGGGTAATTCCTTTGTACTGAGAGCTTACAGCAGGTCAGGGTAATTCATTTGTATTGCATTCTTTGCTGCCATAGGAGACATGGTTTCACTTTGAATGTGTCTGAGGGTCTGCTAAACCGAAAAAAGTACAATCAAAATACAAAATCTAAAAAAGGATTTTATTTGAAAGCAAAACATCTTGTCTGAGTACTGCTACTTCTAGCTGAAACTATCGCAAACATTTTCTTTATTGGACTTTTCATTGGACCAATTATATGAAACCTAGATTGACCGCAGTAGAGTAATGCAATCATAATTGAGCTGTTTTACATTTTAGATTTCCTCCAATATGTGAAATTGTGCTCGTATATGTGGAATGTATGCTGCTATGAAATATTTGAAAATATGTATTTAAAATTTTTTTTTATTTATTTATTTTTTACTTGTGCATTCTTCTCATGGACTACTTGACCAATGCTTGTTAAACCCAGTGCTTGCAGTTTTCCTTGAACAAGCACAAAATATACTGTATTAACTATTTCTGTAAACAAACCTGTAATTACATATGAAATATAATCATGTAAATTCAGAACATATCATATTGTATATCATCAGTACTTAATAAGTATGTCACTATGTATCGATTATCCCAAATTGAAAAGTAAAAATGGAAAGTGGAGGAACAAGCTGTCTCATTGGATGTGGGACTCATTCCTTCTCCCTCTCTCTCCCATTGGATCCCATTAGAATTAGCTTATTGCCTGTGGGCTATAGGCCCCTTGCTAAGGTAGAAAATTAGGCTGCAATACTCTTTTTTAAACATCACCCTGCCGAACAGCTGGTGGTCTTGACAAAACATACAAAACACACATTTTTAACATTATAGTAATATAATTTAAGAAAGTTATAGAACTACACTAACTGCTTTTTTAAGAGCCTGCTATGACCTACAACGCACACGCATTTGCTATGGACTTTAAATCAGTAGTAACTGAAAGCCTCACCCTGTAAGTATTTGTGATTTAATTTTCTTAAATGTGTCACTTAGATCAGAATGAAATTCAGTTGTTTGAGTGCTTTTAAGTAGCTGCATTATGAAAGAATATTGTACAGTAAAGGTCAGCGTAAATGTTTTTATTGTAGTTCTTTCATAGCAAAAGAAATTGCGGAAATTGAGAAGCGAAAGCAGGATTTTAATTACTCAAGAACATTGGCTGTCTTAATGCTTATCTGAGATGTGTACTATTTGGTCCTATGTTACGCTGATATAATTCAAGGGAAGATGTGAAATTAAATTGTGGTAAATTGGTTCTGATAAAGTCTGGTTCACTCCTATGATGGTCAAAAAAAAGGGCAGTTGGCTCGAATGCCCTCAAGGCCATAGTTACAGGCTCAAACATGAAAACGAAATGAAAACTACCTGTAATGCATGTGACCGTCATTCAATTTTGAAAAAGAAAATTCTCAGTTCACGAATATCCTGGCTTACGAAGAGGGTCATTTAAAATTTTAATTTGTCATTACAAAAAAATCAAGGCTTTTTTTTTACATTTACTGCATACATTTTTTCACATTATTATTTTGTCTTAATTAACAAAAGAGGAAATTATAATCATTGTTGAAAATATATTTTATGCAGCAGATGAGTCTAGAAACTGTTGCCATTCATTCGTAAAAATGAAATTTCATAAAACGGTCATAATCAGAATGATGTGAATAACCGTATGATTGTTTAGTGAGCCTGTTCATTAGAGCAGCTGTATAGAAGCCAGGGTTTGTTTCATGCTCCATGTGCAAGTGTGTTAAACAGCCAGTCCACTGGATTTCCTTAGACACTAACTCAATATTTTAGGACCACTAAATTAAATTGAATTGAAATACATCCGTTCTTTGTGGTGTCAGTACCATCTACTACACAATATTTGCTCTGATATTTGAAGCAGCAAGTCAGAATGGACTTGTTAGACAACATTTCATCTTGGAAAGTTTTTCAGCTGTTATGGCATGTGACCAGTCACATCATACCATGACTGTTTGCTCAGCAAATGCCTTTATCCTGAACCAACAGTGCAACCAAATGTCTGAGAGTTCAAACCTTTATCCTGAACCAACACTGCTATGAAATGAGTGTTAGAACCATCTGCAAAATCTAGGCTTTATTTCAGTCAGTATGATAACTGCTCTTTCCTCAGAAAAACTTGACATTCTGTTTTTATTTCATATCTGATGTGAGAAATGAGAAATGACATGAATGATGATGAAAAGAATATTGCTTCCCAGAATGAGACCTGACATTTCATGGCTAGTCACATATGCAGTGGACAATCTCCAAAGACACTCAGCTGAGGTTGAGGTTGAGCTGGTTCTCTGGTTTCGGTAGTCCTGAGGATCAGCTGTGTACACATTGTCTGGTTTGTTCAGAATATTGTGCATGTGCAGTCTCACAAAGCCACCACAAGTTACTGTAAATACGAAACAGGAAATCAAAGAATGAGTGGTAGTTTTGTTTGCCACTTGGCTTGAAGGACGATTAGGGAGGTGTTGTGAGGGAGGGCGGGGAGTGGAGTTACTTGAGGAGACTCCGGGTCATATCGATCACAAGGTGCCTGGGTTTCTGGACTGCAGTAGTGCTCTGTGGATCTCCGTGGTCAGCCACTCGCGGTAGAAAAGGCAGGAAGGTCAGGCGTGTCGAATGCATCAGGACTTTGATTAGGAACACCTGGGCATTTTTCACAACCACGATGGATCAGCCTAGTCCATCACATCACCGGTAAGAGGGAGCTTGCACAACACCAGCCTCTTCTGACTATTCATCCAGTTAGAGCAGTCTGTGAATGATCAGCATTGTCCTGACTAATTCTCATGTTTCGTTCTTTAATGTACTGTGTGAGTGTGTGTGTGTGTGTGTTTGTGTGGTTGGGGGGGAGTATAACTGTACCATAATTAGGGACTATATCATAAAATACACACGTATAGTACAGTATACACTGCAATAATCTGCAATAATCTATGTCATGTACATTTTATAGAAAGGGGATGTTTAAGCGGAAAAAGAAGAAGAAGGATGCTAAGGATGTTCTACTCTATGCAAATAAAGGTGCCCTGGGTAAGGCCTTAAAAGCAAACATGCGTGCTTTTTGCAGTACCACAGTGTTGACACTTGGCTTATATTGCCCTGTACAGAGATTTATGCTGCTAATCTAACTTGAATGTGAACCCTGATCATTGTGTATTGTCTATAATATATGTTCTTGGATAGCGTGATATGTTTTGCCAAGGATAAGCTGTGTATCTCTATTAGATGGGGGCAGCCTGTAGCCTAGTGGTTAAGGCACATGACTGAGACCCAGAAGATCTGCACAGCTGTTGGGCCCTTGAGCAAGGGCCTTAACCCCACATTGCCCCAGGGGGGGATTGTCCCCAGTTTAGTCTGTTGGACTGAACGTGGCTTTGGATAAAAGCGTCAGCTGAATAACTGTAATGTAATGTCATTCTGTAAAGATGGCAGTGAAGCAGACAGCGACGCTCCCACTGTGTCAGAGGCCCCTGAAGAGGCCATTCAGAGCGTCCCTCCCGAACCAGAGATCCCTGTTCTTAAAAGGTACCCCACCTACCCATCGATTCTGCTCTTTCCATCTGAGCTAAGCTCCAAGAGCAGAGGTTCATAGTTACTGCAGACCTGGGTCAAATACATAATTGTTCTGGATTAATATACTTTTCTGTGCTCGATTTATCTTGTCTGGGGCAATTGAGCCAACCAAGAGGGCCAGAAAGTGGGGATTGCACTTTTTTAAGAGTATTTCACAGCTTCCAATACACTAGACAAGCTCAATAAAGCATAGAAAAGCAAAACAATTATGTATTTGACCCAGTGTTATTGTCAGGCTGGAATTATACCAGACATGGAGAGTTGGCATTGTGGAAGTGGTGTGGAGCCCATGCTAGTGGATTGTAGCTGTTACACAAGCCATGGTCAGGTATAGAGTGCATGCTACATGTAGCATAGTCGACTGGCACACTTTGCTTTCTGGTGCCTAACAAAGAGGCTGCCAGGTACTGTATTTTGGACCCTTAAGCAAGGTTCTTATCCTGAAGTTCTTAGACATCCAGCTTTTTAAATGGATATTTAAAAATGTAAGCTGTCTATATTGTCTGCAATACAAATCTATAACAATCAATGATAAATGATAGTGTTGCCCCTGCACTCAGTTTGCCTCATCCTCACAGGTCAAAGCCAACGGCCAAGATTGTGAACAGTGAAAGCAGGCCACAGAGTTTTCAGGTGGGGCTGCGTGATGTCACGGGAGATTTTGGCTAGCATTGGGCAAACATATCCAAGCTGAATTCATGAAATGTCAATAACTCTTCTGCTATCCTACCTCCCTTCCCCTAGATCACCATCAACATCACCGAGGCCAAGCAACTGGTGGGGGAGAACATCGATCCCTGCGTGGTGATCGAAATCGGCGACGAGAAGAAACAGACCACAGTCAAAGAAGCGACCAATGCCCCATTCTACAATGAGGTTGCCCTTTTCTGAATCTTAGTTCTGGGGACAGAACCATTTGTTTTTGTCGTTTCAGTGTTCCATGTGTCTAACCTGCTGTTTTGTGTCTTTAAACAGTACTTTGTGTTTGATTTCTTCGGACCCACAGAGACATTTTTTGACAAAGTCATCAAACTCTCTGTAAGTAAATTTGAGGATCAGGAATCACCGCGGGATTCCATGAGCAAGAATTGGAGAAGAGTCAAGGCTTTTGTGGTTTGTGATTGTCTGGAGCCTGTTTCGATTATTTTCACACTTTCTCCTCTCCATTTTACCTAGTGCAACCCAGAAGCAACCCATTTCTTTTTTCTTAGTTGTCAAAGCCACTCTTGCTTGCACTGATACAAATGGTTAAAACATGTGCTATCTTTTAAAATATATTTTCTCCAAAATCAGTTGACTTCATCCCATCATGAAATTACAGTAGGTCTTACTATTACAATGATCTTCATTCCTGGTCCTGGCAGGCCAAATGGTCTGCTGGTTTTTGTTTTCAACTTAATATCAGCAAGCAATTCAGACCCAAGAAACCAGCTGAGGTGCGTTAACTGTATAATCAACTGCTTTCATTGATCAATTAAGTGCTGAGTAACAATGAAAGCCAGCACACCCTGTGGCTCTCCAGGACCAGGAGTGAAGGGGCTTCTTATGTTGATTTATTTCACCATGTTCACATGCAATGATGCAATAATCGAGAGAGCATTTTCTGCTTTTCCATTCTTGCTGCACAGATTACTGTCATACATGATTATGTCTGCTTGCTTTATTTGAATGAATTTGCTTTTGAAACTCAAATTAATTTATGCCTAATTTTCTCATGATTTGGTCATTTGTAATCAAAATGGATTGATGTTGTCCAGACCTGGGTCAAATAAATATTTGTTTTGGATTCAAATACTCTTCTACGCTTTACTGAGATTGTCTGGTGTATTGGAACCTGTGACATACTCTCAAAAAGTGCAAACTCTGACCTCTGGCCCTATTTGCAGGTAAACTCAGTCCAGCAAAGTATTTGAATGCAGAACTATTTGACCCAGGTCTGTTGTAGTCCAATCAGCTTGTTGTGAAACGATTCTGCGGAATGCATGAATGCAATGCTGTTGCAGTATTAAAGATGAGCTGAAACAGAAGATAGAGCAGCGCTAGCTTCCACGATATGACGTATACACAAGTGAAATGGATCTTTTGCGGGAGTTTTTGAAGGGTGGGGAGTCAATTTGACTGATGTCAAATGAGGAGGGGGGCGTCCAATGAGGATGCGCACCACTGTGAGTAAAGGATTTTGATTGGAGGAGAACAGAACATTTGATTAACACTCGTTAATGATTAGTACACTAGTACCTACACAATGAAAAATCTTGTAAAATATTTGGATGGACAAAAAAACTTTGGTGTGAAAATATACCAGTATTACAATTTTATTATTGTTTTGGAATATATACTTTAAGATGTTTTCGAATGGTTATGAAGAATTGACCAAATTGGGGAAAACGTGAATTTTGATTTCAGCTTATCTTTAACACAATTAAGAAAGAATAACTCATAAGCTGATGGGTAATCCATATGAAACATTGGCCTTTTTAGTCATGAAAAACCATAATAAAAACAGGTTCAGGACAATTGCAAGTTATAAAGTCTTGATGGTATTATTTCACTCATTTGAGGGCAGAAAACATTAAGCTTATTTATTCCTGCCCCGCATCAGGTGATGCACTCCAAAATCATGCGTGGATTTTGTGTGGGCTCCTTTAAGCTGGATGTGGGGACAGTCTACAGGCAGCCAGGTGAGTGTTGCCACAACTAGGCCTGGGTCAAATACGTAATTGTTTTGGATTCAAATGCTTTTCTGTGCTTGATTGATCTTGCCTGAGGCAGTTGAGCCCACCAAGAGGACCAGAAAGCGGGGTTTAACCTTCTTGAGACTAAGGCTCTAATACACCAGACAAGCTCACCCTGCTGAAAAAAAACAGCTCAAGCTATGTTTCGAAACAGTTGCTAGCTGGTAATTTCAAGCTGGTCATAGCAGAATTTACACCAGGGCAGTAAAGCAGGCGGCCTTTATCGTAATGGTTAAGGTAAATGACTGGGACACGCAAGGTTGGGGGTTCTAATCCCGGTGTATCCACAATAAGATCCGCACAGCTGTTGGGCCCTTGAGCAAGACCCTTAACCCTGCATTGCTCCAGGGGAGGATTGTCTCCTGCTTAGTCTAATCAACTGTACGTCGCTCTGGATAAGAGCGTCTGCCAAATGCCAGTAATGTAATAATGTAATGTAAAGTGCAGAAATGTAAATCCAAAACAATTACATATTTGAGCCAGGTCTGCACACTACCCTCACCCCCCATGTTGCTGTTTACATCCCCTGTCATCCCTCTCTGATTCCAGGCCATCAGTTCACCAACAAGTGGGCCGTGCTGACCGACCCCATGGCCATCCACGCAGGGGTCAAAGGTTACCTGAAGTGTGACATCAGCGTGGCTGGGAAGGGTGATGCGACTCAGCCTTCACAGAAAAGCAGCAATGCAGAGGAGCAGATCGACAAGTGAGGACGTCCCAACTGTCCGTTTGTCCCACAATTAAATCAGCTTCATTTCACCCAAACTAAGCATGCTACCACTTGAATTGAGATAGATAAATTGATGTAAATTGCCTTCCACCTTAAACAGTCTGCATTAGCTCAGCACTATGACATTTGATTCAGCTAATTATGAAACATTTAAGACCTTGATAAGTACAATCCTGTGTCTTAGTGCTGGACTAAAACACGAACCTGCGCACACACCGGCCCTTTTCTGATGAGATTGGACACCCCAGATTTAGGTGAATATATTGACCTTCTCTGCCCCTCTGGATGTTATGTTAAGATGATTGGGTCTCTTCTCTTGCCCCAGAAACCTGCTCCTACCCCAGGGCTTCCCTTCCGAGCGCCCGTGGGCTCGCTTCTACGTGAAGGTGTTCAGGGCCGAGGGACTTCCTCGGAACAACTCGGGCATCATGGCCAACGTCACCAAGGCCTTCATCGGGGACAACAAGGACCTCATCGATCCCTACGTCGTGGTGTCCTTCTTCAGCCAGATGGTAAAATATCCGTGATGCTTTTTTACTTTCCTGGGCTGAGACTCCTGGAGATGGATATTTCCTTGACTCCTCAAATTTAGCAAAATCTCAGCTGTGAAGATTGATCTCCCACTTACTGTATATAAGTGCTTTTCAGAAGATTTGTCATCTAACTGACATAATGAATGATTATGCCAATTAAGTAGTGTGAAAATAACTATTTCTAAAAATGTGTTTAGCTTCCGTTTCCTTTCAAATATTATGGGCCAGTTTCACATATGCAGATTAAGCCTAGTCCTAGACTAAATTTAAATTTGAATGGAGAATTTAGTCCAGGACTGAGCTGAATCTGCATCTGTGAAACAGGCCCTATGTGTACCTTTTGATTCAGGAGTAATATGTAAAATATCTTCATCTCAGTCATTCTCTACCCTCCCTCTCTGTACAGGGCCGGACTTCAACCCAGAAGGGCACTGCAGACCCCGTGTGGAACGAGCAGATCGTGTTTAAAGAGATGTTCCCCCCCCTCTGTCAGCGCGTGAAGATCCAGGTGTGGGACGAGGGCAGCATGAACGACGTGGCCATCGGGACGCACTTCATTGACCTGCGCAGGATCGCCAACGAGCAGGACGGAGATAAAGGTGACCCTTAGGGTGTAGTGTACCTGTACAGGACCTAAACAGGACACGTCTCCTTAGATATAGTGCTGAGCAAAATTCCAGCTTTTCCTTCATTATCACAAATTCATGCTGTCAGTTGTCAGTAATTCATGTTGACAACTACATTAGTCAATCCCAATTCATATTAAAAAAACAAAACAAATGAACAAAACAAAACAAAAAAATTAATGTATTTGTCAATGGTTAACTAATTATATGTTTATCCAATGATTTAAATGGTATACATATTTTAATGCAACTAACACATTAGTCATTAAATACATGAACTAATGAAACATGTACTTAATGCTTCATGAATGCATTTGTACATCATTAATTCATGATTAACAGCCACATTAGTCGATGGCAGTTCATGGACCTTACTGTAAAGTTGACCCTGTTTTTCTTATCCTCCAGGTTTCCTCCCCACTTTTGGGCCAGCTTGGATCAACCTGTACGGCTCCACCAGGAACTTCAGCCTGGTGGACGACAGCCAGGAGCTGAATGAGGGGGTGGGCGAGGGTGTTTCCTATCGGGGAAGGGTCTTCCTGGAGGTGTCTGTGGAAATCCTGTCGGGGGCTGGGGCGGCGGAATCCAAGATGTCCCGCCCGAAAGCCGCCGTTAAAGACAAAGGGGGAAAAGGAGGAGGCAAAGACCCCAAATCCTGTCCGCCTGCAGGAGGCGGGGGAGGGGGAGGAGGTGGGGAGGAGGAGAAAGGGAGTGCTTTGGGTGCGGAGGTGATGTCAGTGGAGGACCCTCCTCAGGTGAGAGGGGGAAAGGGATATTAGCAGAATGTACAGCGTAAAACTGTCTTTAGCAGTTTTAACTATCTGAAAAGTGTTTTATTCTTGTAATGACAAGAATATATTCTCTCAAGTAGAATATATTAGCTTGTTTTAAGTTACCGTTTGCTTCACAAGTGAAATTTTCTTACCCCATTTGCAGGTCTTGAGATGAGGCAGACTGTCTCTCCCCATTTTGTGTGTTAATTGCATACTTAACGTTCCACTCTCATAATTTCTGCAATTATTCTGTTACAGGACCATTATCCTCTACTGGCCTGGTTCTGTCAGACACATCTGTTCTCTCTCTTTTGCTCTTGCTCTGCCTTTCTCTTGAGCTCATTCTATTTTCCAGTTTGAATGGTCATGTCAGTGATTCTGTCATGAGCACTCACTGTTCTAATGAAGAGCCATTAGCCTTGAAACGTTGCTTGTGCTGTTAAATGTTAATGTTAATGTAATGTAATAAATTAATGTTTATACTGCATGGGAGCATATGCAGAATGCACACTCTTTTGTTCTACTAAAGTAACTTACTGAGATTTTGTGTGTGTATTTTCGGTTTCATTCTCACTGTTCTCTCATAATACACCCTCCAGATCAGTCCTGATGACAAGGAGAGCTTCTTGCTGTTCGGTGCTTTATTTGAGGCAACAATGATTGACAGGAAGATTGGTGACAAGCCCATCAGTTTTGAGTTCACTATTGGTAACTATGTTGATCTTGCATTACATTACAGTTATTTAGCTGATGCTTTTATCCAAAGCGACTTACAGTTGATTAGACTAAGCAGGGGCCAATCCCCCCCTGGAGCAATGCAGGGTCAAGGGCCTTGTTCATGGGCCCAGCAGCTGTGTAGCTATTAACCTGGCTACACCGGGGCTTGAACCACCAACCTTCCGGGTCCTAGTTATGTACCATAGCCACTAGGCTACGGGCTACCCCCATGTTCTTACCTGTCTTTTGCTAATCCCTCTATGGATTTTCCAGTGCCAGTAAATAAGCTTTCACTGAATTGAATAAAATATGATGTCTAACAGAGTTTAATAATGTTATGATTGACTTTTTGTGTTGCTGTCTTACTGTCCAGGGAACTTCGGAAACTTCATTGATGGCTCCGCCCAAGTCGGCACGAGTAAGAGAAAGGTGGAGAGGGTATCTGACACTCAGGAACTTGACAGCACTCCCTTAGTGGACTGCCAAGAGACGGATCCAAACAAGTCCACCACCCCTCCTACAAGGCCTCAGCTCATGGATGGAAATAGGTGTTTACCATCCCTTATTCCACTTTGCTGTATGTTTAAGGCATTGAAATTTATTTTGAATGGAATTGAAGTTGAAATTCTATCAGTTAGTGGCTGTGGTCCATGTCTGCAGGAACTACCTGTACCTGCCCATTCAGAACCGGAAAACATGCGTCCAAGTGTACAGCCGCTGGGAAGACCGGACCTTCCGTTTGTACTACTCTAACATGTTGGAGAACATCGCATTGATGCTGGTGCATTACCCTGATAACATAATAATAATACTAATAATATTACTACTACTACTACTACCACCACTACTCATACTACTACTACTACTACTACTATTAATAATAATAGTAATAATATTGTTATTTAGCTGATGCTTTTATCCAAAGCGACTTTCAGTTGATTAGACTAAGCAGGGGCGGATCTTATCATGGCTACACAGGGGGTTTTAACCACCTTCCAGGTCCCTGTCATGTACCTTAATTACTAGGGTACAGGCTGCACCCATACATCATAAGCTTGATATTACTGAATGACTATGCAGTTGCGTAGCGGTATAATCAATGTGATGTAATGTCATCTTTGACCAATCCAGAAAGAGGGACTGTCTAAAGCTGGTGAGCTGAACAAGGTCTCAGATCCCCAGGCGGAGACCTTACTCTTCAAGGTGTTTCGGGAGTTTGGGTCAAACAGCAGGTATCCCGTGTCCAGTTTATTACACTCCACTCCTCTATATAGTTGTCAGACCTGGGTCAATTACGTAATTGGTTTGGATTCAAATACTTTTCTGTGCTCGGTTAATCGTGCCTGGTGCAACCAGGAGCCAACCAAGAGGACCAGAAATTCACGTTTGCAGAATATTCCAATACACCAGAGAAGCTCAGTAAAGCTTAGAAAAGTGTTTGAAACCAAAACAATGTATATAATTGTTGCAGGTCTGATATATAGTACTGTACATGGACAGCCAAATTCAGATGGATGCATGTAAAATATCTGATAAAAGACAAAGCGTTTGCATGGGTTTGTTTGTCCCTGTAGGAAGTTCATTGCGTTTGCAGAGAAGAAGGTGAAGGGGGACCGTCTGACCATCCTGGACAAAAAGCGTTTGATACTGTGCAGAGATGAGCTGGTACAAGCATAACACTGTCTCTCTGGCCTGGGGTTGGGGATCATCAAATCGCTTTTTTGTATGCTTAAAAAAAAGGGACGAAATTGATGTGCTAATAAATGAGCACCTCATACCCTTGTATCCCACGGTTCAGATTATAAATACGTATGCCTGCGATCTCCATCTTGGCTGTTAACAGCGCTGTCCCTTTCTCAGGAGAGCATGGTGAGCGAGGTGACATCGTTCAGTCAGAAGAGGAAGACAATGAGTGTGAAAGCCATGCTTCAAGAGGCCTTGAAACTCGCTAAGCGTTTGAAGTTCCTGGTGGAGGAGGTGTGTGTGTGTGTGTGCATGGGTGCACATGCATGCGTGTGCCACACTAATTTGTGTACGCTGTATTTGTATGCATGTGTGTGCACTTGTCTCTGTAAATGTGTGCCATTGTTTCAGGATACACTCAATGCACTCAGTTCAGCCTTTCTACATGATGTATGTCCAGAATACACAAATGTGCAGATATTTTGCACCATAGTGATCAGAGGTGGAAAGTCCAGGGGTCAGAAAATAAAGGTCCTGGCATGTATTTCTTCCACGCATGAACTAAGCCAGCTGATTTCATTAATTAGTTCCACTTCCTGGCTGTAGACTTGTGCTAATTAGCAAATCCAGGGGATTGGAGTGGACTGGGGTGGACTCTAACTTTCTGAACCTCTGATCGTGATTATATACATCTAATGTATGCCTCTCTGTGCATGTGACCCTCCCCTGCCCACAGCCCCAACACACTATACCGGACGTGTTGGTGTGGATGCTTAGCAACAACAAACGCGTGGCGTACGCCCGCATCGCCGCCCGCCACTTACTGTACTCCTCCAGCCCGTACGACAAGGGCCGAGACTGTGGCAAGATCAAGACCCTGTTTCTCAAGGTACCGACGGGACGCCAAACCCAGGACAGTAGTGTGCATCAGAATACCTGTAGCATGGAATTATAAATAGGTTAATGTGTGATATGTGTCGATCTTTTGTCATCGTGGGTCATTCACATATTTCTATTTATTTATTTCACTTTTTATTCCTAGAGCAGTTCTTTTTTTACATCTTTACTTTTCCCCAAATTTGTAATGTCTAATCATATCTTTTAGGCCTGTCTCATTGCTCATAATTTCTGAAGAGTGCAGTGCAAACTCTCACCCGTGTGCTTTGAAATGGATGGCAGCCAGCTGCCACTTCTTTGCACTTTGCAGCCCACTGGTGCTGCAGTTGTTCCACTGGAGAGCCAGGAATATATACTGTAGGCTACATGATCTGCCACAGACAGGGGAGGACATACCCTGTCAACAAAAAATATTTCCCTGAGTGACGCTATGCCCAACTGACCATCACCCTATAAGTCTGGTCAGCACTGACACTGTCCTCATTTGATTCCTAGACACATCACTGCAGCAAGAACCACTGCCCACCAGGGGAACCAAACTTTACTTAAATTTAATCAGGACTTTCTTTCTATTCTATATTGATCAAATTCATCCAGTCTCAGTGGCTCCTATAGGTCAGTGTTAAGGGCGGCAGCAGTGAAATTCTGCTGAGGCTAGATTCGCTGTGACACACAGTGAATATGTGAATGAGTTTGAAGGTATACCAAAGTATAAAGATAACATAAGATACTGACGTAGACAGGCCATTCAGCCCAGCAATGTTCACCTTTTCCTACCACTAAAGTGTACCCAATTCTTGTAGTATCTAGCTATATAGTATCTAGCACCATATTAAGCCTGGCCTTGAAAACCCATTTCTGCCAGTGTTTTTGCCTCCACTACATGTCCTGCCAAGCTATTCCACACAGTGACCACTGATGTGTTACTGTCTCTCGTCCCCAGCCCCCAGGCAAGCGTCTGACTGGCTGGACGGTGCAGGCCAAGCTGGACGTGTACCTGTGGTTGGGGAGCTGCCAAAACTCCACCCACATCCTGGAGAACCTCCCACTCGGATTTGAGCGCTTTGGCCCGTCCACTGACAGTCAGTCAGGGCCCTTTGAACAGCATGCCACCCCCCCACCAGACCAGCTGATCTACCAAGGTCTGTACCTGTGATCTCAGCTGCTCTACCACAGTCTGTATCTGTGATCTCAGCTGCTCTATCAGGGTCTGTATCTGTGATCTCAGTTGCCAGAAGTAGTCTTAATTACTTTGGGCATATTCTCTGAATCTGCTCTGAACATTAACTGATCAAAAAAAGATCTGTGTTCTCACTGTGTGTCCCCTGGTTATGGGTATGCACTTTGCACTTCGTTGTACGTCACTCTGGATAAGACCGTCTGCCAATTAATGTAATGTAATGTGTATATCAATTCATTCATGTTAACAACAACATTAAAGGATCTTATCCAGCTCTTTGCCTATGTTGCATGCACCTTGGCAAAACTGAGGGAAAGTGCCTAAACGGTATTTGTTCTTCTCTTGCCAGCCCAGCACCAGTTCCAGCTACGGGCCCACATGTACCAGGCCCGCAGTCTCATTGCAGCTGACAGCAGTGGCCTCTCAGACCCTTTCGCTAAGGTCACCTTCATGTCACACAGCCAGACCACAGCGGTGAGGCTTGGAGCTCTGCATAAAGGGAGGACCTGGACAAAGAGAAATAGGACCATAGTTTTTTTGTTTGTTGTTGAACTGCAGGGCATTGTATACTGCATAATAACTGTCCTAAACCCTTTGTGTTTCAGATCATTAACCAGACACTAACCCCGACCTGGAATCAGATGCTGCTGTTCAACAAAGTGATGCTCTACGGTGAGCTGAAGGACCTCAAAGAGGAACCTCCCCGCATTGTCATCGAGGTGTACGATGATGATACCCTGGTGAGGAAGACCCTGACATAGCAATATATCACTGATACAGTATATCACTGTGTGACAGCATGGACTGTTACAGTGATGCGGCGGTTTCCACGTACTGGGTTCATCATTAAACCCAGAATGTAACTCATCAAACCGATTGAAGCTCAGGAACTTAATGGTGCTGGTTGAATCCAGGCCTATGACACTATGGATGTAACTGAGTGCATGGTTAGCACCGTCTCCATGGCTCACTCCCCACAGGGAAAAGCAGAATACCTGGGCTCCACCGTGGCAGTGCCAGAGGTCAAGCTGTCCGATGAGCCTTACTCCCCTCCTCTGCTTCAGTACAGCCCCCTCTTCTGCGGCAATCAGTCGGGAGGGGACCTCCTGGCGGCCTTCGAGCTCATCCAGGTACGAAGCGGAGATGGTGGACGTGAGAGGGGAGGGAGGCTTTCAGGGACTGGATGTGTGCTTTTAGTTTATGAAAGCTGAGCACAGGCAGAGTGTTATCTTCACCATCGCCACCTGGCCACTGCAGACCTTGGTCAAATATGTAATTATTTTGGATTCAAATACTTTTATATGCTTCGGTGTATTGGAACCTATGAACTCCCCCTTCTGCACCTTCTGCTTGGCTCAATTGCACCGGGCAAGATCAATCGAGCACAGACATGTATTTGAATCCAAAACTAATTCTGTCAATACTGCATATATCTGGGAGGTCTCTGAGGCTGAAAGGGGATATGCTGATAAGTGACTGAATGCACTGCTGCTCTGCCGACCTGTCGTAGGTCCCAGAGACTGGTGTCGAATTCCTGCCTGCATTTGATGAGCCTGATGGCCTGATCTACCCTGTTCCTGCCAATATCCGGCCTGCACTCAGCAAGTACAGAATAGAGGTGAAACACAACTCTTTTTCAAAACGTGCCTGAAGGGATTAGCCCTGAGAGCTGTCAGGGATCCAGGGGCATTTTCCCCCTTGAGAGAAAATTCAAATACTTTTAAATGGACTAGATCACGATCCGACTTTTGTGCTAAGTATAGAACATCACATGCTAGGCAACAGAGGCCAGCAAAACAAAAGGTTGCTGAGCACGGCAAAGTAACAACCAGAATTTCAAAGACATCTAACGGTTTTGGGTATTGAATAAAAATAGGGTCTAAAGCCCCAGTTGCTTTTCTGATACATGATATGTGTTGTCTCGGTGTCGCTATGCAATAGGTCTGTGCTATGCTAGTGTTGCTCTGAAACAGGTCTGACTGTTGGACAGGTGCTGTTCTGGGGCCTTCGGGAGCTGAAGAAGGTGCAGCTGCTCTCGGTGGACAGGCCACAGGTGTTCATAGAGTGTGCTGGGAAAGGGGTGCGCTCCTCGGTCATACAGAGCTACAAGAGCAACCCCAACTTCACCGTCCTGGTGGATGCCTTGGATGTGGTAACAGACCTGTCTCTGTAGACTGTCTTTTGTAATAAATTACTAAATTATGTCGGATTCAAATACTTTTCTATGCTTCATCAAGCTTGTCTGGTGTATTGGAACCTCTGAAATACTCTCACGAAGTGCAAATCTTCCGGTCCTCTTGATTGGCTCAATTGCACCAGGCAAGATCAATCGGGCACAGAAGAGTATTTGAATCGTATTTGACCCAGGTCTGGTTTAGTACATTGCTGAGTGTGTTTGTGATTTTTCACCCCTACCCATGACATGAATAGGAACTGCCAGAGAACGAGAACCTGCACCCTCCCCTTAGTATCAGTGTTGTGGACTGGCGAGCCTTCGGGCGGAGTACACTGGTAGGCAACCATGTGATCAACTGCCTCAAGCACCTCAAGTACGTTCCTCCGCCTCGACCTCCAGCTGCACCACCCCGCCCGGCCACACAGGGTAAAGTTCACATCAGGATTTCAAATTAAAAGCTTTTCATCCTTCAGCCCAGGGTTCTGCAGCCCTAGTCGTGGAGAGCCAGAATGTCTGTTTGTTTATGTTTTTAGCTTAAAATCAGCCTCCGATTCAGATGTCTAAATCCAGGTTGAAATGAATTAGCTATGTAACCAACAGTGTTAATTTCTTCAATTTGGTGCCGATTTACAAAAATCAGCACAGAATGAGGCTGTCCAGGACTAGGGCTACAGAGCCCTGCTCTGGACACTGATAAGTACTGTTGTCATTGTCAATGGCTCTTCAGCATTTGCTCTTTAGCATTTTTGGGTTGTCTGTGATTTCAGGTGTGGTCCAGCCTGCATTGCAAAGCAGCTCCATAGAGGTTTCTGAGGCTATCTATGTCAACATTGAGCAGGAGGCAGTCGCCAGACCTGCAGCCCGGATCGAGCGTGAAACACAGAGGAAAAAGGTACAACACCTCTGGGAAATTCAAACAAACCATAAGAACTTCCATCGTCAGTTAATTTCAATTTTATTCTTGCGCTCTGAAACTGAGAAAATAAAACTGGAACAGCATGGCAGCAAAAGCAATTAAAGTCAGTCAGAGTTGATGTATCTGAACCAAGTTCAGCAAAGAAAGAGACACATTACATTTAAAATAAGTGGCCTGGTCATATACAACATGACAATGACTGCCTCAAAAAGATCATCTGTAACCTAACACTGCTCTCACTGCACACTCTGCTTGCTCATAGCTGCAGTTCAAAGTGCTGACATATTTGGTGTTGACTTGGCTCCTGTGAGGAAAAAAGGCTGGGTCACATGACTATCCATTTTCATCAGGGGCCCAAGGCGACCACACGGAGGTCCACCAAGAGGAAGAAGCGCACAATCGTAGACGAGTCTGTCGAGAACGTCATTGACTGGTGGTCGAAGTACTACGCTTCTGTCGACAAGATCCGGCAGGCAAGAACCGTAGTCAAACAGTTATGCAAGGTTTGCCCATTACCTTGATCAACTTCAACACTGTGCTTTTCTGTGTATCAAATAGGTCAAACAAAAAGATGCCCATGAATTCCCTCACATATATGACAACGGTAAGCATGCACGGCTTTTTCATCACTTCTGAAGCCATAATTCTTGTTAGCTCAAACCACGCTTTCAGGAGCAGAGTTATCTAAGGCAGCCCCCATTGGCACACGGCTTACTGCAAGAGCGATCACCGCCATGCTTTCATTCCATGTGCCGGCTTCTGACTGCACACGCACCGTTGTGTATTGCAGCATCTCCGCTTCAGCGCTTGCTCTCCGAAGGATTAAGTTGCCTTGGTAAGGTTTGCTTGAGCTCGTCAACTGCATGCTCGTCAACTGCATCGTCAAAAAACATTCACTTTGACGGTCGGCTTCATTGAATGTCTGGTATAAAAAAAGGGAGGGAGAACTCAATATGAGGCCTTAATAGGACACAAGCAGACCTGCTGACCGAGCATGCTTGCGCCGTGGTGACTGTAACCTATGGATTGGATTCAGGGTGAGATGTGAGATGGTGATTTGGTTGCATGTGTAATACGGCAACATCTGTCCCTCTTCTGGTTGTGTGATTGGAAAAACAGAGATTCATATGGGAAAGTTATCCCATGTCTTTGACTTTGGGTTTCCGCTGTGGGTATTTCGCACTTGGTTTCAGATCCAGTGAGGATCATGGGATATATGGCCATAACAATAGCAGTGCATGGAAATGAAAAGTTAAAATGTAAAGAAATGGTTCTATGTAGCAGTAGTAGTGTGTGTGTGCATGTGTGTGTGTACATTTGTCTGGCTGAGTGTGTGTGTGTGTGTGTGTGTGTGTGCGCTTGACATATCAGATTATTAGTCTATCATGTTTCCAGTGGGTGGACAGCAAGACCAGAATACCTTGGCAACCAGAGATGGCAACAAGAAGAAAAAATTTCCTGTCTTAAAGACTGCAGTGGTCCATCCCAAACTGGCTACCCTCCAGGTAGAGGACAGACATCAGTTCCATTTCTAATAGTCCTCTTAGCTTTATCTCACTCACTTTAGCTCATGAAGGTGTGCCAATCATGCTTTGTGATAAGAACCATACTGTTGTCCCATAAATTCCCTACAGCTGTATGATAAGGAGTTGGAGGCTGAGTTTGGGCCCTTTGACGACTGGGTCAATACCTTTGAACTGTACCGGGGTAAAGCCAATGAGGACGAGAGCTCCAGTCATGAGAGGGTTGTTGGGAAATTCAAGGTTAGTGCAAGACTCTTCTGTGACAAAGTAAATATTTCCCTGCTGAAGATTCCAGCTTAAACCAGCCGAAACTGGTCAAGCTGGTGTAAAAAAGCTGACACTTTTAGCTGGTCAACCAGCTGTAGCAATAGTAGTTGGCTAGCCTAAATAGGAAGCTAGTCCACCAGCTGACCACCAGCTTTCTCTACCAGCAATCTTTGACAAGCCAAAAACCAGCTATGACCATCTAGAAACAGTTTAAACCATTTTATTAAACCGGCTTAGAATCTCAGCTGGTCTTAGCTGGAATTTTCAGAAATAAAAATGGTTCATCACAGAAACAGTTTTTTGTTTCACCAGGGCCGATTCTGCCTCTATAAGGTGAATGAGGCTGACGACTATGAGGAAGGTCCTAGTGCTGGCCAGTTTAAGATCAACCAGGGAATCCCACCCAACTCCCCTATCAAGGTTCTGGTACGGGTTTACATTGTTTCGGTGAGTGCGTACCTCCTTTGAACAGTACAAGTTAGAATGGTGCACCCTTTTGTTACTGAAAATATAAATCAGGGATCAGCAACTCGAGGGCCAAGAACTACACAGGAGAAATGGACAGAGTTCATGATCTCTGCTGTAAATAGACACATCTGGTTTACTGGAATTCTCTCAGGCCACCAACCTCCACCCAGCTGATGCAGATGGGAAATCTGATCCCTACATCGTCTTAAAAGTGGGAAAAACAGACATCAAGGACAGAGATAACTACATTCCAAAACAGCTCAACCCAGTCTTTGGCAGGTAAAAAAATGCTTTCAACTATTTGAAGAAT
Source organism: Conger conger (assembly GCF_963514075.1). Lineage (NCBI taxonomy): Eukaryota > Metazoa > Chordata > Actinopteri > Anguilliformes > Congridae > Conger > Conger conger. Next base: position 13,412,468 of record NC_083762.1, on the reverse strand, counting down.
ACAATACTGATATAATATTAAAAAACCTATGACTTTGCCTTCATATTTGGATTGGTTTATTTCCCCACTCTAAGGTCCTTTGAGTTCCAAGCTACGTTCCCTAAAGAGTCTTTGTTGACTGTCTTGATCTATGATCATGATACGATTGGGTCTGATGACTTGATCGGGGAAACCCGGATAGACCTAGAGAACCGGTTCTACAGCCGCCATCGGGCTACCTGTGGGCTACCCACTGAATACGCCATGTAAGTGAGAATCCACAACCCTTCTTGTGTTTGGTCCAGTTCTCTTAAGTTCTCCTCAGTGGAAGATCCACTCTTTGTCCTTTCTCACTCCTTCTTTGCTCACTTCCCTGCTGAAAAAAAAAAACAGCTCAAGCTGCAGCTGCAGGTTTTTAAACAGCTGGTAGCTGGTTAACCAGTTCAGACCAGCTCAAGCTATGTTATGAAACAGCAGTAGTGGGTCAACCATCTACCAGCTCAGACAAGCTACCAGCACTAGCTGGTTGACCAGCTCATGCCCAACTAGACCAGCTTATGACGAGGCATAACTGGATTATACAGCAGGGTTGTTCTTCTTTTGCTCTTGTTTTGTCTTTGGAGCAACTCACACAGTATTTCTGTTTTCAGTGAGGGCTACAATGCCTGGAGAGACTCCCTCAAGCCCTCACAACTGCTAACAAACCTGTGCAAGGACCACCATTTGGATGGGCCCCACTTCCAGCCTGGCAAAATCTCCATTGGGGATAAGGTCTTCACTGGGAAAACTGTGTTTGTGGATGAGGGTACAAAGATTTCCTCAAAATAATACTGTGCATCTGATCTGTATATTTTTTGTCTCTGCTTTCAAAGACAGTTGTATGTGAATCATAAACATTTTATCATTTGGACTAAATTCTGGGGATATAAATATGTGTCATATACAAGCTATATACACTCACCGAGCACTTTATTAGGAATGTTTTAGACTTCTACTACTGTGGCCTATCCACTTAAGATATTTAAGTGGTGTGTGTTCAGAGATGTTCTTCTGCATGCATGTGGTTATTTGCATTACTGTCACCTTCCTGTCACCTTCCCTTCTCCTCAGACCTCTTTCACCAACAACATGTTTCTGCTTGCAGAACTACTGCTCACTGGATGTTTTTTGTTTTTCACACCATTCTCTGCAAACTCTAGAGACCGTTTTTCATGAAAATCCCAGGAGAACAGCAGTTTCTGAGTTACACAAACCTGGCACCAACGATTCTCATCATACCTAAGTGGATAGGCTACAGCAGTAGAAGTCTAAAAAATAAGTCTAATAAATACCTAATGAAGTGCTCAGTGAGTGTTTATAGAACTTCTTTCATTCATGCCTTTCAGTATATACACTCAGTGACCACCCTGAATAGGGATGAAATGTGGTCTAAGTGACATTGACTGTGCAATGATTGTTGGTCAAAGGTGAAAGTAATACAAATAGCCACACATTACAACAGTGGTATGCAGAAGAGCATCTCTGAACACACAACGCGTGAAATCTCTAAGTGGATAGGCCACAGCAGCAGAAGACCAATAAGTCTAAAAAATAAGGCTAATAAACAGTGCTCACTGAGTGTATAGTAGATAACGCCAAATACTTTGCTATTCATTGCTTCATATAACCCTGCGGAATTCAACACAATTGTAATGTTTACCTTGGTATTGATAGCGTAATTGTTGACAGTGAATTTAACATTGACGGAATTCTACGGAAATGTGTGTATTCATTGACATCATGTGCTACTCCAAGTGAGGCATCTTAACTCCATGGTTAAACCCAGGCTGAAGTCTTACTGAAGTCACAGTATCCTGAATTGTTCAAAATGGCAGCCTCTACTTCACCAGATATATTATTTTCCCATGCAGAGCAGACAGTAGAATCCTACGAACATCTCGCACTAAAGATTCTGCACCGCTGGAACGAGTTCCCAGGTATCGGGTGTAAGCTGGTTCCTGAACACATTGAAACCCGAACCTTGTACCACAAGGAGAGGCCAGGGATGGACCAGGTGATCAGTGGTGTTTGGTTGTTTGGCCCCAGTGATGACTCCTGTGAACCTGTTTACGGACCATGACAATTCCTCATGTATATGTTACAATTTCTTAGGGCCAGTTGCAGATGTGGGTGGATATGTTTTCTATGGACATGCCCCATCCAGGTCCGTCAGTTGACATCTCCCCACGGAAACCTAAAGGGTGAGGCCCTTCCTCGTCCGTATGCACCACCAGGGTCGTGGCTAGGGATTCTGGACCCCCATCCAATTTGAATTTTTGTGATGTGCCTCACCCGCCTCCAAGCTGCGGGCCCCAGATATCATCACCACCTTTCACCCCACTAGCAACAACCATGTCCACCACACAGAAACAGAAACAGAAAAATAAATAAATAAATAAATAAATAAACTCTATTCATATTACCTTCAGGTTGATTCAGTTAGTAATAATCTTTCTGTTCATGGTGTAAAGGTACGAGCTCAGGATCATCATTTGGAACACAGAAGACGTCATACTGGAGGATAGCAACTTCCTCACAGGGCAGCAGTCCAGTGATATTTACGTTAAAGGGTGAGCTTACCGTCTGGACCCAAACGTGTTATCCAGTACCGTACATCGTGACATCATACTCCTCAATGCACCTTGCCAGTAACACAAACAGGAACTGCAATGTAGGTAACAAGGAGTTCTGGACTATGACCACTGCAGCTTACTGTACCATCTCTGTTCCCTTAGAAATGGGTGAAGAGGAAAGTTAATTGCCTAAATACTTAAAAAAAATTGTTAATGACAGACATTAGAGGAGAATGGCCAGACTGGTCAAAGCTGACAGGAAGGTGAAAGCAATGCAAATAAACACACATTACAACAGTGGTATGCAGAAGAGTCTCTGAACAAACAACGCATCATAACTCTAAGTGGATAGGTTACAGCAGTAGACTCAAGTGGTAAGAGCAGTCAACTGGCAGTCGGAGGGTTGCCGGTTCAATCCCGCATTGGGTGTGTCCAAGAGTCCGTGAGCAAGACACCTAAACCCCAAATGCTTCTCATGAGCTGGTTGGTGCCTTGCATGGAAGCCAATTGCCAGTGGTGTGCGATTGAGTGTACGAATGGGTGCATGAGAAGCATCAGTTGTAAATGGTAATGGTTCAGTGCTTTTGATAAAGGTGCTATATAAATGCCAACCATTTACGGCCCACCCCTCTTTTTGGGTTTCCTCTCCTCATAGGTGGCTGAAGGGCCTTGAGGACGACGGCCAGGAGACAGACGTTCACTACAACTCTCTGACCGGAGAGGGCAACTTCAACTGGCGCTTCGTCTTCCCCTTCAACTACCTGCCCGCGGAGAAGGTGGTGGTGGTCAGCAAGCGAGAGCACATTTTCTCACTGGACAAGACTGAGCAGAAGCTGCCGGCAGTGCTGGTGATGCAGGTGTGGGACTTTGAGCGGCTGTCCTCCGACGACTTTTTGGGTAAGACCTCCCCCCCCCCCCGTCACTGTTCCTGTTCAACGGGCCATAACCTGCACTGTTTCTGCATGAAGTACTCTGCATAGCTGCTGCTCAACAGGACCCCTTCCAGGGGGAGATGGCACTTAATAAGGAGCTCACTGCACTGATCTTTTCCAGGAAATGTGAGGCATTTTTAGGGTCTTTCTAGGCTCAGAATAGGGCAGAGGCAGTACTTTAATCGTGATCGCTTGATCAAATTGGCCACATCTTCTTAGGAATATGAATTTAAAGGCCAGTAATGATGAGATGATGACTGGACTGACTTTATACCTTCCTCGCAAAATCCGTTATTCTACAGATCATATTTGCAAAGCTGAACGCATGAAACTATGTCATTTAAGAAACTTCTATGGAAATATTGGATGTGCTTGGGTGCAAAAGAAAACTAGGTTTACCTGTTGCAATGCAGCACCATGAAGGGCCACCACGAGAGCAATATCTAATCACGCTCTCCTTGCAAAACCCTGCTCCCGACAAGTGTGTGTGTCTGTGTGACAATGTGAATGGGTGAATGAGAGGCATTCATTGTAATGTACTGATAAAAAGCACTATAAAAGTACTATATGAATGCAGTCCATATGGAGTCCAGGAGCTGGTGGTTTCAGAGTCGTGTGCACTGTCCTCAGGCACGTTGGAGCTGGATCTGCATGGCTTCCCACACGGGGCCAAGTCGGCCAAGGCCTGCAAGCTGGACATGCTGGGTGGCTTTGCCGAGAAGATCTCCATCTTCCAGCAGAAACGCTCCCGAGGGTGGTGGCCCTTCGTCAAGTCTGGGGAGCTCACGGTGAGGCCTCAATCTTCTCCTCCATCTTCTCCTCCTCTTGCCTCGCGGTCTTCATATTTGACCCCAGTGCTGCACTCGTTCAGGGAAAAGTGGAGGCGGAGTTCCATCTGGTGGCGGCGGAAGAGGCGGAGAAGAACCCGGTGGGGCGTGCCCGAAAAGAACCAGAGCCCCTGGAGAAACCCAAGTACGTCCTGCGACCTGGAGACAGCGTCGCCAAGTCCGCTTCTTTTTTTCGCCTCATTTTTTAAAAAAGCTGGCTGCTTATTTTGAAGCGGAAGAAGCAACCCCATTTAACCCCCACATTCATTTCACAATTTTGACATCTTGTAAATGTAGCTATTCGCAGCCCTCCCACCCATCGGTTTCTCAATCGCTCTTCTGCTTGTTTTGGGCTCGTCTCTGATGAAAAAGACACTACTCTCTACTGTAGAGTAGACGGCGCATCCTCACTGCAGCTCAGACCAAGCCAAATATTTAACACCCTGTTCCCCAGAACAGAAGGCCATAAACCATTACCAAAACCATTGCTTCAGAAATCATTTCAGTTTCATGTCCTCATTTAAAAAGGACAAGGGCTGAACTGGTGTTTTTCTTTTCCTCAGTAGCTTTTCATTTTCACATATCTGGTATTTTCAGAAATGTTGTGCCTCACCCAAAACATCTGCATTGTATGATCTCTCTCTCTCTCCAGCCGACCAGACACGTCTTTCTCCTGGTTCATGAACCCTTTCAAGTGCTTCATCCATCTGATCTGGAAGAACTACAAGAAGTACATCATCATCGCCCTGGTTCTCCTCATCACTGCCCTGTTCATCGCCCTGCTCCTGTACACTCTGCCAGGGGCCATCTCTCAAAAGATCGTCAATGGCTAACAGAAAATATACATACACACACACACACACAGGCACAGACAGATGGTGCACACACACACACACACACACACATCAGGCACAGACAGATGGTGCACACACACACACACACAGGCACACACAGATGGTGCGCACACACACACACACACACACACACACACACACACACACACACATCAGGCACAGACAGATGGTGCACACACACACACACACACACAGACACACACAGATGGTGTGCACACACACACACACACACATCAGGCCCAGACAGCTGGCACACACACACAGGGACGGACATGGACAGACACACACACAGACAGACGGACAGCGCTTGACAGGCGCACACACACACAAACACACACAGACAGACAGACAGACACCCACACACACAGACACAGACACAGACACAGACAAACACGCAGACAAAGGTGCACATACACAGGCACAGGGACAGACGCAAACACGTACGTACGGACGGAAGCACGCACACACACACACACACACACACACACGGACAGACAAACACACAGACAGAAACAGATTGACAGGCGCAGACGCACACTGGTGACTTAAGTCCAGTGGCTTATCAAACACAAGGGAGAGCCTTGATCCTTGCACTGCACTCATAAAAGATCATAAGAGAACTAAAGCTGACAGCGGATACACCTGCAACCATTTTAAACAAACTGAAATGTGTACATCCATTTGGATTTTTTATTTATTTCACCACCCATACATATTCTGCAATACTAAGAGTGTGTCCCTGTGTGTATCTAATGGTAGCTGCAGTTTCTATCACTTAAGCCATAATAACAGAACAAAACATCTTTGAAATATTATCTGACATTATACGAGTTGTAAATTATGAGGTGAGAGTTGTAAATATACCATGTCATTCCTGAATTAGACATATTGTAAGCTTTGGAGACACCATGGGACCATGTCCATCATGCTGATCTCTTTTCTGGTACATGATTTTGTTATTCTTATAGGCAACCTCAAAGGCATAGACTGTGTGAGAACTAAATCAGACAAAATCTAATAACATGACTGCATTAATCTGTCAACCTGTTATGTTATGTAAGTAACATGAAAATGCAAATTATATTTTGACTGAACAAGGATTATGTTAAAACATAATATGACCATACACTCCTTGTGTATGGAGAGGCCTACTATGAGACATTTGAACATCTGAATACTTTGTAAATGTTGGCTCTTACATACAAAATTATAAAATTGTAATCCAAACAACATTACAGTCTGAGGTCTTTCACTGATGTGCATCAAACAGCAGGAAACGAACGACCAAACCATTTCACTCAAGTATTAACATCTCTGCATCCGTCTATTAGCTAGGCAACAATGACACGCCACAGTTACGAGTTGCACCAGTTTATCATACCTAAAAGTCCCCACATTTCTACAGACATGAAGACAGGTACTGTTTAAGATCGAACACCTTCTCCATAATTCAAAGACAGGTCAATGATTACATAAAAATACATACAGAAGCTGATAAGTAATAAATTATCAAAAACATTTAAATATGGCAATATACATAAACAAGTATTCTCTGTATTGCTCCTCTTCTCCCATAGTTTTTCTGTTACGACTGCAATTTTGACTTCAGCCAGATGCATAGTGGAAAGTTTCAGCTATATTGTACTATGTGTCCTTAAGTTGTACAACTTCCTGCTGCATTTTCAGGAACTATTAAGCAAAAAAAAGAAAAAGAAAAAAAAAAAGAAAAAGAAAATCCTGTTGCTAGTAGAAACCTGGAATCCACAGCCCTGAAGCCACATTATTGGTCGAGCTCAGGGTCAGCTCCCAGAATGCCCTGTCGGGAGTACGATGTCATAGTGGGTTACCTGGGTTACCAAAGCTATGTGTCGTGCCTGAGGTCGGGCAGCAGGGGGTTTGAGCTGAAGGGCAGAGAGAACAGCGAGCTGCTCTCGCACTGCGGGCCGCTGAACAGCAGGGCGCCGGGCTGGGCGGCCGCGGCGTACTGCGGGTGGCAGTGCAGTTTGTCGGCGTGCTGCGCGGAGGCGGGCGGGTAGCTGAACTGCGCGGGCGGCGACGTCACCAGGCCGGCCTGCAGCTTGCGCTTGGCGCGCCAGCGCGCGACGCGGATGCGGTTCTTCTCCCGCCGCTCCCGCTCCAGGGCGGCCAGCAGCGGCTGCGGCAGGCTCTTCTCCCGCTCGCGCCGCCTGTTCTGGCTCCGCCGCTTCAGCTCGGCCTTGCGGTGCTTGTGGTCCTCGAACAGGCTCTGCTCCCGCATGCGGTGCCTCCACCGCGCCTGCCTCTGGCCCGCAGTCTGCTGCCTGTGGGAGTCTGGATCTGGGAGCCACAACACAACCTCCGTTACTGAAATAAACCTATCCAACAAAAACACTGCAACAAGTTACTTTACATTACAGCTATTTATCCGAAGCAACTTACAGTTGATTAGACGAAAGCAGGGGACAATCACCCCAGGAGCAATGTGGGGTTAAGGGCCTTGCTCAAAGGCCCAACAGCTGCACCTGATCTTATCATGGCAACACCACAGCTTGAACCACCAACCTTCTGGGTCCCAGTCATGTACCTTAGCAACTATTCTACAGGCAAAGTTTTCTAGTTTCATCTAGTTTCAGCACCTTATGTGAGCTTTACCAAGAGCAGGCTGTCTTAGTGATTGTGTCTTTAAAGCTCATTGATATGAATGAACCTGTGTTCTGATTGGCTGGCATGCTGCTATGCTGTCTGAATGCTGTCTTTGCCGAGCACATGATTTCCCCAGCTACCACGTGCTGAAGACCAACATATGCAAATGAGCGTGTTCTTGTGATGTCATAACTTCACAGAATTCCAAAGGCCTCATTTAAATGCAAATTTTCTTCAAAGTGTTTTATAGCACTGGCAACTCCTTTACAATCCACATAGCAAGGGGAGTGTCATTTTCCACAATATGGGACCTTTTGTTTTCATCCTGGCAATGTGAAAAATTCATGCATTTAATCAGTGGATGACTGGTCATTATCAAGATCAGTCCTCGGTCAAATATGTAATTGTTTTAGATTCAAATTGTCTATGGTTTACTGAGCTAGTCTGGTGTATTGGAATATATTAATTACATTCAAGAAGTGCAAACCCAGCCTCACCTCTTGATTGGCTCAATTGCACCAGACAGGATCACATGAGCAGAGAAAAGTATTTCAATACAAAACTATTACTATTACGTATTTCATAAGAAGCAGCGCAGAGTGTGTGTGGTCCCAGGGGATGCTGTCTGGCAGGGGTCCTCAAATCTGGCCCATAATCCAAATCTGGCCCTGGTTTTTTCTTTCCTCCCAGGTAACTAACTGAACAGTGAGTGCTGCCAATTGGTCACACTGTCCTTACATTACATTACATTACAGGCATTTAGCAGACCCTCTTATCCAGAGCAACGTACAACAAAGTGTGATGAGGACATGGTGGAAAAGCAGCAGTACTCAGCCCTGGGGGACCGTGGTTAGAGGACCGTGGTTGGGGGACCGCGGGTTTGAGGACCAGGGGGTGTACGGGGTGCTGGGGCCACATACTCACACATGAAGGAGGTGACTGCGGCGCGCTCGGCCCCCAGGGGCCGGCTCCGCTCCAGCGGAGGGCTTCGCTGCCCCAGGCCCAGGCTGGGACAGGGGGCGTTCAGCGAGGGGGCGTTCAGCGAGTAGGGCTCCAGCTCGTCCGGCTCCTCCTTGATGCAGATGATTTCGATCTCCGCCTCCTCCTCCTTGGCCCGCACTGGCGCATCCCAGCCCGCCGAACCGCTGGGGTCCGTGACCGTCTCCAGGGGAGACTGGGGGGCCGAATCCAGAATCTCTGCGTGCTCGCCCTGCGAGGCGGACGGGGGTCCAGAAACCCAAACGGACTCGGAAGTGTCCTCGTCCTCCTCCTCCTCCTCCTCCCTCTCCACCGCACTCTCCACCTCAGGGCAGACCCTGCGCTCCGCTGGGAGAGAGAGACAAGATTGACATTTCCACTGCTGTAAAGAAGGACTTATACCATTACATTACAGTCCTTTGGCTGATGCTTTCATAGCTCAAGGGCCTCAACAGCTGCTACTGTGGCTTGATCGCCAACCCTCCAGGTCAAGTCAAGCACCTTAGCCACTAGGCTACACCTATAGGCTGCCCCATACATACCAACATGTCCCAAAACATGTTGGGGGCGGCCTGTAGCATAGTGGTTAAGGTAAATGACTGGGACACGCAAGGTTGGTGGTTCTAATCCCGGTGTAGCCATAATAAGACCCGCACAGCCGTTGGGCCCTTGAGCAAGGCCCTTAACCCTGCATTGCTCCAGGAGAGGATTGTCTCCTGCTTAGTCTAATCAACTGTACGTCACTCTGGACAAGAGTGCCTGCCAAATGCCAATAATGTAATGTAATGTAAAAACATACCAGTAACAATGTGTTTTATTGTATGTTAATGTGCCTTGGGCTGTTGTGACAATTCAAATTCCCTCTGGGGATCAATAAAGTTATCTATCTTACAAATATTACAGTCAGCATTTTTAGAGTGTGCTGTGGCAGTCTGCCAAACCTTTCATATGTGCCAACTCAGATGATTCTCTGGAGACGCAGGGAACTGTATTATCAAACGAGTCTTCTCTCCCTGGCATTGAGGCCGACTCCTGGGCGAGTTCGAGGGGACCTGGTGACTTGTCAGACAATCTGTCAGAGGATGATGCAGCTTGGGCTAAAACGTCAGAAGTATAGACACTTGGACTCTGTGTCAAAGGCTTTTTCGCTTTCTCGCTCATGATCAAAGTGCGCTTCATACCACGAAATTGCTGCGTCGGCCCCTGCCCGGCAGGAATACGGTGAGTCCTGTTCAATTCATTCTCCTTTTGCGCATTCCTTTGATTAATGAGGACCTGTCGCTCATCTTTGGCAATCACTGCGCTCAAGTACTTTCTCATTGTCTTCATCTGACACTGCGATATTTCCAGCATTTTTTTGATACTCTCGTTCTCCTTTTCTTTAGCAGTCATTTCTTTGCTGTACTCCTCGAGTTTGCAGCCCACTACTTTGACCATCTCCCCCAAAACCGTTTCCACCGCTGCAGTCACTGCTTGCTCAATAACACTTCCCATCTGGTTCCGCAGCAGTGACACTGACAAACTGACGTCCATGTTGAATTGAATGACAACTAACTGACTTTCAGCAGACTTCTAGTTGCACGGGTGTGTTCCTGCCGGCTAACGGTATGTTGCTTAATCAAATAAATAGCTAGCTAGCTAGCAGCTAGCTCGTTATCTAACGAAAACGTAAACTAATCTAAAATCGGGGTTATCAGTCGCGCTTCGAGGATTAAACATTAGTTAACTACTCAAAACTACATATAAACTATTGAGATTAGTTCCCTTATTGACGTATCATCGATAAATATGATGAATTCGGCTTCTTGTACCTCCAAAAGTTGTTCTGCGGATGTGTAACGGAAGCAAAATAGACAAACATCTCCCAGCAGACAAAGAGGACAGCCCTGGAGTTGCGCAATATCCGGATCACGTGTCCAAACCGTAATGGCTGCGTCCTGCTCGCATGTGAAAGGAAACACTTGCAGCGTCACTTAATCAAGGTTAGTGAAATCGCTAGCTTACTTGGTAATTCATTAAATCAACGGTTCTAAGTGTCCTTATCAGTATATGCGATGTCTCAGCAATTACTTAAAATCTGGCGTTGCTTTCTCTTATAGTTAGCGTTTACGTTAGTTAGGCCTAGTACTAACTGGATAGATTGCGTGTGAATTATTAGCTTTATTATCGCAGCCACAAACAAGTGGATTCATGTCCAGACTGCAGAATCAATTATTGTACTGTGTAGGGATACTCGTAAACTATGATGTTTCAAACACAATGCACTTGTTAATGTAGGTATTTCTGTAAGATAGAAATAATTGGAGCTCATGTTAGGGACTATTCTGTATCCATTTTGTGTTAGATCGCTGGGCCGTTTTACTTGGCTGTGTATTTATTTACAACAGCGTACAATAGCTCGATTATATTGTGTGTGTGTCTACAATCTTTTTGTCTATTGTTTCTATTTGCTAAACCATATTCTTTCCTCTTTGTTTAGAATACAGGATGACAGCCTATAAATTAGGGCATGATCTGCTCAGAGGCACAGCACTACTGCGCAGTGGCGGATTGCTCTGGCAAGGCTGTAGTTTCCCAGGACTTGGGGGCACTGTTTCAGCACACAGTGGGCAGCGATATGCAGGACACTCTTGTCTTTCGAGCACGGCACAGAAGCGGCGGCCATCGGTCAGCTATCACGTGTACGCTGTCAGATTTCACTCTCAGGAGGGGACTAGCTGGCAGGGTCTGAGTGATTCTGGAGGACAGCATCATAGCCCAGAAAACCCTACCAATGCTATGGACTTGCCCAAGGAGAGCATGTCCCAGACTCTCTTCAACGAGCGGCTGAAGGAGTGCTCTTCTCCCACCGACGTGCTGGACCTGGTCGGCCAGTACAAGATGAAGCTGAGTCAGGTGAGCAGCAGCCTGATGTGCATCTGGAAGAGCATGAAGAAGATGTCTGAGGAGCAGGCTCGGTACGAGCGGAAGCTGATGTTAAACCACCCGACCTTCAAGCTGCTGTGCTCCTACGCTCTGCGCAACGCCACCGCGATGAGGCGCAGCGACCTGGGCTTCTGCCTCTTTGCCGCGGTGAAGCTCGGTTTGCCGCAGAAGAGCCGCCTGGTGCAGACGCTCCTGCGTGCCATACAGGTGAGCGACCGAGGAGGCTCCTCTCCTCTCCCAGGGACTGCGTTTACACTAACACTCCAATCTCACCCCAGTTATTACAATACTCCGATTGTAATCGGGGTAAGATCGGCGTATTACTTTCCCGAGTTTACACTGATCTCACACAGGCTGGGTTTACACTAATTCTCCAATCTCACGCCACTTATTACAGTACTCTGAGTATTGCCATAATCGGGGTAAGATTGGAGTGTTACAGTCACACTGACTGTGTTTACATGCACAGCAATACTTGGATCGTACCTCGATTAGAGCCATACGTTGATTAGTGAAATGGTCTGTGAGTCCGGTCATAGATAATTGGCTGATTAACTGATTATAAAAAGATTACCTTTTTTGGTGCATGTAGACATCTTGCTCTGATTTTGTTTTGGCATTCTGAAACTGCAGAAGTCAACAAGCATGGCTGCCATGCACACAGTTTCCGTTGGGCATGTGGTGATTATGGAAAGAACCACGTAAATGCAGCTATTGGATTAATTGCATCACTTCTATCCATGTGTATGCAATAATCGAAATACTGGCAGAAACTGATTTCTCCAAATATTGGTGTACATGTAATCGTAGCCACTGAATGCTTCGCGTCTGTATCCTGGTCTTTTTCTTTGTGTATAATTTCATAGGAAACACACGCCTATATCATAACATAAGGACAGGAACAGGCCATTCAGACCTGGTTTTTTCATATTTCCTTCATTGTGATTTCCTGTGAAGTTCTCAGCCACTAATGCAGAAGATTTCAAAATTGGGTCATTCCTGTATGAGAAGGCTTCAGCTTAAATCCTGAAGTGCGTACTGTGGTGACGCACATGGTAAATGGTTTTAAGTGTGTACTGTGGTCACGTAAATGGTAAATGGTTGGAATTTTACAATTGATGCTTCTCATTCACCAATTCTCACACACACACACACACACACACACACACACACACACACACACACACACACACTCACACTCCATTCAAGGCACCAACCAGCTCCTCAGGAACAATTGGGGGTTAGGTGTCTCAGGGACACTTCAACCACTGCTCTTACCTCCTGAGCCAATGTCACCCCTAACATGTAATGCTCATGCAGTAAGACACTGTGTCTCTGTACTTGTCCTCCACAGGAAACGCTGGATGAGTTTGACGATAAGGCCCTGTCGGTGCTGGCTACTAGCCTGGGGGACATGGACAGCAGTGAGAACGTGAATGCGCTCAGGAAAGGCATTGGGTGAGGAACAGAGTCATAGCAACTTTGTAAAACATAGACACAATGCTAACGAGTACATCGGTTGCTGTAGCATGTGATGTGATTCACCGGGGTATCAAAGGCTAGTCCTGGAGGGCCCAAGTCTCTGCTGGTATTTGTGGTTTCCTTTCAGTCAGCACCCAATTAAGGCCTTGAGAGCAAGGTGTGTGGACTCTTTAGCCGATCAATGACTTAAATGAATCATTTGTGCGGGCACGCACCAAAAACCACCTGAACTTGACACACCTAGTATACTGTACTGTGCAAAAGTCTTAGGCACCTGTAAAACATGATTCTTTCAAAAATAATGAAAGCTCATTTCATTGTTTTCTCCAACATGCTTGTTTCAAACATGTTGGAGAACTTGCCACAGCTCTTCTGCAGACTTTGGTTGGCTCCTTGCTTCTGATCTCAAACAGCCTTGATCAAGTTTTTATGTAAAAAATAATCAATTGCTTACAGTAATATGTTACTTTTTAAAATTAAATACCAAAATGTCTCTGTAAAATTAAATCTTTTGGAAATCTAAAATGTGTTCTTTTATACTAACACACACAAAAAAATAAACATATACAGTTGGAGCAATAATGTTTTGATCCCTTGCTGATTTTGTAGATTTGCCCACTTACAAAGAATGGAACTGTGTAGAATTTTAATCATAGGTACATTTTAACATTGAGAGACAGAATATCACAAAATAATCCACAATAACAACATCATATCAATTTTATTAATTTATTATCGTATTTTTGCATGAAATAAGTATTTGACTCATTACCCAAAACACCTGTGTCAACTCGTTACATCGTTATGTAGCTGTATAAAAGACACCTGTTCACACAATCAATCAGATTCCAACGTTTCCACCATGGCCAAGACAAAGGAGCTGTCTAAGGACATCAGGGACAAAATTGTAGACCTGCACAAGGCTGGGATGGGCTACAAGAAAATAAGCAAGCAGCTTGGTGAGAAGTTAACAACTGTTGGAGCAATTATTCGAAAATGGAAGAAACAAAGTCACCGCCAATCTCCCTCGGTCTGGGGCTCCACGCAAGATCTCGCCTCGTGGGATATCAATGATCATGAGAAGGGTCAGGGATCAGCCCAGTACTACACAGGAGGAGCTTGTTAATGACCTGAAGGCAGTTGGGACCACAGTCACGAAGATAACCATCAGTAACACACTATACCGTGAAGGATTAAAATCCTGCTGCGCACGCAAGGTTCCTCTGCTGAAGAAGGGACATGTACAGGCCCGTCTGAAGTTTGCCAAAGAACACCTGGATGATCCAGAGGAGGCTTGGGAGAAGGTGATGTGGTCAGATGAGATCAAAATAGAGCTATTTGGCATCAACTCGACTCGCCGTGTTTGGAGGAAGAGAAATGCTGAGTACAACCCCAAGAACACCGCCCCCACTGTGAAGCATGGAGGTGGAAACCTTATGCTTTGGGGGTGTTTCTCAGCTAAGGGGACACGACGACTTCACCGTATCGAGGGGAGGATGAATGGGGCCATGTACCAGGAAATTTTGGGGCGACTACCTCCTTCCCTCAGTGAGAGCACTGAAAATGGGTTGTGGATGGGTCTTCCAACATGACAATGACCCAAAACATACGGCCAAGTCAACAAAGGAGTGGCTCAAAAAGAAGCATATTAAGGTCCTGGAGTGACCTAGCCAGTCTCCAGACCTAAATCCCATCGTAAATCTGTGGAGGGAGCTGAAGCTTTGAGTTGCCAAGCGACAGCCTCGGAACCTTAAGGATTTGGAGAGGATCTGCAAAGAAGAGTGGACCAAAATCCCTCCCAAGATCTGTGCAAACCTGGTGAAAAACTACAACAAACGTCTGACCTCTGTGCTTGCCAACAAAGGTTTCTCCACCAAGTATTAAGTCCTATTGTTCTATGGATCAAATACTTATTTGATGATATAAAATTTATATGATGTTGTTATTGTGGATTATTTTGTGATATTCTGTCTCTCAACGTTAAAATGATTTTCAACGTACCTATGATTAAAATTCTACACAGTCCCATTCTTTGTAAGTGGGCAAACCTACAAAATCAGCAAGGGATCATATAATTATTGCTCCCACTGTATAATAAAGTCTAGGGTGCCTAAGACTTCTGCACATTACAGTACAAAAATTACAAGCTCAGTGCTATAGGTGTGCTAACAGAAGTTTTATTATATTGGGGCAGCCTAGTGCTCCTGGGGGATTGGCCCCTGTTTAGACTAATCAACTGACTTTACTGTAAAGTCGCTTTGGATAAAAAGTGTTATGTATATGTAATTCTGTCAGTACATTTGTACTGGTTTTAGGTAGGTTGTGTGGATTTCACAGGCGGCTATGTTGTGCTGTGTTTCCGCAGGCTGATGATGGAGCACAGGGTTTCGGGGATGAAGAGTGTGGTGTCGCTACAGAAGCTGATGCGCTGCATTGGGAAGGACGCCCCCCAGGGGCTGAAGCTGCAGCTGGAGGTGAGGTCCCGTTCTTCACTCTATGGTGACGCTCTGCCTCTTCTTACACTGTGCTCTGCCAACACTCTCCATGGCGTCTCCTTCAGGAAAGGGCTTTATCCATGGTGGATCAGTTCACCCTACCCAACACCCAGTATATGGTCATCACACTGGCTGCCATGGACTTCTCCTCTAAGCCCCTGTTGGAAGTCTGCTGCAGGAAACTTGCAGGTGAGATGTGGTGTCTTGCCGTTATTTTAACTGCGACAGTACACCATTTCCCCCATCGCTTCACCTCTCTATGAATCCAATGTCAGCACTTTGTTCATTTGGTGGCAGGGGTAGCCTAATGGTTGGTTGCTTGAATTGGAAAAAGGAGGAACTGCTGTTGATCTCTCTCCTCTCTCCTTGTGCAGAGAACGTCCACGTAATTCCCACCGATAGAATCCTGAATGTCCTGCGTGCCTGTTGGGTCCTGCGTTACAGCAACTTGCACTTTTTCTCCACTGTTGCCGAGCACCTGACCTCCACCTTTGACATGTGGAACAACAAACAGGTGACTCCAACCAAAGTCCTTTCACCAGTTTGCCCTTCCCTGCCAATAATTGATTGCATTTAATATGAAATATTTTGTCTTGAAAACGGTAGTTCTTAAGCGGTAGAGTCTTTAATCGGTGGACTCATGTAATTTGCCCAGATCAAGAGCTGTTTTAATGCACACTCATGAATGGAATAATATGTACAGTATGTTTATGTGATAGTCTCAAATGGGCTTCTACTAGTCTTAATTCCCATAAATTTTGGCTTGGTATTCATTGAAGGACCTTTCCCTTCAAAGATGAAGCTGAATTGTAAGCAGTACAAACATGACAAACAAAATAAATAGGCAAGCATTTGCTCCAGTGCAGTGCAATACAGATAATTGCATTTTATTGTTGACACGTTACGGTGTGAGATCACGAATATGTGAGTAGAATGTTAGTTAGAATGAGTTCTAGAACACTGACTTAGAATGTTAAAATAAAAACAGAAAACCTCCTCTTCAAACTTTGATCTGATCCAGACCATTTCCCATCTTCTCTCATAGTTGATCATCTTCCTGTTAATATTCATGGATCTTGGATTCCGTCCGGTGTCCCTTTTAGACATGTTCTTTGGGCGAGTGATGCAAGACCCAAACTCTCTGTCCCTGAAGGATGTGCTCGGCATTCTGAAAGTCTGTTCCCAGCTAAACCACTTTCCTGAAAATCAGAAACAAGAGTAAGTTATTCTCTCAGACTTCGATCACTTGACCACATGTGTACAAAATTCTCCCATGTCTCATTTGTTTGTGCCAACGTGGTCTTGAACAGTTTCTCAACTGGTGTATCTTCACACGAGGTCAGGTCTGCCAGGTGCAAAGTACTGGTGTACTTTGCAGTTCATATTGACATGAGTACGTTGCTCACTTTTGGCGCACCATGAGATTCTGTACAAAGTGGACAGTGCCACGGAAGGAAAAAGGTTGGGGAATGCTCCTCTTGAAGGAATTAAAGAGTAGATCAAGTGGGATGTGTGTTTTCTTTCTTTTCCCCAACAGGTTCCTGGACAGCATCGTCAGTGTCTTGGAATCCTACCTTCCCACGATGTCTCCCAGTGAACTGCTGAGCGGCGTCTTCTCCCTGTGCCTTCTGGGACAGTTCCCTCTCGCACCGCTCGAAAGGTTACTCCGCAAAGAGACTCTGGATGAAGTTAAAGGTCAGGAATGTAGATCCCTCCCCAGCGCTGCCGTACCGTCTCCGAATCTGCATGCCCTCCCCGGTGTCGTGTGCTTACTGACCCTCCCTCATTCCAGGGAGTACGAGGGACCGCCGAATGCTGCATCTCGTGAACCTGTGTCTGCGGCTGGACCGTCCGTCTTTGCCTGAGGGCCTCGCTGTGCCCCCTGGCGGTGATGGCACGCTCCTCATCGACCGGACGGTCACTCAGGATTGGAAAACGCTAATACAGAAGATAGCAGAAGATGCTGTATTACAAGAGGGTGTGGTCCTGGAAGAAGCCTACTTTATAGGTAATTATACCAATGACTTAGGAGCGTATCCTCATCGACAGTATTCCATGTCTTTGTTTATCTCTCTGATAATATTTTCAAATGTGGGCATCTTATAAATGTTTAATAAACCGTAAATAAAGCTGTTATTATAAAGGGGGGGGCTTCTAGAGCCAGTTCCACCCACAGTTAAAGTGAATAACTGTATCAGTTTAATTTTGGGTGGCACTGGCACTAGGCAGCCTATAGCATAGTGGTTAAGGGTACAATAGGTAATTTCGGACAAACCAGCTCAAATCACAACACTGTTTATCCCACCCCTCCTGTGAACGTGCTGATGTCGAAACGCCATTGGCCATGGCAATTGGAACCAATTTTCAACCAATGAGCTGAAACTATTGTACGGCTGTACGATGTTCTCGTACAGGGTGCCCGGCATATTTGGAAACTAGGATTTAACAACTATAAACACAGGCAGAGGGTGAGTGTCAGTGAGCCTTTTTCAACGATAGGAAGGGATTTACAATGGCCTTGTAACGATGATTTAACACAAAAATTGTACCTATAAGGTATGTGACTGGGACCCGGAAGGTTGGTGGTTCAAGCCCCATGTAGCCATGATAAGATCTGCACAGCTGTTGGGCTGTTGTGATGTCATGAATGCAAGAGCAGTGTGGCTCTGTTTGTTTCAGACTGTTTGATTACACTGCCCCTGCAAAGGACCGATCTGAGCACACTGTCTGAAGGAGAAGGCCTGAGCTCACCATCTGAAGGAGAAGGTCTGAGCTCACCATCTGCAGGAGAAGGCCTGTGCTCACCATCTGCAGGAGAAGGTCTCTCTCCAGAGTCCTGTCAGAGGTAAGCTCACCTCTTCACCAAGGTCCTGAAATGCATGTTTTGTCATGTTACATAAGGTTTGCAGTGCCTAATCATGCCACCATTTTATAGCTGGTTTCCTCCTAAGAGTTCTTTCCATTTGGGGAGTTTTTTCTTGGCACTGTTTAATTTTTTTCTTCTTCATACTGGGAAAGAACTGAATTGAATTTAAATGTACATTTCAAGGGGAAAGTGGCAAACCTTAACATCTGATGCTCTGCTTGGTGTGGTTGAGAGTGTGATTGTATATGAGGATCAGACCTGGGACAAATATGTAACTGTTTGGGATTCAAATACTTTTCTATGCTTGTCTGATTTATTAGAACTCATTAAAAATACTCTCAAAAAGGTATTTGAATCCAAAATGATTACATATTTGACCTAGGTCGAATGAGGGTGTACACTATTGGAAATAAAGGCACGAAGAGCCAGCAATATATAATTAATTCTTCTTGGAAAAAGGTACTCGTCTGAACCCGAAGAGAACGTTACTGTACTTTCAGAGTGTATGTTGGCCGGGATAAGCCGAGGTCAGGGTGTGATGGAAGCGCTCCTGTTGCCATTGGACACTGACGTGTGTCCCGTGCCCCCTCCCTCTCTTCTGCTCCAGGCTGGCGGTGCTGTCCGCCCCGCCGTCGCAGTTCTGCCTCGGGACATCCCACCCCCGGGGCATGCTGGTCCTGATCACGCGGCACCTGAGGGCCCTGGGCTACGGCCTTGTCCTGGCGAGTGACCCGTTTGTAACATTACATTACAGGTCTTTAGCTGATGCCCTTATCCGAAGCCACTTACTCTTTTGACCTCGCTCGGATTTTTGGGGTTTCAGGCCTGCTTTCTGCCCAATTTTCCTTTCCAATGTTTCCCTGTAAAAGGGTCTTTGTGACTGTTCTGTGCAAAAACCACTTTACAAAATAAATGTAATTTAATGTTCTTTGAGACTGTTAGTCGCACTGGATAAGAAGATCTGAGTGATTGTATGTATGTAATGCATGTGATGCGACGCATACTGTAATGTAATCAGACCTGGGTCAAATACATAGTTGTTTTGTATTCAAATACTTTTCTGTGCTCGATTGATCTTGCCTGGTGCTGTCGGGCCAACCAAGAGGACCAGAAGGCAGGGTTTTCACTTTTTGAGCGTATTTCAAAGGCTCCAATAAACCGGACCAGCTCAGAAAAACACAGAAAACCCTTTGAATCCAAAACATTTACAGATTTGACCCAGGTCTGACTGCGATTTGATGTGGTGTGATATAAGGTAATGTATCAGCTTCTAGTCATGGTGGTAGTGTGTAGGGTTGTATATTGCTCATTCCCCTGTGATGTGATGTGATATAAGGTAATGTATCAGCTTCTAGTCGTGGTGGTAGTGTGTAGGGTTGTATATTGCTCATTCTCCTGTGCTCTAATGTGATGTGATATAAGGTAATGCATCAGCTTCTAGTCGTGATGGTAGTGTGTAGGGTTGCATATTGCTCATTCTCCTGTGCTGTGACGTGTTGCTCCAGGTACCTCAGGAGGAGTTTGCCTCTCTGTCGGAGCCGGAGATGGTGGAGAGGCTGAGAACGCGGATCTTCCCAGTGAAGGGAGCTGCTGCGGTGTAAGTGCCGCTCAGGAGGCCAGACGTGCAGGGAGCCGCAGGCCCGACCAGGTCTCGCAGCGCTGTACGCTGCGCTCAGCCGGGGGACGTCGCCCAGCGTTAACTTCACAGACATTCCCCTCCGTGGTGGCTATAGGGCCCTTTACAACCGTCTCCCAAGAGTGTAGTTCAGTGCCAGCCGTCCTGCTGAATTATATCATACGGCTCGCATCAGTGCTGTCATTTTGTTTATTTGCCACTTTACACAATACACTTTCTTTTATACTACTGTAAAAGGCCACATCTATGCACACACACACCCACACCCACACACGTGCCACACACACACACACACACACACACACACACACACACGTGCCACACACACACACACACACACACACGTGCCACACACGTGCCACACACACACACACACACACACGTACGTGCGCGCGCGCACACACAGACACTTGCATGCACAGTAACCACTGAGAAGCCAACTATCCAATTACTTTTTGTCTCCTAAAATTGAGGGACTCCATATGAATAGGGATGTAATCCCTAAATAGATCACTCGATATGGATGTAAGGAGACTTAAATAAAGATGATGAATTTTAACCTCATTTTTATTGTCCGAGTGCTTACTGACTGCATCGTACACACACACACACACACACACACAAATGCCATTTAAAAAAGAAAACTTACTAGATCTTCGGGTTCATACAATGTCATGCAATGTTTTTCTCAAGTTTGATTCACTCACAGAAGACTGGGCAACTGGGGATCCCCGATGCAGGACTGAGACAATGAGAACAATGAAATAACAAAAAGCATATGTGCTGTTTGGGAGTCGATTTCATTAAACATGTAAATTCATTGAACATAAAATACATTTTCGACATTGGCACCTTCAAACAACTACCAAAGGAAGATTCATTACCCATTATTCTTGTTTTCTGCTTCTTAAATGATAGTTTCAGGTCTATTGCTTGTATATGGTTACGGTAATTATACTAATTATAGGTAGACAGATTAAAAGTAGTTTTCACAAACTTATAAATAAAAACCTCATAAATATTTTATGAATCGGCGTAGTTAGGCAAGTGCTTAGCAGGGCCACGACTGAAGACCAGGAGAAGACGCAGGACTGTGGTAGTTGGCTTGAAGCTCATATATCCCGGACAGAAAGTAGTGTGTTCTTCTTTTATGCTGATGATGGAGGCTACATGACGAATATCAGGTGAGGTCTGTATGGAAGAAGTGTGTGGGTCGCTGTCTGGAAAACAAAGCCTTCTCATGAATAGGAGGTCTAACCTCCGCTAAACTGCACAAAAGAAATGTGCCTATGCAGTCTTAGTCATACAATTCACATTGAATTCAGAATAGTATTTGACGCCATTCACCATAATTTGACTGTGATCCAGTAATAATTTTGTCAACGAGCACTTTATTAGGTATTTATTAGACTTACTGTGACCTTCCTGTCAGCTTTGACCAGTGTGGTCATTCCCCTCTGATGTCTCTCATTAACAAGGCGTTTCTGCCTGCAGAACTGCTAGTCACTGGATTTCTTTTAGTTTTTTTGCACCATTCTTTGCAAACTCTAGAGACTAGTGTGCATGAAAATCCCAGGAGATCTGCAATTTCTGAGATACTCAACTCACCCTGTCTGTCACCAACAATCATTCCAAGGTCAAAGTCACTTGGATCACATTTTTCCCCATTCTGATGGTTGATGTGAACGTTAACTGAAGCTCCTGACCCATATGTACATGATTGTATGCATTGCAGTGCTGCCACACAATTGGCTGATTAGATAATTGCCTGAATAAGTAGGTGTTATAAAGTAAAAATGTTCATAATAAAATGCTAGATGAGTATATATTCAGTGCCACCAAACAAGGACATTTGACAATTTTCATTACCCATAATTCTTAATTTCTCATTTTCAAATACCATATTCTTGTTTTCTGCTTCTTAAATTATAGTTTCAGGTCTATTGCTTGCATATGGTTACGGTAATTATGCTAATTATTCACTAATTATAGGTACAAGGCCTCTCCATGCCATGCAATCAGATGTTGGATGTGCCTCAATATTCACAGATTAAAAGTAGTTTTTACAAACTTAAAATAAATAAAAACCTCATAAATATTTTATGAATCGGCGTAGTTAGGCAAGTGCTTAGCAGGGCCACGACTGAAGACCAGGAGAAGACGCAGGACTGTGGTAGTTGGCTTGAAGCTCATATATCCGGGACAGAAAGTAGTGTGTTCTTCTTTTATGCTGATGATGGAGGCTGCATGACGAATATCAGGTGAGGTCTGTATGGAAGAAGTGTGTGGGTCGCTGTCTGGAAAACAAAGCCTTCTCATGAATAGAAGGTCCAACCTCCGCTAAACTGCACAAAATAAATGTGCCTATGCAGTCTTACAGTCATAAAATTTACATTGAATTCAGGATAGTATTTGGCGCCATTCACCATAATTCGACTGTGATCCAGTAATAATTTACAGTCAATGAGCACTTTATTAGGTATTTATTAGACTTACTGTCATCTTCCTGTCAGCTTTGGTGGTCATTCCCCTCTGATGTCTCTCATTAACAAGGCGTTTCTGCCTGCAGAACTGCTACTCACTGGATTTCTTTTAGTTTTTTTGCACCATTCTTTGCAAACTCTAGAGACTAGTGTGCATGAAAATTCCAGGAGATCTGCAATTTCTGAGATACTCAACTCACCCTGTCTGCCACCACCAATCATTCCAAGGTCAAAGTCACTTGGATCACATTTTTCCCCATTCTGATGGTTGATGTGAACGTTAACTGAAGCTCCTGACCCATATGTACATGATTGTATGCATTGCAGTGCTGCCACACAATTGGCTGATTAGATAATTGCCTGAATAAGTAGGTGTTATAAAGTAAGAATGTTCATAATAAAATGCTAGATGAGTATATATTCAGTGCCACCAAACAAGGACAATTTGACAATTTGTAATGGGTGAAAATGACACAGCACTTTTTGCTTATTGTAACCATTTGGTTGCTTGACAGTTTGTGAGGGCTGGACAATTTTTGATTGACAGCTTAATGATGTTAAAGATGAGCCAACTGGGGCTGAATGGCTTGTTGGAACATAACTTGTGAATGTTCCTTGTTTACAGTTACAATGGGTTGGATAAGTGACAGTCATAAACTTGACTGCATTCGGCATGTCCTTGGCTGTCCACCCCACTTCCTGTTTTCTTCTCGAGCAAATCAAGGGGAGCTCAGGAACCACAGAACTGATAATCACCATTTCAGCAAAAGATGCAGGCCATGGAATGCCATGGTTACATCACATCCTGTTTTCAGCTTTAAGTTTGATCTCTTCAGAGACAAAAAAAATAAAATAAAATCTGTTTAGATTTTTGTCTAAAGGCTAACTAAAGAAGAGTGGATAATCTGTTTTGATAATGAAATTATCTTTCTAAAAAATTTTCATGCAACATTTTATACACACTCTGTTTCAGTTTTGCAGAGCAGGTAAAACTGAATGGCATCCATCCATTTCTTGCCAGAAGTTGGTCTGAACACTGTGGCCACTGTGCATGCAGCCAATCAGCTGATCAACTAATGTTTTTGATAAAACACTTTACAATAAGTTTCATGAATTGCCATGAGCTAACGTAGTTGTTATTTGTGAACTAATTATGTACAGATGCATTAATTAAGCATGAAATTGTTAACTTTTCATTAGTTAATGTATTTGGTAACTACTAACTAATATATTAGCTGCATTAATATTTATACATTCACAAACCATAGGATAAACTTCATAATTAGTTAATCATTGCCATTGCATTAAGTTATATAATATTTTTAATATTTCTATATTCACACCCAGATCAAAGGCCTGGGTCTCACTGCCTTGATCGTCATAAAGATACATTGCTTGATATTAATGTGCCATTCAGTGTTTCTTTTATTTTTATACACGAACTGTTGAAACGGTATAAAGATCTTGTCAAACAGTAAGCATGAGATATACGATGACAAACAAAACATTTCTCCTTTTGCTACTCTTGACTGCGGCGTGGGTGTCACACTGCCATCTAGTGGAAGTTAGTGATCACTGTGATGGATCATATAAACATACCAGTTGGCAACTCCAGAACATCATAAGAAAATGCTACATGGTCACAGAAGACCCATATCATGGAAATATCACATTAAATTATTAAGAAAATATGTTTTTATATACTGACAATATGACAGCAAAAATATGTTAAATAATATAAGTCATATAATATCATGCTATTTGAATGTGAAAATACATTCCATAATATTACATTGTATACATATCAGCACATATTCCACCCATCCTATTTGAAAAACCTATACTGTACATATACAGTAGGCAACTCAGAAACCTCACATTGTAAAGTATGGTAAAAAAATAATACAATAATTAACATATAATGTTAAAAAATGGTAGTTACACAATTATAAAATCTTTTCTATATTTTATATAACGACCAGTAACGTATCAAATTCTTGGTTTACAGGAAGTTTTCATAGCCAAATCTGCAATCCACTCTTTTTGGCATCACTGGTACCATGTGTGGGTACATCCTCTTCCTCTGACTCATAATGAAGAACTGTGGGAAACAAAGTGTTATATGAAACATTTTTTTAGGAGAAACACCTGCAAACGTGGAAGCCAGACTATGCATTTTACATTGGAGTTTCATACAGATGACGTAGATGGGGAATTATATGTCAATAGATTATGGCATTATTATCATTATTGTATTATAGTATATCATAATATTATTACTAGAATTATACAGTACCTCTATATACATATTGCCTTTCGAATAATGTAGTCTATTACCATCACATTGTGTTGAAATGTACAAAGTACTAGGCATGCAAAGGAAAATTATCTGGCTTCATGTAAATTAGAACGAGACTCACCTTATAGGTGGAAATGACGATGATGATGATGATGAGGAAGAAGGAAGCCAACGCCGCGATGGGCAGGATGAATCGCGTGCTGTCATACTCCCCCTGCGTCTGGGCTTCCGTGTTTGGGCAGTCCGTTCTCTCTGTGGGGTTAGAGAAAAGATAAATACACGGATACATAGGGCAGTGTGCTTGCTTCCATTACACTAACGGCTTGGCATTTTCAGGGAAGAAATTAGGTTCTATTGCCGGCACGATCGCATTAATTTCGTGACGTCGGTCTGTTGTGCGACTGGGCGGCAGGGGCCACCCCTTGTTTGCATGAAGAGCGTTCCCTGGTAACCACAACCTGACGCCTACGCCGTCATTTCAAAACTGCTGCTTGGAAAAATGTAATCAGTTATACTTTACCAAAATAGTTTGCATGTTGATGTGAAAAGAAATAAAACTGGGCTATCTATTCTGTATCTTTGATCTGACTACATTGGCAGGACACCAACCCTAATGCTCCTGACGAGCTGATTGGTGCCTTGCATGGCAGCCAATCGCCGTTGGTGTGTGAGTGTGTGTATGAATGGGTGAATGATTTACTATGATGCTCACATTACTCTGAAACAGGTAAAACTATGTAGGGCCATAGTCTTTAAATCACTCCCTAAAAGGTGGACAGGCTGCCTTCCCCTGCACTTCTTGCTTCATTCAAATGGGTAGAAAGCAGATTGCCCACCTGCTGTCCAATAACAGACACAGAAATCAGTCTTACCCGGGATGTAGATGATGGTGCCATTCCCAAATTTGCGGAGGTAAGGGGGTGGGTAGAGGACCTCCACCCTGCAGCGGTATAGGTCAGTGTCTTCTCCCTTCAGACCAGAGACGGTGAGATCCACTCCGCCAGGGCTGATCTCCCCCCTGCACTGAACGGGGCCGTCTGTCTGTATGTGGGGCTGGCTGGTGTTGAAGGTGAAGAAGCACACCTGGTCCTCGCCGTACTTGCCGCGGTAGAGCACCAGACGCATCTCCTCAGGGGAGCCCCCTACACGGTAAGAACAGCGCAGCCTCGCCTCCCCGTCTGCAGCCACCACCCGGTACGGCTGCTGCACCCGCAACGCTGCAGAGAGAGAGAGAGAGAGAGAGCATGAGTGTGAGAGTGTGGCACTGGGACACACGATGGGCTTTGTGTCGTTGGGGTTTTTCAGTTTCCATTTTCTGCATTTAAAAAAAAAAATGTTTTATAACATTTGTTCCCTGTTCACCCCGTTCACATGGCTGGGACCAAACTGTCATATCTCAGAAAATACTTTTTAATCGATTGCGTCTGCAAATTATTGACCTCTACAATTCAGATACACCCTGTGGTTCAGTGTGCGTACAAGCAGCCTTGAACCTCCAGCCATGAGAAATACAGCAGAGTCAGATAAATCATAATTATTCTCCTATCCTCAGTAAAAAAGACTCATTATGTAACGACATGCCACACAGGCGTTCACTTCTCCACATTTCCCATGGAAGCTGCATATGAAGGACTCTACACGTTGTCATAGTGATAAATATACCCCAAATTGCATCACTAGAAATAACAAATAATAATGATATTTAGTTAAAGCCTTTATGGAATTCCATGCTGTCTAATTCCCAACCTTAAAAACATCTGTGTATAATTCCCATCTTATGCTTTTCAGGAATGCTGTTGGTACATTACGGTGCATGTAGTTGAGGAGTATTGTACTCACCTTTCCCCGTTTGGGTGCTAAGACTGACGAGGGTGATTAGTACCAGAATCATTGTGCTTAGATGTTCCTCTCACTTTTCACTTAAGCCTCTTATATTGTGCAGTGTTTTGGAAAGCTGAACGACGTCAGCAGTGGTTTGGGTGCCAGTAATGAACTTCAACCTGCTATGACAGGCAGTAGTTTTTTTTTTTTTACCACATGGAAAATGCAAAACAGCCGAATTAAAATCTCTCTCAGGCAGAGCTGCAGAGCTGTTATCAGTGGAACTTTCAACTAAAATGCAGATTCTGAGGTTTTTGTTTGAAGTCATTTCAGTGGTATTTTTAAAATGTCTTTCCTTTGTTCTGATTACATTTACCTATCATCATCATTATTATTATGAAACATATTTCCTTTTTTCTCTCTGATTGTCATTATTTTTTATTTTCTTTAGATGTATTATTAGGACCCTTTTGTTTATATGAAGTATTGGATTGAAGTAGGAGGCTGCTTATGGCAGGTCCTTCTTCATTCAGTGATGAATTCATTCCAATACATTTCTAATCTGCTTAATTCCTGTTTTTTAATGTTTCATATCCATTCATTATGGTGCTAATGTATGTCAGGGAACTAATTCCTGATTCATCATTGGGCCATAGGGAACTTCTGAAGGCCAGGCCAAAGTGATGTAGAGATAAGAAACAGAGAGATGGGGGGCGGGGGGGTCTCTCAATGGGGGTGGGCTAGCAGACCTCATGCTGGCATCCTACTTTAAGATCCCAAACTTTGTAACAGACCTGGCTTTTTACTTTTTGGTTTGAATTAGAAGCTAGCATCTAGGTCCTGTACCTTGGCCTGGCTTTCTATATTTCATCCTTGGACTTTTTGGAATGTTTGGCTGTCTTTAGGTTTCATTTTGAGAGGAAACAAGCTGGGGTTTGGAATGGTCTTCTATTCATTTCCTTTGTGACTGTTGTCTGTGTCTTTAGCCTTCATAATATTACGGAAGATGACCCACGTCCGTAGATTAGACGTGCATATCTTTTGTGACTAAATAAATCTTTCACCTGGTGGCAATTCATTTTGATAAAGGTTGATCCAGAAGGTTGCTCTGCCTATCACTTCATTTATCATTTATATCTTTGATAATACTCACTAAATAAAAATATTTTGGCAGTTGTTGGCAGTTAAAACTGCTGGATTCATAAATTGCTGTTGTAAATACATTTTACTTAATCCTCACTTCCCAGACAATTAACAAGTCATGATGTGATTTTTTCCAGTATTAACATCATATGGAGAAATCCTTCTATCCATCCAAAAATCCCAGCATGCATTGGGTGAGAGGCAGGAAAACACCATAAACAGGTTGCCAATCCATCACAGGACTGTCCTGACTGGTTTAAATCTAACATGTTTTAAAACAAGGTAATGCCTGGAGAGGATTTATTATTTTATGAAAATGAAGAAAAGGTTTTCAAGAGAATGTGCTGTAATTTAAAATTATATTATACACTTGTGTGTGTATAAACTGCAGGGAACCTAATTCTGTCTGAATAAAAGTCTTGAGAATTAATTGGCTTTAATGGAAATCGAGCAGTCACAGATTAAGGGCAGTATTGCTCAACATTTCAAAGCATTAGTACTCAGATGTTCAAGTGTATAAACAGTAAGTTATTTCCACTACAATTACGCAATATTTTAGAATTGTGATCCTATTACAGGTAAAATAATTGGTTGAATCATGTATGCAGGATGACAGAATTGGCATTTATTGGTTGTAATGATGGTTGAATGCTCAATAGATCTTAGAAGAAATATGCCATGTTGTTACATTATGTAAAATGGTTCATGCATATTCTTTACATTATGGTTGTAATGTTTTATTACTTATTTGTCTGATTACTTGTTCATGTGTGTGAATGAAGCCAGTATCTCATTTTAATTGGATGTGGCAATCAGAATTTTATGCAAAACCTACATGGATAATGCATGAGGCATGGTGGGAGTTTAATGGGACTGATTGGACTGCTTGGTTTAATTGGAGGTAAGCATGTGGACCATTAAATAACTCAAAATAAATTAATCATATCTAATAAAAGAGGACAAGAGAACAGGAAGTCGAAATATCAACAACATTTACTTTATCTTCCTTTTTTTTGGGTAAAGAATGACTTTACCCTAAGTCATACTGTTTCGCATCCTGCACATTTCTGAAATTTTAATGACAATTTTCTTCTAATTTCAGCAAGCAGAAAGAGCTGTCGAGTTACCAGAAACTGCTGAAAAACTTGCTGTGCAATCTTCTGCAAAAAAAAAACTAGCAAGTAGAGAACATACATGGGGTAGGAAGTAACACAGTTGGACTATGATTCATTTCTGGATCGCTGAAGCTCAGAACTGCTGACACTATGTTCGTTTCCTCCGTGTGGTCAGGAAATGAGTTACAGGCCATATCTGAAATAACAAAACATAACATCGTAGAAAGTCCGTTTTGTGAATATTTGAACGTTTATCTGCCCTTTTTGTACACTAACTCCCTGCATTCTCTCTGAAAATCCAAATGAAGTGTGTTGCTTTTAACTGAACAGACACTTTATTAGCAGTGCTTTGTAACTGTTTTGATTTCCCTCCATGGTGTCAAGGAACTTCACACAGATGTCTTTTGTGGTGTGTGTCTTTGTACCTGTCAGTCTCACGGGTACCTGGCTGTGCACGGCCATGCTGCATGAACAGCAGAGACACCCAGTGCTATTCTGTGGCAAGCAGAAAACTGTCACTAGCAGCACCGCATGTTCATCTGTTCATGGGCAGCCAGGGGCCTCTTTCGTTTGCAGTTAGCATTGAGTTGCTAATGCTTGCACAAAGCTGTAGCCGTTTTGAAAAGTAAGTAAGATTTGTCAGTTAGTTTTACGTTTAAAGAAAAAAGCAAAACAAATGAGTCCACAATTGTATAATACAGACATCTCTCAAAACATCTAACCCCATTTTCAACAGAAGGACCATAGAGAGTTTAAGTCAATTCAAATTGTTACATGATTACTTTTCAGATGGAAATGTGAAAGCACCATGGATCCAAGATGAGTGGACCTCTGGGTTTTCTTCAGGGCAGTCTTTTGAGCTGCTGTAAGTCTGCCACTGCTGTGGTTGGATCATCATCAATGGTTCATAAAGTATGTTTTAAACCATATTGTTATGCTGCACCTGTTCATAATGTGAAAGGCTCCTCACTGCGTAGCTCCTGTCTTGATTTCAATTTATTTAACCTACAATATCTGTATTTCTGATAATACATGACTGGCACTGGTGCTAATACTGTAATTGCATGTTATTCGACTTGATGCAAACATACAGTAAATTAAAAATGTTATACCTGGTATGTCCATAGCCTAAATGTATATGACATAAATGATGGACAGAATTAATATTATTCATTGCATATCTTGAAATCTGAAAGAAAACAAATCTGTATATTTGGCAATATTTCGTGTTTTGGGAGGAAAAAGCAAACCACTTTGCAGCGATAACGACGCCGCTGACAATCCCTCCCTTACCGTAAGCAGCCCTTGCCGCACAACTGAAAGCCACGCCAAGGAGAGAAACGCTTGCAGCATGCAGTGCAAAAGAGCACCGTCAGCCTTGAGCCGTTACTGCTACTGTATGACCGTGCAGTTTTAGCAATGACGTCTGGGCAGACATTTTCGGAGAAGCTCCATCAGAACATAACAGAAACTTGCTAGAGTTTATGATTCTTGTTTTCCCCAAATATTGGATGTAAGTGTGGTTATTTCTAACAACCCTGATGAAGACAATATTTTCGGTGACTAAATAAACGAAGCTATTTTTTCCACGCGCACTTATTTTTCTGATGTCACTGATTGGCTTGGTTGCTTGAACGTAACCCTGCCCACTACATTACATTATATTACATTACATTAATGGCATTTGGCAGGTGCTCTTGTCCAGAGCAACGTACAGTTGATTAGACTAAGCCGGGGACAGTCCTCCCCTGGAGCAATGCAGGGTTAAGGGCCTTGCTCAAGGGCCCAACGGCTGTGCAGATCTTATTGCGGCTACACCGGGGATGATATACATTTGCCATCATTCTCTGAGCTTTGTAAAGCCACATATCTCCATCCTAACTCAAAGCTGAATCACCTCCACCTACACCAGAATGATATTCACCAGACCACAGCAATTCACCAGTACCCAGTGATTCTACAGTACCCAGTGATTCACCAGTACCTGGCAATTCACCATTACTCAAGTGATTCAACAGTAATCATTGATTCACCAGGACTTGATGATTCCCCAGTACTCAGGCGGCCTGTTGCGTAGTGGTTAAGGTACATGACTGGGACCCGCAAGGTTAGTGGTTCGATCCCCGCTGTAGCCACAATAAGATCTGCACAGCCGTTGGGCCCTTGAGCAGGGCCTTCAACCCTGCATTGCTCCAGGTGAGGATTGTCTCCTGTGTAGTCTAATCAACTGTATAAATAAGAGTGTCTGCCGAATGCTATTAATGTTATGTAATACTCAGCAATTTGATTCAGAAATACTTAGTGATTTACCAGGACTTGGTAGGTCCCCAACCTTAATTAAGATGCTTCTGATGACCATCTTGATTTATCTATCTTTTTTTTTCCTTAAAAACTATTCTAATAAATGTTTTTGAAGATAGATTTATCTATATAACAATACAAAGTTTCAAGTGGTAAATAAATACAACTAATTCAAGGAATACCATTAGGGATACGTATCACTGGGTGGCTGATGTACGTGAAATGAAAATTGTGACTACAATGCATTAAAATGTATATGGTAAGTATTTTATTATATGGAACAAATTTCAATATCTTATCAGTTCAGCATTCATTCAAGAATTCAGATATGAGTAAATGTGTGGTTTTACGTATTCTTGTATCCCTGGCTCAATTGTCAGGTTGCACAATTCATGTCACATTCATTTCCAGAGAAAAAAACATTTTCAAAAGAACTGGTTCGATGACCGTATAAGGTTTGAACAGCTCAGTCAGAAGGCATGAGCGTGTTGATTATGTTAACTTTGAGACTTTGAGCTCGGCACTGACGGGGCACAGGGACAGGGTGTAGTCACATCTCCTGTGCCTGTGGTTGTCGCCTGACGTTGATCAAGGCGCGCATAACCTTTGCATTTTGGGTACGACCACAAATTTTCTTTCGCTTTTGTGTTTTTCTTTGGGTGAAGCGGAATTTCCATAGTTTCTACCATTGTGCAGCGGTAGAATTCACAAGAGCTGCTCAAATTACAATTACTTTGGATGGTTTGACTTCTTATTATATGTCATTTGGCTGATGCTTTTATCCAAAGCGATATACAGTCGATTACATGGGAGCAATGCAGGGATAAGGGCCTTACTCAAGGGCCCAACGGCTGTATGGATCTTATTGTGGCTATCAAACCAGTGTCCCAGTCATTTACCTTAACCACTATACTACAGGCAGCTGCTGGTCTGGTCACACCAAACATCCAGGATAAGAAAAATAATTACATTCTTAAAAAATGAAAAAAGATGATGATTTTCAGACACCCAAATCCCCATAAATCCCCAAATAAACATGCAATTCAATCTTCAATTCAATTCAATTTGAATGCGAACAACTGAAATATAATAAAGACTTTGGGTATGTACTGTAGATCTGTGTCATCATCAGTCTCAGTATAATCAATCATGTTCTGAACAATTCCAATGGAAGGTTACTTTATATTGCAAATTACATTACATTACATTACATTATTGGCATTTGGCAGGCGCTCTTATCCAGAGCGACGTACAACAAAGTGCATACCCATAACCAGGGATAAGTTCGCTGAAACACCCTAGAGGGAAGTACAATTTCAACTGCTACCTGTACAACAAAGATAAGGACGAGGGCCATTTTTTTTTTTTTTTTTTGAGAACAAAGAAACAAAGAAACAGAGCAAAAGTGACCAAAGTTAACTATCCAAACACTGCTTACCTAGCCAACTAAAAATACCGATACACAAAGCAAGTCACAGAGACAACAATTCAAGTTCACAGGGAGGTAGGGAGGGATTGGGAGAGGTGCTGCTTGAAGAGGTGTGTCTTCAGCTTGCGCTTGAAGGTTGGGAGAGATTCTACAGTTCTGACCTCAACGGGGAGTTCGTTCCACCACCGTGGAGCCAGAACAGACAGTAGTCGTGAGCGTGAGGTGGAGGTTCGGAGAGGGGGAGGTGCCAAGCGGCCTGTGGAGGCTGAACGAAGAGGTCTGGCAGGGGTGTAGGGTCTGATGATTTTTTGAAGATAAGCTGGGGAAGACCCTTTAACTGCTTGGAAGGCTAGCACCAATGTTTTGAATTTGATGCGAGCCATGACAGGCAGCCAGTGGAGGGAAGTAAGCAGGGGGGTGACGTGTGAGTATTTGGGAAGGTTGAAGGCCAGACGAGCTGCTGCATTCTGGATGAGTTGGAGGGGTCCAGGAGCTGGGTCGAGTAGGGGGTGAGAAAGGGGCGGATTCTCCGTATGTTGTATAGGAAGAACCTGCAAGACCGGGTCACCGCCACAATGTTCTCGGAGAGGGACAGTCTGCTGTCCATCACCACGCCGAGGTTCCTTGCACTGGGTGACGGCATGAGTGTGGTATCCCCGAGGAAAATGGAGAGATCCAGATGGGGAGAGGTTTTAGCAGGGATGAATATCATTTCAGTCTTGCCTGGGTTGAGCTTTAGATGGTGGTTGTCCATCCAGCTCTGGATGTCCCTCAGGCAAGCAGAGATACGGGCTGAAACCTGGGTATCAGACGGCGGGAACGAGACGAAGAGTTGGGTATCGTCCGCATAGCAGTGGTAGGATAGCCCATGTGCAGTGATCACAGGGCCAAGGGAGCGAGTGTAGAGAGAAAAAAGAAGTGGGCCAAGGACTGAGCCCTGGGGAACTCCTGTGGCGAGGGGCCGAGGTGTCGATACCGAACCAGCCCAGGCAACCTGGAAGGAGCGACCAGAGAGGTAGGACTCAATCCAATCCAGGGCTGTGCTACAGATGCTCGTTGCTGACAGGGCAGACAGGAGGATGGAGTGATCCACAGTGTCGAAGGCAGCAGAGAGATCGAGAAGAATGAGGACAGAGGAGAGGGAGGCTGCTCGTGCGGCATGGAGTGACTCACTGACGGAGAGGAGCGCAGTCTCTGTCGAGTGGCCCGATCTGAAGCCAGACTGATGGGGGTCTAGCAGCATATTTTAACATTGCTAATGTTAAAATATGTTTCAAAAATACTTCCTTTACAATTTAGTCAAAATGATAAAAGCTGAAAGAGAATTAAGAAGTGTAAAAGTAAAGTATGACAAAGTTAAATTATGGTGTGTAAACAATATATACACTCAGTGATCACTTTATTAGTTAGACCTGTACACCAGCGTGTTAATGCAAATATTTAATCAGTCAATCACGTGGCAGCAACTAAATGCATAAAATAATGCAGATGTGGCCAAGAGGTTCAGCTGTTTTTCAGACCAAATGTCAGAATGGGGAATAAATGTGATCTAAATGACTTTGACCATGGAATGATTGTTGGTGCCAGACAGGGTGGTTTGAGGAGCTCATAAACTGTTTATTTCCTGGGATTTTCACACAGAACAGTCTCTAGAGTTAGCAGAGAATGGTGTGAAGAACTAAAAACATCCAGTGAGCGGCAGTTCTGCGGGTAGAAACACGTTGTTAATGAGACAGGTCAGAGGAGAAGGGCCAGACTGGTCGAAGAAAGGTGACAGTAACGCAAATAACCTCACATTATAACAGTGGTATGTAGAAGAGCATCTCTGAACACACTCTTAAGCGGATAGGCTACAGCAGCAGAAGACCAATAAGTCTGAAAAATAAGTCCAATAAATACCTAATAAAGTGCTCAATATGTGTATATATAAAGCATTGAAATGACAGTTCAGCAATTTGTGCAGAATTACTAGAATGTGAATGAACAGCCTACATGCACTACAGCTAGCACAGGAGGAGGGCTGCTAGCACAGACTCTACAGCCAACACCTTCCGGCAGTGAAACCACAACCTGATTCTCGAGGGGTGACACCTAATATCGCTGCATAAGGGTCTCCCACTGGTCCTTCATTGTGTAACTGCGGTTTCCTGAAGCACAGTTTACACACTTTCCTTTCGATTGTATCACCTGTGGTTCGTTGGCTGTTGCTGTTGTTGTCGTTGAGTGAGTTTGCGTTTGTGTTCCTAACGGATTAGTGTGCAGATGTAACTTTATGTGAATACTTGCTGGGTCTTATATTACATACAGTAAGAGTGTAAATCTCACCATGTCCTCTTGTGTTTGAGAAGGCAACAAGGAAATCTGTGAGCCAGCCTTCACTTTGGAGTGAATTTCACCATGGTCAAAAGGGTTTATTTATTCATTTTTATTTCATCAACTGTTTTGTAAACACTGAGGGGGGGTTAAAAGAGAAAACAGGAAGAGGTTAGAAAAACACATGTGTGGTACAGCAAAATGGGGGGGGTGACAGAGGGGAATTGGATTACAGAAGACAGACAGATAGGCATTCCATTACTTACATGACTTTCATTCAGCTGTCACTTTTATCCAAAGAGGCTTGCAGTTGATTAGACTAAGCAGGGGCCAATCCCCCCTGGAGCAATGTGGCTTCATGGACCTTGCTCGAGGCCCAAGAGCTGCACTGGTCTTATTTTGGCTACCATTAGCCACAAGGCTACAGGCTGGACAAATGCAAATACAGATTTCCCATTGGCAGCATCTTGACAATCCTGTGTTGATGATCTCCATTCATTTATGTTTTAAAATGTATGTAAGCATTATATACTAGTGTTAAAGATATATTTGTACATGGTTATTATATATTCATAATAACGATATTAACAACAGTGCTACTGTATAAAAGGATGGACATAATTATATATATTCAGATACAGATATATCCAGTATCTAGTCTAGATAGGCTCCTCATTGGCCTCCACTGGCTTCCTATTGCCGCACGCATCCGATTCAAGGCCCAAGTGTTGGCATTTCAGGCTGCTAAGGGGACTGCCCCACCTTACATACAATCCTTGATCACTCCCTACTCCCCAGCTAGACCACTCCGGTCTGCCAGCTCTGGTCGCCTTATGGTTCCCTCTATACGAGCACCTGGTGGTCGAGCTGCACGATCACGCCTGTTTTCCGTTCTGGTTGCTCAGTGGTGGAATGACTTGCCTACCACTGTCAGGACAGCAGAATCCCTCCCCCTATTTAGACGCAGACTAAAAACACACCTTTTCAAACTCTACCTTAGTCCTCCCTCCTGATTTCCCCTGCCCCCCTTTCTGATATCCCTTATGGATGTGATGCTTTAACTTGTGGAAGAACCTATGCATTTGTAAGTCGCTTTGGATTAAAAGCGTCTGCCAAATGACAAAAATGTACATTTCTGGCGACACAAGAAATTGCGTGAAGACGCGTGAAATTGACTTTGCGTAGGGGGTTATGGGGTTATGTATGGAAATTGTGTCTGTATTGGACAACTCATTTATTTTAAAAAAGTATGTTCAAATAGTATATGAATTATTATAGTCACAGGGTTTCATCAGAAATGGACACAAAGAGCAGGCGTTACACGTCTAGTGGAATAGTTAGGACAGGATTTAAATATTTAAAAAAGGCTCCAGAGTAAGATGTCTCTTCCAAGGATAGTTGAATGGAAACTCATTTTGGATCAGGGTATACCGTAAAGTGTCAAAGTTTAGCTTTGAAATCCACCAGACGGGGGAGCTCTTCCTCTTTTTCTGGTTGAGGCGTGCCGTGTGGCGTAATGCAGGCAGCACTGGTGTCTGTTGGGAAACTGAGCACTTTCCTCCATTATGGCTCGATCAGGGGAGAGAGTGGGCTCCGACCAGCTCCTGGGTCTCAGGGCCTGGCTCACTGGCCATATAACTACACACAATATGAATTACTCTCTTACAGTTTGAAATTAATTGGCACTGACCTATTACAAAAAGGTAAAGAAACACACCAAAATATATCTTTTAAAGAACCTCTTTAATCAGTTTATAGTCAGCAATCACTATTTACATTTTAAAATGTGATATTGAGATCCATGTTAGATCAAAGAAGTTATAGCAAATAACGTTTTCACACACATGCATACTCACACACACACACACACACACACACACACACACACACACACATATTGCTACTGCTAAGTAGAAAACAATATAATTTGAATGTTAATTCAAATAGTAACAACAAATCACAGACTTAATGGTTAACAAACCAGACAGTCCTATAAATTCTAAGAAAATATTTTGTTCTGCTTCTACAAGTAATTAACTGACTACGCCATAAAATTCCTGTGTTTCAACCATTTATAGTCCCCCACATTATTCAGGGCTTTCATAAATGACTGCATAACAATGTGGTTGGTGGGGTACAGGACATTTCTATTAACACAAGCTTTCTGATGTCTAGCAATAAAATGTTGCATATTAGTGTAATCAACCCCACACAGGCTGGCCAAACAACAAAGCGTTAAAATGAAATGAAAGCATTCATCTCTCTTCAGAAACCATCTGATCTGTATCACCTGCTCTTTTACCCTATTCCCTATTCATTCCACCATTTTGTGTTTGTTTATTCGTTCGCTGTGCTGACCAAACCAGCAACAGTGCTTCGAATAACTTCCTCATTTAAATTAATTTGGCATCTTTTTATTTAAACAGAATCAAGAATATGATCAAATATTCCAACAATGAGTCCTTCGGAATTTGACTTTTTAATCAAATCCCTTTTCCTGGGAGTTCACCAAGTTAGTTCCAATAGCTTTCATTCTTAATTTTTGAGCTCAATTTCTTGAAGGTTCTAAAGCAAATATAAAAAAGAAACAATCTCCCTCAGTAGAGTCTAAGATAATGGCTGCCTATAATGCTGTTTATCTTTTTTTTTTTGGACAGAACATGATGTCAAACAACAGACTACAATATCCAGTGTTAGCGGCTGTGCATGCCTGATCCAGTGTAGTTGTCCATGCGGACAGCCATATCATAGGCAGTGTACCTACACTGCACCTTTAACCAGAGTCCTCAGTTCCCACAATGCTCTCCTCAGTACTTGCCATTCCTGACAGGATGTTGAATGCCCTGTTTTTTCCTTAATGCTCTGGGCTTCATGTTCATATAGTCATGCTGGAGGTTCTGTTTATTCGTCAGGTTGTGCTGGAACGCAAACACATCAGAGAACATTAACGTGGAATTTTTCATTTCTGGCATTGCCTGCACATTTTCTAGTCACGTCTAGAAAATTTTGCCTGCAGCAATAGTATATTTTCAGGAGTTGTTATGGCTGCTACAACAAAAAATGTTTTTCCGGTATAAATGTTGACATTGAACTGTAGCGTAGTGGTTAAGGTACACGACTGGGACACACAAGGTCAGCAGTTTGATTCCCCGTGTAGCCCAACGGCTGTGCAGATCTTATTGTGGCTACACCGGGGATCGAACCACTGACCTTGCGGGTCCCACTCATGTACCTTATAATTTATATAGGGTGACCTCAGGCCACCCTATATATATTATACTTTAATGAAGAAAAGGTGAGCATTTCTGGGCTGAGTGGCCAGTTCTAGTCATTAGGTTATGTTATGTCATGTTATGCTATGTAACAACAATAATAGAATTACGATTTTAAGTCAAAAGTAAGACTGTCTTGTTGAGACTGATGTTTTGGGTTTTGCAGTGCAGTTCAGCTGTTGCATTGCAGAGGCAGAGGAAGTGGTGAGAGTACAATATCAGTGAGGTTTCTCTGTCATCCTGTTCCCAAATTTACTGCCGTAATTCTGAATTTAAGGGAAAGTCACACACTCTTATAAAACTCCAAAACGTACAAATACACAGTAAAATAATTCAAATAATTCATAATTAATTTTTAATTCAAAGGAGATCAAAAGTAGTCTTTAAAAATGATATTTTTCTATGTGTGGGTTTGCAAATTGAGAATAATGGGGGTTTTCTTAATGGGCTGTGTAAAAACAATGCAACTTTCGAAGAGGGTTACACACTTGTAACTCCAGAAGTACATTTAAAATGTAAATATAAATTAATGTGCTACTGATTGACCTGACTGTTTTCACACCTGACTCCCAGGTAAAGGGAGGATGAAAAACTAACAGTTCTTGGCCCTCAAGGACTGAGTTGATGGCCCCTGTTTTAGATTATACATCTTGGTGGACTTACCCAGAATCCCACTGCGACACCAGTCATTATTATACTGTAAGCTGCCACCAACCCCAGTACTACCCATATCCACACCTGGGAGGCTTTCTCTGCTGGGCAACCCTTGACCTCTGGGGGCAGCTCTGCGAAATGGAAGTTAAGACAGTACGGTCGGTTTGCTTCATAAATCCAGAACATTATATGGTGAAAGGCTTTGAATAATATACAGTGCAGTCAGTATGTATTTGGACAGTTTCTGTTCTTTTCTGTTCTGTTGTCCAGCACATTGGATTTGAAGTGAAAAAGTAAATTGTGGTGAGTGGACGTGTAGGAATCACATCCCCTTTTTATACATAGTCACACCATTTTATGGAACAAAAAGGTTGGCTTCTCAGCTGCTACTGAAGAGGTGAATCGAATTGCTTCAATTGCTTTTGACCCCACCACCCTAGGCCACACCGTCCTTGCACAATTACAGAACAATGTTTCATTTTTTGGACGCCACCAAAGCCCCCCCCTCCGCCATACACACACACACGCACACACACACAAATAAATAAATACAACTCCCTGTTCACAGTACGAAGCTCTCATGGTCTATGCTGCAGTGTGAATAGGGAAATGGAGGAAAGAACGACGGGACCTGTAACTGGGTCAGATCAAGATAAGATTGTTTTATTGCCTTACAAACTGGCAAATACTGCATTCCCTGTGCAGATGTTTCATAGTATAATTCTGCACCTGTTTGAAAATACACCAACCCAAGTATCCATTTTTGAAATGCAGTATGTAGCCTATAATGTCAACAGAAGTAACCCCAAAAAATGTTCTGAGCTATTGAGCTATTCAGTGGCACAAAAATAGTTTTCTTCTTTAAATGATTGTCAATGGAGGCTTGGTTACATAAGTCCATAGGGGCCATGCAGTGTTTTCAGTCCCGTTATCTTGAGATTAGGACTTGTCTTGAGATCTCGACACAACAATGAAAGTAGTTTTCTTGTGACGGCCAGATAACCTTTGATGGACTGTGGGTAGTTGGGTTATAATGGATGAGCACATTTCCCTTCACCAGGGAATAGCTAAACTAGGAAACTAGGGACTGGCTTACAGGTAGAAACTTGGAAGTTGTCCATTATTGATGACCATGTGATTTCAACCTGAGTCAGTCCCTGCTCAAAGTGAAACTGAATGCGCTCATCCATTTTATGGCAACCACGTACACATTCCACAGGGACATGACTTTTGCTATGTGGAGATCACAATACAGGGTAATAAGTTGCGACTTCGAGATTCTCGAGGTCCTAATGGGACCACAAATATTGCATGGCCTCAACAGACATAATTTGTTAATCAACTTGTAATTTTTGTGGTAAATGGTCTGCATTGAGCACCTTTATCCAAAGTGCTGTACAATTGATGCTTCTCATTTACACACACACAAACACACACACCAACGGCGATTGGCTTCCATGCATCCGCCCTGGGAAGGAAGACCATCAGCCCTCGGAATAAAAATGTTCCTGGTTACCCAGGTCTACAGTCTTTTCTTTTCTCTAATTTTGCACTATAGCCATGTGTTTACTTGAATTGCTTTATTGCCTGTTTTCTTCACTTGTAAACACAGGGCACCCCTGAAAAATAGACTTTGGTCGAAGTGGGTTTGCCCAGTATAAGTAAAGGATAAAAGTTACCTTGGACAACGACCATGTTGCGCGTTCCTTCAGCTGCGATGTAGGGTGGGGGGTAACGCTGCTCGGCGTTGCAGATGTAGATCCCTGTGTCGTTCACGGCCAGCCGCGAGAGGATAAAGCGAGCACTTCTGTTTGGGTTCTGGGCCTGGAACTCCGGCACGGTGTGGTTCTGAGGCGTCCAGATGACGGAGCGGATCTCCTCCTTGTTCCTCCACAGCTGGTACTTGACCTCTTGACCTGTCATGTTGGGGCAGCTCACTGACGTACTGTCCCTGGAGGTAATGCGGTGAATGGGCATGTCTAAAGGCGGGGGGGGGGGGAGTTGGTGTGCGGAAAGTTGTTTAGAGCTGTGTTTTCACTCCAACCATAACAACGCACACCACAATCAACAGCTAGAGCAGGACTGCCCAACCCTGAGATCTACCGCCCTATAGGCTTTCGTTTCAGCCCTAACGAAGCACACCTCGTTCAACAGCTCGAGATCTCCTTGAGTTGCTAATTAGTAGAATCAAGTGTGCCAAATTAGGGTTGAAATGAAAACCCAAAAGACAGTAGATGTCCAGGAACAAAGTTGGGAACCACTGGTTGAGAGGAAAATGGAGACACCAACTTGGCAACACCCTATATTTCACTATGACGCCATTATTGCAAAGGCAGAATATATTCATATGTATTTTTTTTTTAAACTTTCAAAATAGAAGCTTTGTGAAACTGATCGACCTGGATGAGACAGATTGCCTCAGTTGACAAACTTTCTCAGTATTTTCTACCACACAAACTAAAGTGACACCTTTCCTGTGATGTGTGGTCACAGAGGAAAACAGCAAAACAGTGTTGCATCTCTCTCTCTCTCTCTCTCTCACTCTTAACCGGTTAAACTATTCAGTAGGTGTAGTAATCAACACACATTCAACCCCTTTCTACATTCCACATGAAATGATAAACCATTTCATAATGAGCCACAAACAAAATCAGTCATAACTGCCACAACCAAACACTGTGAGGTCACACATCCAACATGTGCAATATCATTTGTCATCCTCATCTAGAGAAGTTATTTCATGCTTAAATCATGAATTATTAATGTATGTAGTTGAATAAAACAAATTAAATTGCTCCCCCCCCCCCCCCCCCCGCCCTCGAGTTTCTGACTTCAGCCAGGCCTGCAAATGTTTTCAGCTTCAACTTCTGTTGATGGGACAGATTCGCTGTTACAGAAACTACATTCATGGCTCGGTATGCAAGCCAGGGACACGTAACTGAATGGAAAGAGTGTAGCCTACATGTGCAGGAGCTCCTTGCATCGCTTCCTCTTCATTATTCACTATACAGTATACTTGTGTGACATGTAGCCTCACAAATCACACAATTTAATGAGCAACTACTCATGCAGCCACAGAAAATAGACAAATTTGATCGCACAATGTAGTTTCTTAGACATTATGAAGTAACCTGAAGTAACCGTCTGAAGATATTTCAGCTCAGGTGAAACACCATTGTAGCCTAAACTCAATGGCAACATTCTGTAGCTGGACATTTTGTCACACGGCAAGCGTTAACGAGCAGACGGCATTTCGGGCAGGCTCACCTAAACAGTTGGTGCATATGCCGGTGCTGGCGTCCACCTGCAGTACGCGGGACAGAAAGATCGCGGCAATCCAGATGATGTTCATTATCTCTCCGCCGTGGCTGTGAAGTGAAACCAGACTTCGGCAGACTCTTCTTAAGCTCTGCTGAGGGGAGGAAGCGTGAGTTGCCACATGCTCGGTCAGGGTAACTACGGCTGAGAGCAGAGGAGTTGCGCAGAGTGGGAAACTCCGGGAAACGGGGTTCCCAGAATTCCCGCCCAAACAATTTCACGGTTCCCGAGACAGTTGATAAGGGGAAATCGGGACACATAGTTTATTACTTCACAAACTATTTACGGTGGTTAGAGGGCCCCATGTGTGGTGCTCTTTCCCTTTATGATCTTTATTATTTATTATTTTGGGGCCCCACAGACCCCATATGCAACACACATGCATAATCACATTGGTCTATACACATACACAAATATATATGTACATGCACAAACACATGAATGCACTCAAACAAAGATGAATACACAATACGACTGCTGTCTGTCCTGGCCCCATGGTGGTGGAATGACCTCCCGGTGGATGTCAAAACGGCAGAGTCTCTGACCTCTTTTAAGCGCAGACTGAAGACTCATCTCTTCAGGCTACACCTTTCCCTCCCTAACTCACTACCATGATTAGCCTTATATATGCCATAGACTGTAATGGCACTTATATAGTTGCATAGATATTGTTGTTTTTTTTGTATTAGCTATTGTATTGTTGTACTCGGGGTATTCTAGCTGCCAACTGTGGTATGCTAGTTTAGAAGATGTATTCTTCAAGGGTTCCGATTGTATCTGTATGGTTACACTAGGACTCGGAACTGTACTGTCCTCTCAGGTCCTGTTCGCACTTGTACTTGTGTTTGATCTGCACTTTTTGTACGTCGCTCTGGATAAGAGCATCTGCTAAATGCCTTGTAATGTAATGTAATAAGCTTCACATATACATGGACACCCATCCCACCAGAAGTCACAAGGCAAGTGCCCCAGCCCTCAAGTTCTGTAGTTCTGTAGAGGGCTGGCACATTAGACACAACCACAGTCTCCATATTCTCCTAAAATAACACAGTCACCGGATGTGTATGATGAAGCCTGCATTATGCAGCATAAAGCATATGAAGGCTATGAAGGAGCCCCCACCAACACCCCAAAATATCTCCTTTCCAGCCCCATTCCTCCCCTGAAAAACTGTTAACACTTACTGTTATCTTTGTGCGGAGCTTATGAAATCTCGCCTCAGGATCAAGCAGTGCGCGTGTTTCCTTTCCTTAATTTACCTTTCAGTACCATAGCCACCTTGCCTAGCCTGTCTGGGACTGAAAATCTTTAAGTGCAAGATGTGAACTGCAGTGAACGGCAGGATTCACAAGCATACCCACTGCGCCCAGCAACCTCCAGCGTATGCAAATGTTATGCCAGGACTGTAGGAGACTGTGACCTTTGTGAGTCACGGTGGATGATCTGAAATAATTCATCAGTCTTTCCACTCAGTGTTATCGCTGATGTTTTGTTTCTGAGCTGATCTTAAGCAGACTGCAGCTAAACCACTGGTGCTTCAACGTTTTAATATCGGGACCCAAATTACAAACGCTCTTCCGTGTCAGGTCCCAAATTCAAAATGGACCTTTCATGGACCCATAAAATACACATTCTAGCATAGCCAAGTGGTCTACGCACTCATTCCAAGTTTATGAAACGCTGAGCTAGACCGACATTTCAGTGGGGGAAAAAATGACAGGGGGCGAAGAGGCTGTAATCTGGACTGGGTTTATGATAGTTGCCTGGTTCAGCACCATTGTGAGAAGAAGTCTGTGTCTGAAAGGGAGGTTGGTTTCAGAGCACAGAGACAGGAAGTGACAGATACATTGTGGTTTTATTGTACGCTTTCACATTGTTCTCTTTCTCATGCACATATATTTCTGTTTTTATCCTTATCAGTGTCTGCTGTTATTTGCTCCAACCATGCACTACACCTCCAGATTTCACTTACTATTGTACATGCTCAGTTCAGGAAGTAAGCGCATTATTGAAATCTAGTGGCATAGTATGTGCCTGGAGCAAATGCCTGCTGACACTGTGGCCCCAAGGACCTGGAGCTGATTAGCTCAGGTGTAGGGGCCCGACTTCATCTCTCCAGATATCAGTCACAACTCTAAAGTTGCCAGTTGAACACCACACTACAAGGGCTCATTTTCACCAGTAGTCTCTGGGCAGGTTGATGGAAAAACAAAAACAAGTCATGACATAATTACACTTAAACAGCAACAAATAGGCATCATCAAGTCCCCAGCAAGCACATAGCAACACATTGAGCAGATAAAGACACAGAGCAACACATAGCACCACATACATCATAAGCATTAAGCATCGCACATAGCACACAAAACTTAGCAAAACATCGCATATATCATCTCGTAGATTATATTTAACAAACGTGGAACACTGACAACACCATCCCACCTAGCAAATACATCACAGACACCACAGTAGAAGCCTGGCCACATTTATGTTATTTTATTTGGGTTTGTGTAAGAACAGAAGAGACCCATTTCTACTCATCCCTATCTCAGAGGGTGACCCCAAATTAATATTCACAAATTTCTGTGACCCTAACACCCCACCCATATGCCTTGTGCC
The DNA here is from genome assembly GCF_963514075.1 of Conger conger. Taxonomy (NCBI): domain Eukaryota; kingdom Metazoa; phylum Chordata; class Actinopteri; order Anguilliformes; family Congridae; genus Conger; species Conger conger. Next base: position 13,367,493 of record NC_083762.1, on the reverse strand, counting down.
TACCAACAGCGTTTAGCAATATATTGCTTTATTATAGTTGGGTTGTTGAGAAGTTGCACATGTATCAGCCAGCCCTGGGTTAAATATGTAATTGTTTTGGATTCAAATACTTTTCTACACTTTACTGAGCTTACCTGATATATTAGAACCTATGAAATACAAAAAACAAGTGCCACAAAACTCACCTTCTGGTTGTCTTGATTGGATCAATTGCACCAGGCAAGATCAATTGAGCACAGACAAGTACTGTGTTGAATCCAAAACCTGTATTTGACCCAGGTCCGTTAATAGCCTACATTTACATAATTTACAAAGATAAAACCTTTTTGTTTTTAATTCACCAAACATTTTCAGGCAGCCCCACATGGGGTCCCAACCTCCATTTGGGAAATCATGGCAGAGTGGATATTGGGCATCTGACACAAGCGAGCCAGGGTGCCCTGCAAATTGGGTTTCACTCCTCTTTAAATATGCCCTTTCAAAACGGAAATAAAATAAAAGAACAGTAATAAGAATTACATTGATTTCTACGGCTACTGTAACAATGCACAATTCTGACGATACTTTTACTGATATTCATAGTCTTGCCTTCTCAGCTTTTTACATATTTTCCATCTCATTCTCATTCTCTTTTTTCTCTCAGAGGTTAACTGAGAATGGAGAGATGATCTGCCTCCTGTTTTTCATTTTCTTTTTATTTTTTTCCTAGAAGCTGTGGGTGTAGCAGAATACGCAAACGGAAATAAAACTCAGAAGAGAAAATGTGCTCTTGGCAACTTTCAGCTTCAAGGAGTTTCAAAGCGTATGACAGCCTTTCTTTATCTTCTAAATCGTGGCACAGACACCAACACAAGCACACACCCACACACACACACACATACACACACACACACACATGTGCATACACAGTCACACACCCAAACACATACACACACATATGCAAACATGCATGCATACACACTCAATGCCATGTCCCAGTCCCTTTGAGACAACAACTTGGCAACAATTTTCCTTTATAAAACTGGCCAACTAACAACACCCAGTTGTTAGTTGGCCAGACTTACTCTCTTTGTATCTCAGCTTAGGTGTTAGGTGTTGGTGGCCTGCAGCATCGTGGTTAAGGTAAATGACTGGGACACACAAGGTTAGTGGTTCTAATCCTGGTGTAGCCACAATAAGATCCGCACAGCCGTTGGGCCCTTGAGCAAGGCCCTTAACCCTGCATTACTCCAGGGGAGGATTGTCTCCTGCTTAGTCTAATCAACTGTATGTCGCTCTAGATAAGTGTGTCTGCCAAAAGACAATAATGTTATGTAATGCGTAGGTGATAAGGTTCCTCCTTTCATGATGAATCAGAACATATTCAAATTGGTAAATGCATTGGTAGGTAGTATTAGATAGCTGCAGGGGTTATTTTGGTACTATTTGGTACTATTTTGGTGCCTGCTTCAGGTTCTTTTTTTCAGGTTGTTTTGGGGTTGCTTGCTGTACAAGGCCAACAGACCTAGTACAAGTGATTGGAAATTCACAACTTGTTTTTGTAATGTAGGCCGACGTATCCTGTTTTTCTCACACTCTTCTCATTTGCAACCGTTATGTGAGCCACTGTTCGCAGTGTGAGCCATGTCCAGGTCCTCACATTTAATGTCAATAATCCACGCGCAATGATGATGAACTACATAATAATGCGATTTATGAGAACAAAATTAAATCTTGTATGCAAATCCAGATTTTCCTGATTTCATTTGCTCTTGCAGTTTGAAATCCAAATTAATATAACAACTTTTATCAATTACCTGAAAAAAATGTTAAACAAAGGTTAAAAAATGTAATTGATTTTTTAAAAGTGGTATTTCATAATGTATACCATAGGTTCATTTGAGAAGACTTGCGATGTAAGATTAGCACTGCATTTCCTTTTTCTTTTCTTTTTTTAAAACAAAATGTATGTTCAAGTATGTTCACAATTTTAAAATATTTTGCGTTATTGCATTTTTTGGTACGACCTTTATCATGACATCAGACAGTTCAATGAGTTCAAAGGAAAACTTAGATGAAAGGTAGAGAAATCTCAGATTCACAGACCACTGTGGTACCCCCCATCCCCACCCCACATCCCCCTTACAGAAACCACATTGTACAGTGTGCATTAGTGTTCTGCAGTGGGTTGGTAGCATTTTCTCCTGGATTAGTTAAGTCATTTGTTTGTTTGCTGTTTCTAATTCAATTTAGTTGTCATTATAGTGTTCTGCTATGTATTTGTTTGTTTGTTAGCGAATACAAGTGGTGTTTATTTAGATTACAGTGAAACTGGGTTAGGTGTTTGTTTCTCTCAGGTGAGCTAGGCTATTGAGTTAGGCTATTGTTTTTACTGGCTGGCAGGCCACAGCTTTGTTGTAGGAGGAGCCAATAGTTTGCACCCTGCTTAGGGTATAATTACTGGCACACCTGAACTCACTTCAGTGTGCATTAGTGTTCTGCAGTGGGTTGGTAGCATTTTCTGTATTCAGTGTCAGTGTTATTTAAGCAGTTGTGTAGCACACCAGCGGCAGCCTCAGCTACTTGCCTCGGCGTATGAAGTCGCAGGTGTACAAAGTCGAGGGTGTCTATCTACGGGTGTCCATCAAGGCTTTCTGAGAGTGTGATGTTTGATTTAGTTTTTGCTGCCTGCCCTCATTTCACTACGTAGTATTCCTCTTGTCCTCCCTAGTTCCCTCCATGTGTTTCCTTCCCATCCCTGTCCTCTCGCCTCTCCCCAGGTCCCAGTCAGGTAGGAGGTTCACCTCCCACCAACATGGGCAGAATATCTCAAACCTCATCTTCCCTACCAGATCCGCTGGTATTTTGATCTCTGTGTGGCTGGTGGCCTCCAGACCGCCGTCCAGAAAGCAGACTTCATATCTGCCTATGCCTCCCACCTCAACCTTGACTTTCTTGCTTTAACTGAAACGTGGCTCTCACCAGAGAACACGGCCACCCCGGCTGCCCTTTCCTCTGCCCTCTCTTTTTCCCACACACCCAGAACCTCTGGCAGAGGAGGTGGCACAGGTCTCCTAATCTCATCCTCATGGAGATCTAGTGTCTTCTCCTCATCCTTCGCCTTCTCCTCTTTTGAATGTCATGCGGTTTCTGTTACTTTGCCATGCAAACTGTTTATTATTGTTGTTTATCGCCCCCCGGGTCCTCTGGGGAGCTTCTTGGATGAGATGGACATACTCCTTAGCTCCTCACCAGTAAATGACACCCCCCTGATCCTCCTGGGTGACTTCAACCTCAACTCAGAGTCCACCCAGTCTACCTTTCTCTCCCTCCTTTCTTCTTTTGACCTTACCCTCACTCTTTCCCCTCCCACCCACAAAGCAGGCAACCTTCTTGACCTCATCTTCACAAAGAGCTGCACAACAACCAACCTCTCTGTAACACCACTCCATATATCTGACCACTCCTTCATCTCTTTTTCTCTTCCACTCTCCTCTAACACCCATCCATCAGCGGAACCTCGCCACCTGTCTTCCTCCACCCTCTCATCTACAATCCTCTCCTCCCTACCATCCGCGGAGTCTTTCTCTCGACTGTCTCCCGATGATGCTGCTACAACGCTCATGTCCTCCCTCTCATCTTCCTTTGACTCTCTGTGTCCCCTCACCACGAAACTAGCTCAGGCCTCCCCCCCCAGTCCTTGGCTTTCTGATGCTCTACGAGCTGTCCGAACCGAACTGCGGGCAGCGGAGAGAAAATGGAAAAGATTCTGTCTCCCCAGTGATATGGCTTCCTTCCATGCCCTTTTATCATCTTTCCATTCCTCTGTCTCTCTAGCTAAATCTTCCTTCTTTCACTCAAAAATTAACGCGGCCGCCTCTAATCCCCGCAAACTGTTTTCAACCTTCTCCTCTCTTCTGGCCCCTCCAGCTGGTCCAGAATGCTGCAGCCCGCCTGATCACCAGTCAGCCCAGGTCGGCTCATGTCACCCCGCTTCTCATTGGCCTCCACTGGCTTCCTATTGCCGCACGCATCCGTTTCAAGGCCCTAGTGTTGGCATTTCAGGCTGCTAAGGGGACTGCCCCACCTTACATACAATCCTTGATCACTCCCTACTCCCCAGCTAGACCACTCCGGTCTGCCAGCCCTGGTCGCTTTATGGTTCCCTCTCTACGTGCACCTGGCAGTCGAGCTGCACGTTCACGCCTGTTTTCCGTTCTGGTTCCTCAGTGGTGGAATGACTTGCCTACCACTGTCAGGACCGCAGAATCCCTCCCCATATTTCGACGCAGACTCAAAACACACCTTTTCAAACTCTACCTTTGTCCTCCCTCCTGATTTCCCCCGCCCCTCCTTTCTGATATCCCTATCCTTGTCTAACCCCCTTGTCTAAAAAAAATAAAATAAAATTGCACTTATGATGACGACTATGTTTAGAACAGCATTCCATGTGTATTTTCTTAGTTCTGGATGTGATGCTTTGACTTGTGGTAGAACCTATGCACTTGTAAGTCGCTTTGGATTAAAAGCGTCTGCCAAATGACAAAAATGTAAATGTAAATGTAAAATGTACAGCAGAAAGCACCTTTCCCCACTACCATAATGCGAGCACATATCCAGCCATGAAAAAAATCAGGTTGCATAAAAAGGCTTTCCCACTTTCCGTAGCTCCGTTTTCTGTCATTATTCGTTTCACCTGTTCATTGTTTCCTGATTCTGTGTTACCCAACTGTTAGTCATTACACCTTGTCTGAGACGGGTGTGTGAGTGTGTGGGGGGGGGGACCCAAAATCCACGACTCAGAAACAGAGGTGTAATAAAGTCCTGTGAGTGTAGTCAAAAAACAAGCAATGTTCATACACGTAAAATCCAGCCAAAATCAAAGTACAGTAACGAGGGAGAAGGCAGTCTTGTAATTGGTACACCATGCAAAGTCGCCAGGAAAGCTGCCAGCGGGGCAGAAGTACAGGTAGACGGTAGGCAGGCTCAGGGTCGATGACGGTACAAGTTAACGAGGTAATTAGTAATCGTTAGTAATAAACCTATCCTGCCCTAGTGTTAGTAAATTACTAAATGACATGCACAAGAAACGTAAGGTAACATGAACACATGGTTAGAATGTTAGTATTACCCAATACTGATCTAAAGTTAGTAGATCAGTAAGAAGGCAAGGGAAATTGAAACAATTTAGGGAAGTGTGAGTGACAGAAAGAGAGAGAGAGAAAGCAGGAATGCAAGGTTTGCAGAAAGACACAAAAAAGTGTCTGCTAAACAATGAACAGAACCACAGAACACTGTCTTCTGTTTGTCGGCAGATTGTAATGTGCATCCGCCATTCCTTCCAGCGGGTTTTCAGTCTTGGACTTAGACGAAAGGTTTAGCTGTGTACTGACCTGTTTCGTTTAACCAGACCGCCGTCTTCTGGACTACCTTTCTGTCTGTGTTGGAATTTGTTTTGAACTTTGTGTGGACTTCATTTATTGCCTTGAAAGGCAGTAAATGAAGTCCACACAAAGTCCAAACAAAGTCTGAAAACAGCGGTATATTCCCGCCTGCTTGTATCTGACCGTTGCCTGCCTGACCTGCTGTGATCTTAATAAAGCCAGATACCTCCCTGTTCACGATTGGTTCCTTTGTTCTGAGCCCTGACTCTTTAGCTGCAGTCCTATGTTAAACTGACATTGAGATGTAGCACACGGGTCCGTTTGAGGCAAGTTGTCTCAATGACTTTGGGGCAAGTTGTCACGTGTGTGTCACAATTAACTGTCGACAATTCTTTACTGGAATAAGATATGAAGGCGTAATGAACAGAAAATATGTGTCTGAGATTTCATTCTTTCATTTGGTATGGCATTTATTCCATTGTAATGTATTGCTCCCAAGGAATGTAAGAAAGAGTGAAAAGTGTGATAATACGCCCTGTGTGTTGGACCTGCAGACCTATTATAAACATACAAAAAAAGATATGATAGATACAGGTTTGCCCAAGCACATCACATGTATTCTTACTGACAATTTATTCATTTAATAACAGGATAATGAATCGAATCCAGAAAGCTGACTCTATAGGCTTAATAAACAGGAAAATTATTATTATTATTAATTATTTGTTTCTCAGAGCAATAGCACTTGTTTGGTAACATATACTAATAAAAATGAGAATGGAAATAAACTAATTCACATATATTGCTGAACATCTATTTTGAGAAGCAATATTTGAAGTCTTAAAGGCATTGAAAGGAAAATGAAATAATTAATAAATTAAAAGAACAATAGTTTTTCATTCTCAAGAGTTTGAATATATAGAGTAAACTGAATGTTCTTGTCCTACATAAGTGTGTGTGTGTGCGTGTGTGTGCGTGTAGATTTTGGGTGTGAAGGAACTACCAGTTTCTGCCACTGGGGGGCAAATTAGTTCTTGAGTAGATTTTCATAATCCCTGCCTGCCAGCTCTTTTTACGGCAGTTTAAAGCTGCTTCTTGCCTGCTCGTCTTCCTGACGTTGAGAATACTGAAATATAGCACCCGCCTGTGAGACTTTGATTAATGAGACATTACTGAGCCTAATGAAGTCTTAAGAAGATCTATACCACTTGCCTGCTTATCAGGGATAAACATTTCTTCTTTTTTAAAAATTTGATTTATATTTTCCTGTCCTTATTATAGCTTACGGCTGAGTGAGCCTGAGTGATACTTTATTCATTATGAATCAAAAAAAGCTTCATCATCACAAACTGAATGCTCTGGGAAAACAAATCTCTCTCTCTCTTTCTCACACATGCACACGCTCATATTACATTACATTACAGGCATTTAGCAGACACTCCTATCCAGAGCGATATACAACACAAAGTGCATGCACACACACACACACACACACACACACACACACACACACACACACACACACACGTACAGCATGTGAACACATACATTATGGGGTCATCATTGCAGCTTTCTGTGTCAGTTTGGTGGAAGCAGGCACATCTAACTGGTCACTCAGTCGGGTCCACATTCTGCCTGCAGAAAACAACACGCTCAGATGGTAAATGGAGGGCATTTATATAGCGCCTTTATCCAAAGTTCTGTACAATTGATGTTAGTTATTCACCCATCCACACACACTCACACACCAACAGCGATTGGCTGCCATGCAAGGCACCGACCAGCTCGTAAGGAGCATTTGGGGATTAGGTATCTTGCTCAGGGACACTTCGACATACCCAGGGCGGAATTGAACCGGCAACCCTCCGACTGCCAGACGACTGCTCTTACCGCCTGAGCCAATATCGCCCAGTATGCCCTTTATTACACTGGGACTCGAAGCTACATGACAACAAGAACTTTGAGACAGGGCTATTAGCTTTAGCATTAGCCAGCTTCAGAGCATGCTACACTATCGGATGCTTTCAATAATATGTGGAGTGTTTCCTTTACACAGCAGATGTATCAATAATAATTCAAACAGACATATTAATCATTAAATTATTGTTTGTTTAAGGTCTAACTGGATGGGTGGGTGGGAATGAAAGGCCACTTTGGCTACTGTAAGAAATTCTTGCTGTCCTCCCATACACATGGGTAATGTGTACAGACATACCAGGCCACATGTAGGGCTGTTAATAATAATCTGTTATTTAGCCGATGCTTCTATCTAAAGCGACTTAGAGTTGATTAGACTAAGCAGAGGACAATCCCCCCCCCGGAGAAATGCAGGGTCAGGTGCTTTGCTCAAGGGCTCAACACCTGTACAGAACATATTGCATATGCACCAGGGATTGGGCTTGGACACGTGTGCGTGTGCACACACACACACACACACACACACACACAAAAGCACACTTACTTGAAAGGTAGAAAAGCCTTTGAAGCTTTGTATTACGTCTGTAAATAGACTTTATGTAAGGAATCTGAGGCAGTGAGGACGCTGACCTATTGTCCAGTTTGTGTTTAGTATGAACATTATCCTTTTTTGATAATTTCCCAGTACAGATTTATGACTTTCCAAGTGACTGGGAAATAATTCCTGGGTTTTTCCCACACCAGCTCAAATTGATTTTTTCCCCCTAACTTTTCAACAGATCCATTGCGAAAAACACTATGTGACAGCTTGTTTATAAATGGCACTTTATGAAATAAAGAAGGATTGCTTGACAAAAGGAAAATGAACAGGTAATTCACATCAAAAGGGTCACTTTGCCTGTGGCTTGTGGTGTTTCATTACTAAAGACATATATGATATGGTTGGTTTGGGGCCCTACAGTACAGTCACAATAGCACCCACATTCCCATCCCCCATTGTTTCCACGCTATTATCATATTTCACCTCCCCTGCAACACCACACTATCCTAAACCCATCTAACACTGTGGTGTGACATTAGCCTGTCATAGTAAGGACGTTTGGAAAAGTATTTTAAAAACACATGTCTCTCATTTGATTGAGAACTGTACATTGTTTTCCATGTAGCCAGCCCTTTAATCATTACGTGTCGGGTTCGCTCGCACTAATCTTTCAGTTCAAAAACAGATGCTTATGCTGGTTTCTATGGTTACACGTACATCTGTATAAATGTGTGAGGTGAGCACGGAACCTTTACGATGCCTGTTTCTTGGTATATGTATGAAAGTCGTTTCAATAGACGATATAGCCGTTTCTTGATTTGATTTGATTTAGTGAAAGTAAAATGGTATGCTATAAAGTAATCGATGAAATTCAGCATAGTGACAAAAACATGCGTTCAAATACCAACTGTTTTTCTCCTATTGTATGGAATTCTATAGTGTCTTTGCTCAGCAGGCTTGAGAATTATCCCAATTATTCCCCGGCCAGCAGGGACAGTCGGCACCGTCATTTCTATTCTGCCAAGGAAGTTGATTAGTCGAGGCTGATTTCTGGGCAGGACAGGAAACAAGACGCGGATAGCGCACTCCAATCCCTGCTCCCAGTGTTAGTCAGAGTATGGAGCTGGGAACGTGAATCAATGTGTCACTCTGCAAATAGAGTTACTAAGCGAAATAAGTCAGCACAAGCCGTGAAAACGGTTCCCATTTAAGACTGACAAGTACACCCTAATCGAATTATCGTCGGGACAACTGGATTTGCGTTAACATTTTCTGTATTTCGAAAACACTGCTTGTGTTTTCTCTGGGAAAGAGAAGTGGGACGCCTTCCTAAAAATCGAGAACTCAAGGATTTCTCACAGTAAGTAAAATATAACGCCGCCAGTCTTTATGGAGTTGTTTAGTCTATATACATTGGGTATTGAGTAGTAATCTATGTAGTTGGAAAATGCCAAATGAAGTGCATTATGGCCATTTTCCCGAATGGATCTTGGTGGGTTCCTCACAATCTCTTCCCGGAGAAGAAAAGCTTGGAGAACAAGGCAAGAGTAAATGGGGAGGGGAATGGTGTTTCTTTATTTTAAAACGGCAAGGGAACGCATGTTTCCATAAAGCTATAGAGTCGTTTCTTTAAATGCTTGGACGCAAGACGTGCGTCTTAAGGGTGGCCTGTATTTAAAATAGTTGGTGAGCTCGTGAGACGCTGATGTGCACCTAATGCCGTGCGGTTCTCAGAATCTTTTCGTAGGATGTGAGGGTTTGTGCCGGTGAGACCAGCGCAGGAAAAAGCCGCGGATTTTTCCCGGCCTGTAGGGGGTCACCGCGGGGTAAAATTGGGAAAATTAAATACAAAACCTAAGTATTTTGGGCGTTATGCTTCTCTAAACCAAATTGTCCTGTTTTCATCCACTGTTGGTACGTGGTTCAATTGGCTACAGTAGGCTACGCTATCTGTTATAGCTCATTTGGAAAGTATGGGCGTGTTCACTCCTGCGTTTTAATCTTTTTTATGTATATGCTTCCGTAAGTCCGTCAGATAATATCATACAATTACAAACAGTAGCCATGAACTGTGGGTATCGCGAAAAACATTTGTAGACTGTTATCGTCTGGTCATTGTACTAAAAAATGAACAACGGTACGCTACTAGGTCTCCACCCTATTTAGCCTAGCTAAATATTAGCCCGGCGGCACCGGGCATGTGTCGCAAAATAATGGCAAGTCTTTAATCAAAATGGGCGTAAATGGGATTTTGTTATTATTTATTCTAATCTTAGTCTTTTCTTTTAAGTGTGGTTATATGTTAACTGCGAGTTTTAATTTATGTAATCTGTATCCAACACTTTTCCGTTTTTATTCCCGTTGTATTGTGACGTAGCGATGGCGCTGGATCTTTTCCCACCCTGAATCCAGTGTGACTCGTTAAAAATGGGATGACACAAGATCTTCGACTAATTCGCAATAAAACTACACATGTATCTAGAAGGGATCATAGGTCTAACAATGCACGGTCGCAAGCGGCTGTTAACTTGTTTGGATAGTCCACAGAGGAATCGCCTTTAAGACAAATTCATTTTCATGGACGAGAGGAATTACTGTGCCTGCACAATGCGCTTGATGTTTGGCTCGATGTCTACAGTTGGCTAATTAGAAAGCTCATCACCACGATGCATAGCAGTCCATACATACAGGGCCACCGCAACACGAAGTGCATTAGTCGAGAGAAGTTGTTTCCTTTGGGAACCCCAGCTGCATGTCGCGTGGAGGCTTAAGTGCAGCTGTCAGGCGAAATATTTTTGAAACGACAACGGTATCGCCATAATCGCAGAAGCCACTGGGAACTTTGTGACGTCAAGGTTTTTGTCCGTTATGGTGACTCGATTTAGCAACCTGCTCCACCACTTAAAAAAACAATTCCTTATTGTTTGAAAAACGAACTACTCGATCACTAATGGTGCACTGCACCCCAAGAGACAATGCACAGTGGCTGTTTTCTATAAAGTAAACAAAATTCGAGTTGCCATACTATCGTAGACCCTGTAGGCTATTTGATTTGTATTAACGCCTGTGTAGTGTGGGGGCAAATCCAAAGAAACCACATTTAGCAATTTTCCCTATTTTTCCTGACCTTAATGTATGCGGAGTCGATGTTAAACGTTGTATTTATACCAAATTAAAGTTTTAATGTTTTATTTAGTTTAGCACGAGGCTTAATATGCGTCTATGAAACTAGTGCTTAATTTGCTGTTTCTATAGGTTTTAGTCAAATCGAAGTTTTAAATAATATTGTTTGGGTGAGTGTCTGCAACAGTGACCACACACACACACCCGCGCACGCGCACGCGCACGCGTGTTATCATTATAATTGCGCAAAATGAAACTGCATGGGTGTACCAAGTGTGTTTCTGTGTAGTAGCACCAGTGTGAACATGCCTGAGTCCCTGTGCTGGGGTTTGCTGACTTTCTTTTATGTTTTTAGGAATTAAAAAGAGCACTGTGCTTGGGACAGTACAGTGAGGGAGAGCAAAGGGGAGAGAATTGCACGACCACTTCCCATTCCATATTTCTCTAATGCTCACATCCATCGCTGAGTCACAATCTGTTCAGTCAAAACCAGTTCAAGAAAAATCTGATTTTTCTGAGTTGAATCGACTGATACGGTAGCACCTTGAAGTCGTGGCTTAAGGGGAAAAGGTAATGACTTAGAGAAGTCTTGTCCCTGGATTATGAAGAGAACCGTGTTTGTGCTTTCTGCGCGGATGGCTGTGTTGATGGTCTTTTTGAGTGAAAATCGGGGCAGTCTTCCCTCCAGTGAGAGCTCAGTCCAGGAATCAGGGGTTTGGTCATTCGATCACTCCGTCTTTGGAGGCTCACCGTCACAAGATGGGACAGTAGATACTTCCCACAGTTTGCCATTTCTTCTCCGCAAATATGCCTGTTAATTAGACCAGCGTTTCCCAACCCTTTTCCGGCACGCATTCCAAATCGACAAAATCTCATGGCGCACCGCTCTCAATAACAAACGAGATTCTGATGATGTCAACAGTAGGCCATAATGCTCTCTCAGGGTTCTGATGTTTAAAGTGCATGTCGATGTTAATAACATTTACTTTGGCTTTTGTGAATGGGATTTGTTCATTTATGTTTTTTTGAATTAATCTAAACCTTTTTACTGCACACCTGACCTCGCCAGACAGCACTTGGTTTGGGAAGCGCTGAATTAGATCACCTTTTCTTCACAATGCGGTTTGGAGAAGGGAAACAGAGACGACTGTCTGGGCACCATATGGCTCTGACAATCCTCTTAGGTTTGAGAGCAAATATGTGCTTGATGTGCAGTATTTGCACTGGCTGACCGAAGACTCATTAAGGCTTGGGTGAAAGTTTCCCTGGTAATTGGTGGACACAGATGCACAGGGGGGAGCGGTGCATTCGTACATTGGTTCACGGCTGGTGCTACGTATTGGTTGAGGGCTGCTTACTGTAGGGGGAGGAGGGAGACTATTTCTAGTGACAGTGTTGCGAAGTGAGTTTGGGGAAGTTGAAGCCATTCATCGAACTTTACGGAAGCCGTCCCCCTCAGACCCATGCAAAAATGTCCGGTCAGCATTTGGCCACTCAGGAGGAGAATGCATGATGTGTGATGTGGACACAGTGGCTTGCGTGTCACTCCTTAGCCATTCACAAAGGGGAAATGGAAGTAGTGAATGTTCGAATGTCACTCAACACCGGAACACAGACCACAGGAAGAGCAAACTTTTTCTTTTTTTTATTGTCTATCAAAGTACTTTTCGTACTTAAATTTTTTTAAAGATATGCATCTACAACCTTTCACTCACTTGCCCCTGAATGTTGTATTTGTGTGTTTGAGGCCAGCTTAGTGTTACTTACTGAGTGTGGTTGTGTAATGAGTTGGGTGATGAGTTTGGGGTAAGAGGAGTAATCTTCTCAACGCTCCATCCTTCAGCTGTTTGTTTCACCATCTTCCTCTCTCTCTCTCTCTCTCTCTCTCTCTCTCTCTCTCTCTCTCTCTCTCTCTCTCTCTCTCTCTCTCTCTCTCTCTCTCGCTCTCTCGCTCTCGCTTCCTCTCCCACCTGGGGCAGCTGCCTGGTCTAGGTACAGGAGAGACTGCTTTTCCCTCAGGAAATTCCTTCTGACAGTCAGGCAGAAGAGATCAGGTGTGTTTTTGCAGCGTGTAGTTGCACTTGTGCTGAAAAGCGATCTCTTTTGCCCAGGTTTTACAGTTGGTTGATTTTGGGGCCGAATGTGGTTAAAGTGTCCCGTCATTGCGCTCGACACACGTCTGTCTTCAAGGCATGCGGCCGACTGGGACAGCTGAGGAGAAACGGACTTTGATCAAAGCAAAATCTGTTAAAATGGCTGACGACATGTGGCTGTTTTGGTCTTTGTAGTTGTTTCACAGTAAAATGGTGGATTGTGGGATTTGCTAATGAGGAACAGTAGATCAGGAGGTGGACACTGGTCTCCAGAGTATGCAGGTTTTCATTCCAAATGGTCACTACCCCGGCTGATTTTGCTAATTCTGTCTTCTCTGGTTGAAGGCGTGTTACTGTAGTTGGTGAAATCGGCAGCTCTAGTAAATAAACCTGCATACTCTTGGCCCTCCACAGCATAGGATTGGGCACCCGTGATCTTAGAGAAGGTGTTTGAGTGCTTCCGCCGGTCCATATAATGACTGCCAGACAGGAGGGGAATGTGTGAGCTGAAAATGTGTGTATGCAGTTTTTTTTCTATTGTGTAAGGACAGTGAGAGGCCATTGCTGAGGTGGACACAGAGCGATGGGGTCCACATTGTGGTAACTAACATTAGCCCGGCTACACTTGTGTCGCTTTTCCTGTTCGCGCAGGCCAGCTCGTGCTTGTTCCCTTGAACCAGTCTAGAGAGGCTTCCTCTGTTAAAATGCGGTATGATCTGTTATACAGATGTGTTACAGTGTTTGAAAATTGGCCTACGTGGTCCACAAACAAATCTTACTGGGTCATGCGTCCTGGTCCCAATTCCTGCATTTGTTTTTGTTTTAGCGTATAATTTCCTTCCCCTTTTGTGACTGGTATAAATCTCTATCCTTTTTTGGCTGAGTGATTGTATTGCTCTCAGTTTTTGTCAGTGATGCAAAACTGCTTTAATCGACTGTAATTAGCCCTGACTGGTAGTCGCAGCATAAAGAGGACAGGAGTGCTGGGACAGTGTCAGCTGTTCTCTGGGTGAGACCTGCTAGTCTAATCCTAACTGTATGGAATCAGGCTGTGATTAGAATGTTCTTAACTGAACACTCTTATGCTGATGTAACAATGCTGGTAATTGAAAGAAATTGAGTTCTAGAACATGGAACATGGAACTTTGAAAGAAAGATTCCAGAATAGGTCCTGCTCTCCAGTCCCCCTCTTGTCTTTGAAGCTGTGTCCTGGGGAAGGCTGGCTGCAGCCTGGGTGAGCTCCAGTTGTTGTTTTCCTTCTCGGCTGCAGATAGATGAACGGCCCTGTTTTATGTGCGCTTTGTTACTCCGGGGCACGTCCCGTCAAAGAGAGACCCTCGCCGCTCCTCTTGTGGTGCTCTTAAAACAGCGTGAGGTTGAAATCGGAGCTTGGCTGTTGTGCTGGACCCCCCTCTCTAGCGGGTCCTGGGGTGACAAGAGGCGGAGGGCGTCCAATGATGAGGCGGTCGCTCCCCATGCCGGGTTCCGATTGGGCACTGTCCGAAAAGCTCCATCATTAACCCTTTAAGGTGCAAGATCACAAATACATGGTTGGGATGTTCTTAACGGAACACTCTATTGCTGATGACACGGTCACTGCTGGTGACTGAAAGTTGTAGAACGCTGACTGAAAGGAACATTCCAGAAAAGGCTGTTCTACTGAGAGCTAATGGAGTTCCGCTTGTGTTGTGCCTGGCTGACCTCTCCTAGCAGCTGTGGCGGGGCTCCTCCTCGGCCCCCTCCCCTGAGGGCCCAAAATAGAGGCGACCGCGGCGACCTCCCACACAAACGCAGGGCACCCCGGGCCCCAAAAATTTGGGAGGATGCCTCGGGAGACAGACGACGCCAGTAAAAGATTATAAACTGCCGGATGACATAGATCTGTACTTCCTTCCCCCCTCCTGAAAAAAAAAAAAAAAAAGATTGTCCTGACAGATTTCATTAATTAATGCATGGGCATTTATAATAAATCATTGGAAACTGCATTTCTGCTTCAGTCCTGTGTTTCAGCTCTCAAAAACGTCTTCCAGAAATAAGGACAGGTCAGATGCTACTCGAAGATGATAAACTGCCAGACATGGATCTGTACTCCTCCCCCCTCTGTTAAAAGAACGCATAAATGAATACATACACAGACAACTACGTGAAGTTACACTGCATTTTTGCCTCAGTGCGACTGTATGTGCTACTGTATGTTTAATCTCTCAAAATGGAAGTCCTCCAAAAAGTCTTTTTTTTTTTTGAGAGGCTGGCGTGGAAGATTTGAAGATGGAATATGCTGCAGTGTGCTATAGCCCTGTATTTTATATGCTGCAGTGTGCTATAGCCCTGTGTTTTATATGCAGTCGTGTGCTATAGCCCTGTGTTTTATATGCAGTAGTGTGCTATAGCCCTGTGTTTTATATGCAGTAGTGTGCTATAGCCCTGTGTTTTATATGCAGTAGTGTGCTATAGCCCTGTGTTTTATATGCAGTAGTGTGCTATAGCCCTGTGTTTTATATGCAGTAGTGTGCTATAGGCCTGTGTTTTATATGCAGTAGTGTGCTATAGCCCTGTGTTTTATATGCAGTAGTGTGCTATAGCCCTGTGTTTTATATGCAGTAGTGTGCTATAGCCCTGTGTTTTATATGCAGTAGTGTGCTATAGCCCTGTGTTTTATATGCAGTAGTGTGCTATAGCCCTGTGTTTTATATGCAGTAGTGTGCTATAGCCCTGTGTTTTATATGCAGTAGTGTGCTATAGCCCTGTGTTTTATATGCAGTAGTGTGCTATAGCCCTGTGTTTTATATGCAGTAGTGTGCTATAGCCCTGTGTTTTATATGCAGTAGTGTGCTATAGCCCTGTGTTTTATAAGAGACTCTGTCCCTGGTGCAGTCCTGCTAAGCAGCTTATGCAGGAGTGAGTCTGTACCAGTGGGCTGCCAGGTGGCCCTTTCAGCAGTGTGTCCTCAGAGGTGCTGTTAGCTTTAGGCAGATGGTGGCTTCAGTCAATGGTGAGCTCTGTGTGCCAGCAGTGACGGGCGGTCTGGTCATGTGGTTCTCCCAAGTGAGAGGTGGAGGGCAGTGATGGGTGGAGTGCACGTGTGGCCAATCACTAATGGTGGAGGGCTGAAGCTATTCTCAGTGTTTGCTGATTCTTTCTCAATGGATATTAAAATAAATGTGGGTCTAGGGCAGGGGTCGCCAGCCCTGTTCCTGGAGATATGCCACCCTGAACGTTTTCTCTCCAACCCTAACAAAGCACACCTCATTCAACGGCTAGAGCGGGGCTGCCCAACCCTGTTCCTGGAGATCTACTGTCCTGAAGGTTTTCACTCCAATTTGGCACACCTCTACTAATTAGAAGCTCAATGAGATCTGAAGCTGTTGAATGAGGTCTGCTTTCTTAGGGTTGGAGTGAATATCGGACAGTAGATCTGCAGGAACAGGGTTGGTGGTCTAGGGCATACGGTCCTGAAAAGCCACAAGGTCTGCTGGTGTTGGTTCAGTTACTCTACACGGAATTTATTCCTTAAAGCAGTTTATTACACTCTTCACTCACCTCACCTGCTTTCCTGGATCTTGATTGGTTGCTGGATATTAAGGTGAACAGGAAACACAGAAGGAGCTTCCAGGAACGGGTGTAGGGTGTTGCTCATGTGATGTTTGTACAGCACGTAAGAAGGGCTCTGGCCAGTGCTGCTGTGGTAAACAGTGTAAAATCTACCTGTGAGCTGACTGCTGAGAGCCAAAGGACAAAGCTCACTGAGTCAGGTGGCCACCACACCCTCAGCCTTTTGTGGCAAGGGTGAGGCAATGCCTATATGTGTGTGTGTGTGTGTGTGTGTGTGTGTGCGTGTGTGTGTGTGTGTGTGTGTGTGTGTGTGTGTGTGTGTGTGTGTGTGTGTGTGTGTGTTGCCTGGCAATTATTGTGTTGGGCAAGAGCAGAAGATTTGAAGCACCCACCCATTCACTGTTATTTGGGAACCTTGGCAACTGCCAGCTGAAAACGTAAATGTGTAGTAACTGGCTCGGGGGTGTTCACTGATAGTGTAATTTAAGTTTGTAATCATGATGTGTGTCCTACCAAATTTAAAGTTAAAATGTTGAGCCCTTTAATGGTATAGGATCACAAATATGTGATGAGGATGTTCTTAACTGAAAACTGTAATGCTGATGTATCGATCACTACTGGTAATGGAATGCATTGGAGTTCTAAAATGCTTACTTAGAATGTTGAAAAAACATTCCAAAAAAACCTACTCAACTTCAAAGAGTTAACTGTGGACCATACCCCACCCCCGCCAACCCTCTGATGTTTTTGGGATAAATCCTTTTGTTTTGTTTTTTTGTACCCCCAGAAAGCAAAGGTCAGAGATCAGGGTTACGCATGGAGGAGAATTTGCCAATGAAATTCCAGTTGTAGTGTTTGCTGCATCTGCCAGGATTGCGGTAGGGGGTAGTGCTGGAGGAATTTTACCTCTTAGCTGGTGCTGCAGCGACGGGGAGTGCCAAACGGGAGCTCTCCTGTGTTTCGTCCGGCTACGTAAGAGTGCTTCTGAAGAGCTGAGTATGCCTACCTCTGTGGAGGACCATGGGAACGGTTCTGAAGACGTCAGAATCACAGCTGTTCTCTTGGGCTAATTAGGTGTGGATCTGAAAAACCATGGAGAAATTACTAGGAACATTCATGAAAAGCTCAGTGGTAGAAGTTCTGGAATGTTCATTAACCATGCCTACATGTGGCTTTATAGGTGGAGCAGGAGCTCGGAATAGCTCAATCAGAGCTGTTCTGTTGGGCTATATAGCCTAGTCAGCTTGTAGCCTACATGACTGGGATCTGGAAGTTTTTCAGTCAAGTCCCGGTGTCGCCTGCACGATAAGATGTGCACAGCTGTTGGGCCCCTGAGCAAGGCTCTTAACCCTGCATTACTCCGGGGGGGATTGTCCCCTGCTTAGTGAAATCAAGGGTATCAAGTCGCTATGGATAAAAGCGTCAGTTAAATAACAAATTAATCAAAGCTCAGCTCCGAGCAGCTCGCCAGGAGTAGTTCTGAAGAGTCCAGTGGTGGCGGTTCAGCTCGATTTGGCATTGCTGCTGAGCACGCTCTCCCAGCAGGACCACCCTGACCCTTCCTGGAGAAACGTGGTCCAGCTGGGATAGACATCATGCCCTGAGCCTCCCCCCTCTCCCTGGTTCTCAGAGGGCGCAGAGAGACCAGGAGGGCAAAGATGGAAAAACAGGGAAAGCGTTCCTGGGTCTGGTGGCCCATGACCGGTCCCTGACCCCATTGTATGCATTCCTCATCAGCCCGTGCTTCGTTAGTGAGGTTCTAAACCTGCCTCCGCTTTCTTAGTGTGGTTCTAAACCTGCCTCTGCTTTCTTAGTAAGTTTTTATACCTGCCTCTGCTTTGTTAGTGTGGTTCTAAACCTGCCTCTGCTTTGTTAGTGAGGTTCTAAATCTGCCTCAGGTTTGTTTGTGAGGTTCTGTATCTTCCCCAGGTTTGTTTGTGAGTTTTATTTAGTATTTTTTTTTTTTATGTGCTGGAACTTTGTGATTCCACTCTCGTACATAAGCCCAAAAGGAAAGGCAGGTTTTTAATGCGGTTTTGCATCAGCAATCACAGAACTGTAGACTTAGACTGGGAATAGTGAAGAAGATATAGAAATGAAATATTTGAACAACTTACATTTTAAGGTGGTGGAGGTGCTATTTGGCTGTCTGATTTTGGGAGTGGTTGTTGCCATAGGACACAACCTTGGAACCAGTCTTATCTCCTGATTTTCAAAATTAAATAGCAGAAATATTTTTGCACCTGTGATGGATTGCCGACCAGCACAGCAAACACTGAGGAGGCATTTACGGGAGGGATTTAGAGAGACATTGCCTCCTCCTAGGCCAGTCCACACACAAACCGGCTAGCAGTCAGTGTCAATGTCATGACGTATCAGTGACAGGGCTGACCTTGTCTTTATACGCCGGTCTTCTAGCTCAGTAAGTTGTAGCCCCTCTGTCACCACTATAAAGGAAAGATCCAAGGGCTCCTTGGGCCCTATGCTCCTCCCACACTTCAGGCTGTTCTGTCTGAGTCGCTCACCCATTTGTTCCGCCTCAGCGAGCACATCGGGCGAAACGCAGACGGCCCATTGTCCTTTCGGGCCCTCGGCACTCTGGGACGGCTAAAGCCAGCACTGGAGGGCTAGTGCTGTCGGCCTGTAAGAGATTGGCCAGCTCTCTGCGGAGGAAGTGCTTTGTTCTCTTGATGGTGTAATTAGGATCCTTGCTGGTCGGGAGATGACTGTCCTGCTATATTAAGCCCCATATTTGATTGTAGGGGGTTCCCAATCCCAGTACAGACACAAAATGAGCACTGGCCCCCCCCCCGCCCCCCTGATAAAATCTGCTGCGAGGCATTCAAATTGGGGGAGGGTGGGGGATCTGATTGTGGCTCACATTTTTACTAAACAATGCCGGCTCACAGTGATGAATTTCCCCAGCAGAATACTTTGTGATGATCAAGCAGTCATGACACATCCATTTTAACGTGGGCTGAGTCGCCAGAGGGGATTTGTGTTTTCCAGTGAATGGGTCTGGCGTTTTGCACACACTCCCTTTCTACACTAGCGATGATTGCACCTGAATTGATTTGGATGAGTGTTTATTTTCATCCAGGAAATGATGTGGCTCTGCAGGTGGTGTTGCCTAGAGGCTCAGTTGGCAGATCCAGAGCACCCCTGGGCACTTTCTCTGGGTTCATGGTGATGGGAATAGGGTGATCGCTCAATCGTTCATTACGCTGTTTGGCACCAAGAAATCCTTGACAAACACAGGTTGACATTGTGTTGTGTGATTTTTGAGCAACATGGGGTACAGTTTGTGTGGGGCATGAATATAGGCGTATCCTATAGCCTCGTGGCTAAGTTTCTTGACTGGGACTCACAAGGTTGGTGGTGCAAACCCCAGTGTAACCTCAAGATCCATGCAGCTGTTGGGCCCTTGAGTAAGGCCCTTGACCCTAGATTGCTCCAGGGGGATTGGCACCTGTTTAGTCTAATCTACTTTAAGTCGCTTTGGATAAAAGCATCAGCTAAATAACAAATTAAATTAAAATTAAATGAATTCGAAATGTTAATTCTGCATCCGATGCCATTTTGGTCATAGAGATGTTGACTGCAGGTATGATGGTAGCCTTAGTAGGATTTGAGTGAAATCACCTATTGCATCATACTGGATTAGCCAATGATTGTACTTTCAGCACACTTTTGGTATCGTTTCAGCAATTCTTTGGCAGCATTGTGTTATAGGTCAATGGTTGCTTTGGCTTGGATTGCTGCCACTATTTGGAGCCCCACCTGCACGATCATAGTTCAGAGTTTGTCAGAAGAAGCGGTTGCCTGTTGCTTAATTAGCAAAGCATATCCCATGAATTTTGGCAGGTTTATCTCCCTGTCAACCTAGTCAGGCTCGTAGTACCATGATATTATGAACTGGACTAGTGTAACTACACCCACTCTCCCTACCTAGAGATGCGAATTGCGTTCCTTTGGGCCAAAATCATGACAATACCAGGATGGATCTCAGACCTCCAGACCACCTGTGTAGAAGTCTCAAAGGGCTTTCAGTGGCAAATCCAGAAAGGCTGGGACTGATTCCTTTCTGCCAAAATAAACCCATAGTAGGCTGGCTCTGGGACTGGAATGTACAAACAGCAGGGCTACTTATAGCTCATTATGGGAGGCAAATTATCATTATCTACCCAAATTTCCAAGGGAAAAAAAGAAGATGTTACTGAACAATTACTGAGAGATCATCTGATGGAATGTGAAACCACATGGGCTGGGATATGGAGAGTGGTGTACGGTTGGAGCGCGCAGGAAGAGCGTTGTTGGACAAGGTCGCTTGCGGTGCCTTCCGCTCGCCGAGCGGTGGTGTGTGATGTGCACGCGGGCGGACTTTGTCCTCTTTATCAGCCCACCGTTTCCACAAGAGTCAACATCCCGGTCGAACTGCGAGAGAGAGAGGGGGGGAACGCACTCGAAATGGAGGGAGAGAGCAAAAAAAGGCAGACGCGGATTCCTGGGATTTCTCTCACCTGTCCGGACAGGAAGTATTGGCGGAGTGCATCTCGACTTTAATGCTATGGGTGTTTTCCTCTTGCTGTGTCTTTCCACCGATGAACCATGGTCTGAGGGTCTTCACAGGGCTCCTTATGAAGGGTCGTCACTGGGTTTTCTTAAGAGCCAGGGCTCAAAAAAGCACAAGCTCTTGAGTGACCCATGTTCTCCTAGGACTATGGCGGATAGCCTCCGTCAGGTTGATGAACAGCAACTGTTGCTGGGCGAGTATGATTATCGGGAGAGTCAAAGGCCATGTCTAAATCCCTGGCAAGCAATCACTTTAATCAAACGCACGTCAACCACTCTTCCGTCCTCTTCAGTTTGTGTGTAAGAAAGCTGAAGTCCAGTAGGAGTGAAGTGTGTGAGAGGTTTTCCGCTGCTCATCTGCACAGTATTTTTCCACTAAGGTGGTTCTGTGCTCCTTATTGAGTGTGAATGGGTGGCTGTAAGGAAGAGGTGGGGCAGCATCCATGGCTACTAGGCCTAAAATGGCAAGAAAGGGCCAATTTAAATACATCTGACGCACATAATGTGCGCATTTGGAAAATGTTTAACTCGTTCTTGGGTCTTCATTTCTTTCTGGTCCTGCAGAGCCAAGTATTTTCTTCTTTTTTTTTTTTTTGTACAATTCCTCATCTGGCTAACTGTGGGAGTAGCTTGTCTGCCTGGAAAATGGGAACCGGGCTACTAACCACACACACATTCCCTGTGAATCAATAAAGAAGAGGTGTTTATTTTCCCAGAAGAATATGAAAAAGAAATCCACATTTCTTTCAGAAATCCACAGTAGTTGTACAAAAATTGGACTATGTCAAGGAAAATAACATTCTCCTTTGCTACGTCTGTGGATAATTTCGTTACAGAAGCCATATGTGGCGCGATGCGTGCCAGCGCACCGTGGATATTGAAAGTTTATCTCTGTTTGCTTTCCTTTGCCTGAGGTGTTATGAGAAGCACGGAGACGGTGGCGTGTTTGGCGCAGGGAAGCACACACTGTCATTTTAAAGGTCATGGAGGGCCCCTCTGCACCTTGTTTTGTCTCCAAGCAAGGCCGCTTTCACTGGGGGCTCGTCTTCCGACAACCAAACGCTCTCCGCCCTTCACGGAGAAACTCCGAAGAGTTCAGAGGGCGCGCCTGACAGCCAGGCAGTCAGGCACCATGTTGGTGAGCAATATTTTTGCCCTCAACAGCACCCTGGGGGCAGAAGGGTAATCTCTTACTGTAATCTCATGCCAATAATGGATAGGAGAGCCTTGTATATCAAAAAGACAGCCCCGGCTTGCAGCGGATGTGGTTTTGTGGGTAGCGCGTTAGTCTGTTATGTAGGAGACCAGGGTTCAAGGTCCACCTGTTCATTTTTTTCACCCCCCACCATGTTGAAGGTGCCTCTCCCTAGTTTGGGCACGTTTTTGGAGTGCCTCTCGGGAACCCCGTCGCTCGCCCCAGCTGCCTGCCCTCTGACCGCTCCCCCGCGCGTCACAGCGTCTTAAAGGCCTCTACTGTGCTGCCGTCAGTGCGTCATTCATCCAGTATCACCTCTTTCCCCACCGTTGCTCTTGTTGATGGTTTCCAGTGTACTCAGGGCTGCGTAGCAGCATGCCTGGTTTTATACCACAGCTTTCCCCCGCAGCTCAAGTGTATTTTTCACTGATAAGACTCATCAGAATGGTCTCCTCCACCCCCCCCCCCCCCCCCCCGGTTTCTCTGTATTGCTCTTGATTAGCCGTTTGTTTGTACCACACATTCTGTCGCTATCTGTAGTGTTCTGTCGCGAGCGTTATCCAGCTAACACAAACTGTTCTCACAGTGTTACTGGAACGTCGTGTCACGGTTATGACATTGCGTTAACATTGAGAATGTTTTATGTTAACTGGGTTTATTCGCCTTCGTTACTTGCCTAATCAACAGTTGCATTCATTATTTTTCTTTTGTATTAAATAGCCCAAAAATAGGCATTTATAAAAGATGAAGAAATTTACAAAGCACACTTTTTCGGTTAGTTGATTTTTATATTAATTTTTCTGTCTTATTTTCATGGGATGTTTTTGAGTTGGCAGTTCTTTTCTTTCCCCTCTCAAGCACAAGTCAAGTTACTGTTCCTCAGGGAAATCATCAGCCTCCATTTTACGGAGCGCCATCCTGACCAAAACAAAAACATAATGGGGAGAAGTCAGGTTTTCAGGCAGGGGCATTGCAGCGCAGAGGTGTAATACACACCAGCAGACGTGCTCATCAGCAGCCAATCCCAGCTGCAGCAGCCCCAGAATCCTGCCTACGCAGCAAAACAGGAAAATATCACGGTTATCGTTTAGCTAGCACTTGCACAAAAATCATCACTGTGGCCCCTGGCTGTGCTTGTAACAACACTGCACACTCATCATGTTAGACTGCATGTTCTTGCATAACATAAATGCCCCGTATTGGATAATCACCAGGTATGAAATGCCAACCGTACTGTAATGCTACATTAGAGTTTTTGAGCCCTTTTTTTTTTTTTCCATATGGCTCGTCAAAGTTTTCCATACCATGTCTAAATGACTGTTTTTGTTATGGAGTTGGTGTGTAATGTTTAAGTGCGGGGTACCTGCGAGTTGCGATCAGTCCATGATTGTGACTCACAGATTCAGCATGTGCTGCTTCCCTGGGGCGAAGCCATATACACAGATTAAATTTCTACTCCATTTAACCCTTTGAGGTGTTAGATCGCAAATGTGCGATCAGAACGCTCTGCACTGAACATTCTAATGTTGAACAAGCACTGCTGGTCATCGAAGGCTATGGGGTTCTTAGAATTTTGAAAATGAAACATTCCAAAAGCCTGCTCTTCGTCAGTGTGTTAAGGAGCAGTGTGTTAAAGGTCTCTGGTGTTAAACCCGGCCCTGGGTCCCAGTGACTCAGCAGCCTGGTGTGAATGGAGCACAGATTCGCAGGTCTCTGGCCAGAAGCTGAAGGCTGTTGTCCCTGAGCGACAGAGGGTCCAGTCATTGGTGGTGGCTGGCCGTCAGCCCTCGAGAGAGAAGTGCCCCTTATCCCTGAATAATCCCCATGACACAGCTCTGTTTCACTCGCCAGCTCACACTGCACTTACTCACCTGCCAGATTTTCATCATTGTTTGAAATTTCCTTGAATACAAACCCCTGTACCAGACTGCAGAAGTTTGGGGATGGGGGGGTGGGGGCGTTCCAGGTTTTAAATGCCTGGTTTTGTTTTTCGCTTTGCGGGGGTGCTGTCTTAAGGGCTCTTGGTTTCACATGAAACTGTCGGTGTTGGCAGTGATCAGGACTCAAATCTCACATTTGAGCATCTCACTTTGCATGGACTGGAAACTACTCCAGACAGCACTGAGGAAATGTGGACATGATTATAGAAATATAACAACCTCAGATTATATGTGATAACCTGCACACCAAATCACTTATGGAACATTACGAGATCACGATTAGACGGATTAAACATGGGGACTGTTGATGTGACCTTTGGTGTTGTGTAAATGGTGTAGAGGGAAAGCCATCTGTGGAAGGGTGTAACCTTGGATGTGAGGTGCTGCCATAAACTCCCAGAATCCTCCTTGGCAGGCCCAAGGCAGGTCATTGGGAGGTCTGGGACGAGTCCTGATGAGCTGATCAGTTCCAGTCCGGAGTGCGCCGGTGGTTTAAAAAAAAAAAAAAAAAAAAAAACCTTTTTAATAATGCATAGTACAGGCCCTCATCATCCCTGTAGTGTAGGTGGCACTCTCGCTGCCTGCTGGTTCTTGTCCAGGTGATATTCCCAGACTTTCTCATATTTCTCACTGGGTGGTGTTTGTGTCTGCGTGCTCCGTGCTGGCTCACTCAGCCCTGTTTCAGGAGGCTGCGTTGTGATGAAATTGAAGTTCATAGGGACTGTGAGAGGCCGCAGCTGCCCTCTGGCCCTTGATATGGCCCTTGGTCGGGTCCCCGAGGTTGTAAATATGTCCCACGATATCACTTCCTGTTTCTTACTGACCCACTGAGGTCTCAAAGAATTAGTGTGAGTGTATGTGTAAATGGGTGTCTGAGTCTGTGTGTCTGAGTCCTCTTTCCCTGTAAATTCAACCTGGCTCCCCCCCCCCCTCACTCTGTCATGTTTAGACTAAGTGATGACGTGTCATGTGACTGGGGCCGATGTCACATGCCTCTGCCCCATTTTGATTACGGCGGTCTTTCGATTGCGTAATGGTGTTGCGTCCTCTTCAGAATATGTGCGCAGCAGTTGGTGGACACTCACTATGATTCGCGTTTCCTTTTGCCGGCTAATCGGAAATACACGCAACTTTTGTACGGAAACTGCTGACATGTAAGGCCTTTTCCTGGTGACACAGAACCTACTCATTGGGAAGTGTTTGTGTCAGCTTGCTACGTGTACATTTGTATGTTAGTTTTGAGTTGACCTGAAAGCGCTGTGTTGGTATGGATGTCCCAAGTCCCGTGTGTTCATATGTGGCTCTGTGTCCCGTGTTATACTGCTGGAGCCTGAGGTCCTGTCTCGGTCGAGTGCATGTGCGTGCGTGCGTGTGTGTGTGCGTGTGTGTGTCCGTCCCACCATTGCCTTATGTGAAAATCCTATTCCACAGTGGTCCAAGTCACTCCCTAGTTTTCAGTTTTCTATCCAACCCCTAATAGAACATCCCTGTCTGTGGCCATAATTTCTGAGTCCGTTTACAGGCCTGGTTAGATGAGAGTACACATACGTACAGCGAACATGTGCATTTCGTCAGGGCTGTGGAATTTATATGGTGCCCCGCTTGTAGTCGGTAAACCTGAAACGGGTCACGCTGCTCTACGACGGGAGTCTCCCTCCCCGTGTGTCGTAAAGATACGGGTGAGCGTTCAGACGACCCGATTGGCCCGGCAGGGGCCGACCGCTGTTCAAACATCCCACGGTTAGACGGACGGGTCGCTTTAACTCCTGCATAGCCGTGAGAAAATTCCTGCCCCTGCACGCTAATTCCCACCATGTGTGTGGAAGCTGACCCCTCAGACCCCCCGTGGTGTGTGTGTGTGTGTGTGTGTGTGTGTGTGTGTGTGTGTGTGTACATATGCGTGTGTGTGTGTGTGAACATAATAAACGAACTAATAAAGAGGCCAGGACAGGGGTTATGTGCGTGCGAAGGTGATAAGCCAGCTGTAATGGCCAGGATTAGTGTGTATATGTGTTTGTTTGTTTTTGTGTGAGAGGTTGTAGATGATCATCTGACTTTAGCGGGGCCAGGATTGGGTTATATGTGTGTGTGTGTTGAATTGATTAGCTAACTGTACTAGAGGGGTCCAGATTAAGGAAGGTTGTGTGTATATGGGTCTGTGGATGTAGGTGCTAATCATGCTTTGTAAACCTCCATGGGAACTCCTGCAGGTCATACTCTGTTCAGAATGTGCTGGGTCCTTTTCTCTGTGTACACCTGAAGGCACTTCCCTGATCAATAATAATGTCTTGAGCCACTGTGTTTCACTCGAGTCCTCCCATTGATTTCTGGGTCATTCTTAACTGCGTTTTGCGTCTGTAATGGTCATGGTTAGAGTGGCGGTTAAGATGACCTTTGCGGCTGAAATTAGAGGTTGGTCCGATCGATGCTATCTGGGCTGGCCTTTGTTTCTCTCTCCCGTGCGTTGTGTAATTAAGCCCGTTGCTGGTTCTGTTCGGTCAGGAGAGCTGGGTGGGATACCCGCAGCTGTCAGGGTCCTTCAGAGCCACACTAACGCCAGAACACGATCCTCAGCTGCCAAAGGGATTGAATCACGCTAACGTAATGACCGAAAGCTTTATGGGGGGAAAAAACAGAAATTTGAGAAAAGGACCGTTGGACATGTTTTGGGTTGGGAGAAGTCACGCCTCCTCGTCCAGCTGCACACGAGCAGCCTCTCTTCCTCTCTCTGTTCCCCTCTTCCTGTGCGTCCCCTGGAGTGCAGACGAGGCTTGTGTTTTAGTTTCTTAATCAGATACGGGATGCTGTTTGTCTGACGCGTCGCCTCCGTTTGTTTAGACTTGCAGCTCTGTGCGCAGACTAAGTGATGGTAACTACATGTCCCACAGCTATGCAGATAAGAGATCCCCCCACAATGCTCTGCTTCGTCTCTCTTTTTGTGTTCTTGTTTGGTCAACCGATTTTGCCTTATTTAAAGTAAGCGCTTTTTTCAACGGTGGAAGGCGAGCACAGGAAGTAGCCGTTTGTGTTGGCGAGGGCGAGGCCGCTTTTGAAAATGGTATGTGGTACGCCGCGTTGGTGCGCTCTCCGAGGTCAGGGCCTGTTCTGAGCACGTGTGACCTCACCCTGCACTCGGGGGTCTCGCGTTCAGGCTCGACTCGCACTTTTACGCCCAGCGAGTCGCCTAGGCTCTCGTCTGCATCCACAGGTGTTAACCGCTTGTCCATCTCCTTTATTTTTAGTAGCCATCACTCGTGTGCTAAACTAAGCGGAGTCCTTTTTTAGTGGGTTTTCTTCCTCTTGCTGTGACCGTTAGTCTGACGAGGAGAGTAACTGTCGAATTTGTTGCCGCTGCGTTGTTGTTGGACCTAATTACCAGATCGTCAAAACTTTGAAGTGATTGTATGACTTCTCAGGCCTGGTGGTGGGACCCATGAATAACTGTGACATTCTAGCTGTTGGACATCATCGTACTTGGCTCATCTGGTTCTATTTTTTGAGCAGCGCCGCCGCCCCTGGACAGCTGGGCCCCCGCTAGGATCTGAACCCGTAGCTCAGAGGGGGGTACGAGGCCTGCAGAACCTGGAACTAGCGCTCTTTGTGGCCTCTTCTTCTTCCTCCTCCTCCTCCTCTTCTCTGCTGACTCACCCCCAGCGGACCCCCCTGAGTGAGGCAACGCCTTTCCCACCCCTGAGACCCCTCCGGGCTTTCACATCCTCCAGAGGGGATAGCACATTTAATCCACAGCCCTGCCTCAGTGAGGCGTTCTGGAAAACGCCACTGATGTTCCTGGCCAGAAACAGGATGGGCCACTTTGACCCCTTGCGAGGTTCTCTGCCAGGTCAAATTGGATGCAAATACTTTTCTGTGCTCGATTTGATCTTGCTGGTCCAATTGAGCCAACCAACAGGACCGGGCTTGCACTTTTTGAGAGTATTTCATAGGTGCCTATACACCAGACAAACTCATTGAAGAGTAGAAAAGTATTTGAATGTAAAACAATGACGTATTTGACCCAGGTCTGGTTGTGTGAGGTGTGGTTTAGGAGCAGCTGCACGCACTCCTATATGTAAAGTGATGTGTGGGGCCCTTTGCATAACCACACCTCTTTCATCCCTGTCCTATAGTGCCCAGGTCACCATGTAAAGCAGCGTTTGCCATTAGCTGATGACAGTCAAGCTTTTTTTCTGTCAGATACGTTCACGTCCCTGGTGGACCAGAGTCTGGTTCTTGAGGTCAAAGCGGCTCAACCTCACTGTCACTGAAGCCCATCTCAATTGTCATAAATAAATCATTTGTTATTTGGCTGATGCTAAGCAGGAGTCAATGTGGGGTTAAGGGCACTTTGCCACTAGGCATATTAGCTATTTTCAGCCTATAGTCCTGCTGTAGTTGTAAACGTTTTATTCTTCTCTAAATCCTGCCAGATATTGGGCTTTTGACTCGGGGAGATATTGGGTTCTTCTTCTTTTGTAATGTCTGCCAGTGGCTAATAAAGTGAATGGGAGCTGTGCCGTCTGCTGCAGATCTTTGATTAGACTCCAGTCCTGGCGTGAAAGGGCCGTGAGGATACGCGACCTTGCCAGTGTGTGGAGGTTAGCCACCGGGTGCCGGGAGAAGAGGCAGGTGTCTGCTCCGTGACTGACAGGTGACAGGTGCGAGAGGGGCCGTGTGGCGGAAGGGTCGACCTCGTTTCGGGAGGTATGCGGCGTGGGGCGCTCTCTGCTCGTGACTGGAAGGCGCCGGCCCGGAGGAGGAATGCTCGTTTTCTCTGCCACGTTCTCTCGGCTTTGAGAGGCTTTTCTTAGCCGGGCCGCCCCGACCGCACGCGGAAGCCAGAGAACGCGCTGTTCCTGAACGTGGTTTTGGAAGAACGGGAACCCCGGGAGGTGCTGCGCTGGTCATTCTCTTCCCCCCTCACCCCTGCTCTTGCTGAAAGGACGGTGCCCCCTGCAAAAAACAGTTTTCACAAGCGTCTTAGTCTTACATTTAGACTTTAAATCTTATTTCTATCACTGTTTCACTCAATGAGACCAAAAAAAAATAATAATAACTGCCAATGAGGTGAGAGTTTGACTCATTTCAAAATTTACCAATGGAGTGAGAATTTCACTTGGCAAGCACACGGTAGCTTAAAGCAAGCTAATATTTTTTACTTGAGAAAGAAAAAAAGATTCTCAAGTCTTATTACAAGACAATTATTTTTTTTATCATTCAAAATAAATTAGCCAACCAAGAGGGCAGTTTTTGAGAACGTTTCATTGGTTCTAATACACCAGACAAGCTCTGTAAAGTGTAGAAAAGTATTTGAATCCAAAACAATTGCGTATTTGACCCAGATCTGATATATGGTCACTAGACTCATCTTTCCTGCTCCTTAGCAATTATGAAAATTAATTTAAATTATGACCCCAAGCATTGCTGGCTAGGCACTTATCTTCTCAGCTGCATCTCGCCCCATTTCCTGTCTTGGGCTGCCTCTCTTCCTGGTCAGACAGGAAGTGAGGTCATTCCCCTGGGGAGCATGGCCAATGCTGGCCAGGGAAGCCGATGAGGACGCAGCCCCTGCCTGATGGCAGGACGGTAAGCTAGAAGATAATACCCACACACTGCTGTTAAAGCTCACTGGTAATTATTACTCATTAAAAGTAATTCGTATTTGTATTACCTATTAGTACTCAACTCCACGTCCTGCGGGCCGCAGTGTCTGCAGGTATTTGCTCCTGCCGTGCACTACACCACCTGATTGGCTTCAGATAATAAGCCAATCAGGTGGTGTAGCACACGGTAGGAGCAAAATGTCTGCAGACACTGCGGCCCGCAGGACCCGGAGTTGAGTAGCACTGTGTTAAAGTAAGTCAGGACTTTAAGACAGGACAGACAGTGTTTTGACTTGGCAAACACTAATTAGCTTTAATAAGTAATAATTACCAGAAAGCTTTAACAGCAGTGTGCGGGTATGACCTTCTAACTTTGTGTTCTTACCTAGCACCTGTGGTAAATGCTTTGGATGTGCGCTTGCCGCTATTGTATTGTTCAACATGGCTGCTGGTCTCTCATGAGAAGGGAAAGTTATGGTGGTTTGAGTGCGTGCGTGTGTGCGTGCGTTCTGTGCCTTCTGTGATGTGGCATGAGGCCGTGTCCTGCCCTCAGTGATTTAGTATCCTAAGTTGCCTTCCCTATCTAACACAAAACATGCTAACAATCTCGCTGCAATCTAGTGGCAATGTTAGAGCATTAACAAAACATTCCAGTAAGAACATTTTGTGTTGGCTAGATGCAGTTGTGGCCACTGTGTGATAATGCGGACTGTAAAGGAGTTGAAGATGCTATTAAATCACTGTGAAAGTATCAAAACGCACCGTCCCCAAATCAATCCACACAATCCGTATGAAGAAAATGTGCATGTAAACTAGCCATTTGGAGTTCCGTGAAGTTATGACCTCACAATAATACGCTTGTTTGCTTCAGCGCGGCCCTCCTCACCCTCGCTAGACGGAACAAATCCAAGTGCTCGGCACAGTCTGTTCAGTTCTTTGGAGCTCGCCAGCTGATCAGAACAGTAGGTTCACTGATGTCAATGTCCCTTTAAGACGCGGTCACTAAAACAGCCTGTTCTTGGGGAGGTTCCTGAGAGGTGCTGGAGAATGGACATGTAAAACTGGATATAGATTGTTTTTGCTACTTAAAAGCACTTGCTATGGATATCATGTCCTAAAATAAAACACAGGAAAGGTGTACAATGGGCCTTTTAAAGTGTCCATTCTCATCCAAAACGGGCCAATGTGGTGCAGGCTTTTGTTTTAGGCCAGCACTACCGCACCTGTTTCAACCGCTGAATTAATCATGGTCTTCGGTCAAGTGTCCAGCCCTAGATGAGTCCCATGTGTTGGGCTACAAACCTGCTACCTCCCCCGCCCTTTACGGGTGAGATTCCCCCCCCCCCCCCCCCCCCGCTCTAAAGTAAGTACAGTTATAAAAAATACTGCCTGTACATATTGTCCTCTGCAGTAAAACTGGTCAGTGTGGCGTGGGCTCATCGAGGCAGTGTTGAAGGGCTTTTTGAAAGACTGGGAGCATTGGATTGCAGCAGTGTGTGCCAGGTCAACTAAATATTTTGATGAACTCGTAAACGATGGGACGTTGTGCTTCCTGGTGCCTGTCCTACTGAAACAGACCTGACAGTCGTGCTGGTTTTTCCTTTGAGAATGGACACACTGCAAAAACAAGGCCGTCTTAGCAAGCATTTTTAGTCAGATCTTTTATCACTCAATCAGAAAATATTACCTTGTTTTCAGTTACTGTTTGATTGACCGGTAAGATGTTCTTATCCCATTGACAAATCTTGGAAAGAGATGAGAATCTTGAAATGAGTCAAATCTGTCCTGCCCCATTGGAAAAAACATTTGTCTCATATTCAAATGTTTTTTCCTAAATAAGTACTAAAATAGTTGAGATTGATTTATTTATTTTGGCCAGTGCAGGGGTCCGTACTGAGTGGGCAGGGGGGCTGGGGGGGGGGGGTGTATACGGGTGACGTCGATAGCAATGTGTAGCGTGATGACCCGTATCCGTTGGGAAACGGGCCACAGACGCTGTGGTTTCCTGTGGAGCAGTGGGGCCCAGCCCTGGGGGGGGGGGGGGGTAATTGAGTCTGAAGCCCTCTGGCAAAGATGGTGCCTGCAAATGAAGGGATAATGGGTGGAGCTGAAGAGAAGAGGAGGAGGGAGAGAGGACAGGACAGAGGAGAGCGGATTGCTGGTGAGCAGTCAGCATAGGTGACTGTGACTGTCTGCGGGTGGGGGAAGGGCTCGTGAATGGGAAAAACTGCTTTGCTACGAGTGCAGAATTTTTTAGATTCTCCTTTGTGAAAGTACTACTTTTTTTATTTAGAAGCAGGTTGTTTTTGTGAATTATAAGGCCAAATCAAGTTCTAGAAATTCTATCCTCAAATCTGTTTATAAAAACACAGCGTTCACATATTTCATGGAGCGTGACGCTCGATTCCCAGGCTGCTGTTCACTGGGACGTTGACCCCGACACGAGCGATGTTTTTGGATATTCTGCTGCGGTTCGGATTCTCTGGACTCTGACACAGTTCCATTAACCTGTAGATTTTTGGAATGTTTGTTCTAAATCCGTGTTCTAGGAATTCAGTGCTTTCAGTTACCAGTAGTGCATATTTGTCACCTTAATAGGCTAAAAGTAGACACTGTTTCTCTAGGGAGGGGACTGGACATAGTTCACTGAACCGGCCCCGTTGCATGCTGGGAGAGGAGGTCTGAAGCGTGCTCTGCACGCACACCCCCCACCTGACACCTGGGCTGGTGATGTCATGGTTGTTTTTGTGTCTAAGTGCAGAAGCAGTGTTTTGAGCTCCAGGGCCAGGTGTGGATTCCCCCATCCACGCCTGAGGCAGCACAACGCAGTATCGACAGACGTGCAATAACCCTGGAATACGCACGTATCGCATCGGTCTGTAATGGGAGTCACTGTGTCCGACAGACGCGTAATAACCCTGGAATACGGACGTATCGCATTGGTCTGTAATGGGAGTCACTGTGTCCGACAGACGCGTAATAACCTTGGAATACGGACGTATCGCATTGGTCTGTAATGGGAGTCACTGTGTCCGATAGACGCGCAATAACCCTGGAATACGCACGTATCGCTCCATAATGGGAGTCACTGTGTCCGACAGACGCGTAATAACCCTGGAATACGCACGTATTGCATCGGTCTGTAATGGGAGTCACTGTGTCCGACAGACGCGTAATAACCCTGGAATACGGACGTATCGCATTGGTCTGTAATGGGAGTCACTGTGTCTGATAGACGCGCAATAACCCTGGAATACGCACGTATCGCTCCATAATGGGAGTCACTGTGTCCGACAGACGCGTAATAACCCTGGAATACGCACGTATCGCATCGGTCTGTAATGGGAGTCACTGTGTCCGACAGACGCGTAATAACCCTGGAATAAGCACGTATCGCTCCGTAATGGGAGTCACTGTGTCCGACAGACGTGTAATAACCTTGGAACACCCACACCCTTCTGCGAGGGCTCTCTGAAGAATTTGTAGCCTGGGGGAGGAACTGGAGACCTGCTGTAGCTCCACAAGGGGGAGGAGGAGGTGTGATATTACCTTGTGATGTTCCCTGACTCAGACGTGCTCTGCAAAAAACGGCTGTCTTAAGCGTTTTTAGCCGTGTAATAAGACTTAAGTTCTTCTTTTTTCTCTAGTGGAAAATATTAGCTTGTTTGAAGTTATTGTTTGCTTGAAAAGTGAAATTCTCACCTCATTGGCCGTTTGTTTTTTTTTGTCTCATTTAGCAGAAAAGATAAGATTAAGTCTAAATATAAGATGCTTGTTAAGACAGTTTTTTTTTAATTTTTTTTTTGCATGTGAAGCAAAATGAGATCTCCACTAAAAAAGGATAAAAAGAATCTTTAATGTTATATTACACTGAGATTGCACGCTGAAATGTACAGGTAAGAAAAATATATAAAATGTTCCATTGAGGTAGATCTACTGAAATATAGCAGTGCTGCTTCTCTGCACTTCACTATAAGGGTGTCATTCTAAATACAGACCTGCGGATAAATCAGGAACTGAACTGAGATGACAGTAATCCCATATTTCTGGTTTATTCCAACACTAAGATGTGTCCCATTTATACAAGTGAAACACTTCACAATAAAGTCCCAATAATTGGCATTAACTACTGTAATGTAGTTGTTAAAATGAATTATTGGTACAAATCCATGAATCAAGTATGAAATTAACTTTCCATTAGTTACTCGTTAATGAACACATCAATGTATTTGTGGCATGAATATTCATACATCAGTAAACCACAGGGTAAACGTATAATTAGTTAACCATTTACAAATACTGGAAATTAACTGTTTGTTTTGAATTGCCATTAACCAATGTAGCTGTTAACAGGAATTGTTGCTGTACAAATACATTAACCAAGCTGCTCAGTAGTTGGTTAGATAACAACTAGCCCGCATTAGCCAATTCATGTGACCTCATTGTAAAGTGTTCACCTTTGACCTTTGCTGAAGTGAATGGGGCTGGATGTGTGCGGAGCGAGGGCCAGGGCTTCTTTCCTCGCGTGACGTGTCACACCGAAAGGCTTGTCTAAAGATTGACCCAAAGGGCCAGTCACAGGGTCCGACTCCCACCACGTTCAGGAACGTCACGTGAACGGCGACGCAAAGACGTGCTTCCGGGGCCGTCGGCCGGCCTGCCTTCGGGCGAAAGGTCGGCGGATAATCCGTCGCAGTCCCGACGCGCTGTCCTGTCTGCTGGATCAATCGGATCCTTTACAAAGGCCGAGCAGATACAGAAGTCTTTCCTGTAAAGTAAGCGGATTGAATACATACGAGTCATGTGAGTGCCCTGGCCTCCTCTGCAGCCGGTGTGGGTTTTCCGTTCTCACAGTGCATTAGCCCCTCTCAGCCTTCAGTTACAGGCCCATAAATCAGGGTACAGTAACCGCATCAGAAGCCTGCCTCATGCGCTTGGGGGAGCTTTATGCGTTTCAGCTTTGGCTGCAGGTGCACACGGATGCCATTTTGAAAAGATCTCTTTCTCATTGTTCTCAGAGTTACATGGCTTTTAGCCTCGCTGATTATATCTCGTGCTGTGTAAGATGGCGGTATGAGGGGCGTGTGGCCATTCCCTGCTGGTTTGTCATGTGACACCAGGCATTAATCTTCGCTTTAAAAAAAATACATATTTATATAAATTTGGCACCCAATGTGAGGCTGGGCATCTCCAATTCCCACCCCAATTTGGAACGACCAATTGTCTGCAACCACAGCCGCGTTCATGCTGTGAACCCCTCTGTCGGTTCTCCTTCCAAACGTGCGGTGTCACCAGCTGCTTTTCACACCTCAGACTGCAGCTATGTTCACACAAGGTGGCGTCAGTCAGACCTCGGTCTGCTGCTTTGACATGCAGTCCATGGGCAGCCGATAGCCCAGTGGCACGTTGCCCTCTGGAGCTACTGGCCACAGTCAGCACTAGCATGGTTAGCGTGAGGCTAATCTTCACCTTTGCATGAGTGCTGAACAACTTCACAGCATCATCAACCTGGCTCTAAGTGCGCTAGTTCAATTCAATTATGTATCTGTCCTCTGTGTACATTATATGCACACAGGTTGAACACAAACACCATATAGGCTGTACACCTCAGTCCCTGTACAGTTGCTGAAATTGCGTGGTGCAGGACATGTCAATGTTCTGACTGAAATACATTTATTGAATAATACTAACTCTAATAGGCTGTACTAGATCTTTCTGACAAGCAGACTTGATGGTATGTAAATTCAGTTGTTCTAATTATATTTTCCTTGACTGCCTGAGTGGGTCTAACTTATGGTTCTGGAACTGGGGTCTTGCCCTCCCCCAAGGTATTCAACTCGATTGCTTTTAAATCAAATTTGGTCTACCGCTTGGCTGAGCACACAGTTATTAATGTATCCAAGATGATCACTGCTTTTTGAATTTTGAGAGTGAATGAAATACAAGCTGAACAAGTTGGGCCAAAACAAAATGGCGGCCTTTGAGAATGTTTTTTGAGTTTTCCCTCAAAAATTAATCATGTTGAACACTCTTATAGCCTGACAGCCAGTTCATGTTTTTAAAATGTACCCATGGTCTGGGCCTATCAAGTTGAAAAAAATATTCTCTCTTGAACTGTGACCTGGCTTACCTTTGGCAAATGTTCTTCACCGTTATGTTAAGCAATTTTGTGGTTACTGGGAAACAATTTTATTGATCTGGATTTAATGTCTCGTTCGGTAGATCTGAGGGATTATGAACATCGCTGAACATTTTCCTACATTCTGCTGCTGGAAGTGAGGCCTTTGATGCTGGTTTAGGGGAGGTGGAAAATGGGACAGTGCCCCCTGTGGCCTGGCTGTGTGTGTCATTGCCCTGGGCCACTCTCTCTGAGGGCAATGGAATGTGCCTGCCCTTGTTGTGGTGATTGACAGAACCAAATTGTTTCCCGATTGTAGGTTGGCATTAGAGATGCTAGATTGTGGAAATCTGTTGGGTTCTTGTTCTTTTTGAAGCTGCTCATGCTGACATGCACAGCAATGTTTGCTCACTCGCGTGCACACACACACGCAAACATACACACACCACACACACACATGTAGGCACACACAGACACACTCATACACACACGCATGCACGCCACACACCAGACACACACACATAGTTGGAAACAACTGCCACACTGTGGATTGACAGCTTTTGCAGTTGTTCTGTGGACAGCTGCCTACTAAAGGGGGGAG
This sequence comes from Conger conger, assembly GCF_963514075.1. Classification (NCBI taxonomy): domain Eukaryota; kingdom Metazoa; phylum Chordata; class Actinopteri; order Anguilliformes; family Congridae; genus Conger; species Conger conger. Next base: position 13,330,878 of record NC_083762.1, on the reverse strand, counting down.
GGGGGAAGGAGAGGGGGAGCTGTACAGTGCCCAAGGGACTGTGAAGTGGGGGTGGGGATTTTAGGGGAACTACCCCCCATACACACACACACACACACACACACAAACACACATTCATTATTTTACGTCCTTCTGTGTTTTAACCCAGTGTAGCCATCCATATTGCACAGTGAGTGAGCATCTCAACAGCTATAGCAGGTGTCCAAGCTTAATCTGAAAGTGCAGAGGTGGGAGCAGGTTTTTGTTCTTACCCAGCGCTACGTCACCTGCTTAAATTCCTAAAATAATCGTCTTCAATCAACACCTTCGTACGGTGTCATCGTGCCGGGCTGGAGCGAGAACCCGCTCCTACGCTGGCCCTTTTCGGATCAGAGCCGACACGGCCTCGTGCCCCCTGAACACCCCCGAATCTGTTCCTGTGCTGCTCCCTCCGCCCACGCTCCCCGAGTCCCTGAGCAGGTGCCGCGGGCCGCAGGGTTTTCTGCCCCCGTCGGACTGTTTCACCGCGGTAAAAGCAGCAGAAACACTCCGCCGGCACTGTGGCCGTAGCCGCTGACTGACTGTGGAGTCTGCGACGGGGCGTGATTTAGCCCCCCCCTCCCCCCCTCGGTCTTCCAGACGACGGAACGTGCCGGGGCTTCACTCCTCCGGGGGGGGCGCTGTGTGCGGTTGCCATGGCAGCGGTGATAAACTGGGCTAGCAGGCCATTGTGTCGAAAGCGCTAGGTGTTGTGGGAGTTTTGGGAAGAGCACTCCTGAGTGCTTGGGGCAGGTACGTTTTCTGGCGGTGCGTCATGGTTTCGGGTCGGGAAACGATGAAACGTCCAGTCCTTTCTGTGCTTTCGGCCGGTATTGGCAGAGTGATTTATCTGTGCCCGGTAAAGCACTCCGATCGCTTAGTCTGCACTATACAGGGTATAACTGAATCGATTTTAGGCTTTCCTTTGAATGCGTTTGAATTATTATCCGGGGGCTGTCTGTGCGAATTTGAAACTGGAGTGTTTGGTAACCGTGGGGAAGTAGAGCTGATTGTGTTTTCTTTTTTTTCTTCAGGCAGTTATTAAGCCAGCCGTGTGGGAGGGTGTGCGTGTGACCTCCACGCTTGTCTGGGTTGTCTGCGGGCCCTGAATTCGGGGGAGGAGAAGGAACAAAGCCAAAGGTAAGCCCCGCCCTGGTCACTGATAATGCCCCCTTATCTACACCTCTGTGGATGTGGCTCATTACCACAAGTGCTTCCTTTTTAAAATGGCTTTTTGTATCTCCAAATTACATTTTAGTGACCCCCCCCCCACACACACACACTATCCTGCTTGCCTCTTGTGCTGCTGCTCTTTTTACTGACTGTTTACGTATGGAAATGGAATCCATTTTGTGAACACAGGTCTTTTTTTTTTTTTTGTTCCCGCTGAGGAAACTAAATTGTCCGCAATCATGACGGTGGGGGCAGGGTGGGGGGCTGGTTTTGAAGAACATCAGTTGTCAACATAGAAAGACCAGATCAGAGCCAGGATTTGAGGCTCTTCCGTGGTTGTTGTGGATACGGCTGGTTTTGGGAGGCGTCCCTGCTGAAGTGGAATCGTGCGGTGAGGTATGGGTGTGTGGGAGTCCTTTAGAGGCGCTCTCCTTTCTGCTGTGTGTGGAATTACAGCTGAGACTGCTGCCCTGTCATCACGGCCTCACTCACTCACTCACTCACTCACACACACGCACACGCACACGCACACGCACACGCACACGCACACGCACACGCTCACGCTCACGCGCACGCGCACGCGCACGCACTCACACTCACACTCACACTCACACACACACACACACACTCTCACACACACACTCACACACACACACACACACACTCTCACACACACACTCTCACACACACTCACAGACACACTCTCTCACACTCATACACACAGACACACTCTCTCACACTCTCTCACGCACTCTCACGCACTCTCACGCACTCTCACGCACTCTCACGCACTCTCACGCACTCTCACGCACTCTCACGCACTCTCACGCACTCTCACGCACTCACAAACACACACACACACTCACACACTCGTGCACGCTCTCACACACACGTGTCTTCCCACCACACTGTCATTACCCCTCACCCAGCCCTGAGAGGGAGAGAGGGAGAGAGGGGGAGAGAGGGAGAGAGGGAGAGAGGGGGAGAGGGGGAGAGAGGGAGAGAGGGAGAGAGGGGGAGAGGGGGAGAGGGGGAGTTTGTATTGCGGTTATCCTGGCTTTACTCGCGGATAATGAGAGGAGACACCAGGGATCTGCGTTTGGCCGATCTGGCCGGTGTCCAGGACGGATAGCAGCTTTTAATCTCCATTTTATTAAGAGTACGTTTACAGCATCGATGCCTCGCCACTAAAAGCCAGAAGCATTTAGTTAGCATAAGCAAGATAAATATTTTGAAGTGCCTCACATCGGTTAAACTTACGCAGGTCTGACGCTGTGTTTTCGG